>NC_080386.1:113900996-114244332 GCF_014773155.1 Arachis stenosperma | reverse complement strand
AATTTTCTTTTCAAAATCTTTTCAAAATTTTTCTTTTTATTCTTCGTTTTTCAAAACCTTATTTTCGAAATAATTAATAAAATCCAAAAAAATTAGAAAATAATAAAAATCAAAAATATTTTTTGTTTCTTGTTTGAGTCTTGAGTCAATTTTTAAGTTTGGTGTCAATTGCATGCTTTTAAAATTTTTCTTGCATTTTTTTTGAAAATCCATGCATTCATAGTGTTCTTCATGATCTTCAAGTTGTTCTTGATAAGTCTTCTTGTTTGATCTTGATGATTTCTTGTTTTGTGTCTTTTCTTGTTTTTCATGTGCATTTTTGCATTCCTATTTTTCATACATTAAAAATTTCTAAGTTTGGTGTCTTGCATGTTTCTTTGCATCAAAAATTTTTGAAAAATATGTTCTTGATGTTCATCATGATCTTCAAAGTGTTCTTGGTGTTCATCTTGACATTCATAGCATTCTTGCATGCATCTTGTGTCTTGATCCAAAATTTTCATGTTTTGGGTCATTTTTGTGTTTTTCATTAAAAATTCAAAAATCAAAAAAATATCTTTTCCTTATTTCCCTCCAAAATTTCGAAATTTTGGGTTGACTTGGTCAAAAATTTTCAAAATTAGTTGTTTCTTACAAGTCAAGTCAAAATTTCAATTTTAAAAATCTTATCTTTTCAAAATCTTTTTCAAAATCATATCTTTTTCAAATTTTTTTTCTATTATTTTCGAAAATTTCAAAAATCTTTTTCAAATTATTTTCAAAATCTTTTTCTTATCTTTGTATGTAATTTTCGAAAATTCACTAATAATTAATGTGATTGGTTCAAAAATTTGAAGTTTTGTTACTTTCTTGTTAAGAAAGGTTCAATCTTTAAGTTCTAGAATCTTATCTTGTAGTTTCTTGTTAGTGAAATAAATAATTTCAAATTATTTTTGAATTAAATCTTTTTATCTTTAATTTATCTTTTTCAAAAAAAACTTTTTTTCTTTTTCAAAATTTGATTTCAAAATATCTTATCTAACTTGCTATTCTTATCTTTTTCAATTTTGATTTCAAATCTTTTTCAATCAACTAACTAACTTTTTGTTTGTTTCTTATCTTTTTCAAAACCACCTAACTACTTCTCTCTCTTCTATTTTCGAAAATATCTCATCCCTTTTCAAAATTCTTTTTAATAATTAATTGTTTCATGTTTTAATTTTAATTACATTTTATCTCTAATTTTCGAAAATCACTAACCCCTTTTCAAAAATTATTTTTGAATTTCTTTTCTCTTTTCTTATTCTATTTAATTATTAAATTACTAACACTTCTCTCCACCTCTCTTCCTCCAAGAATCCGAATCCCCCTCTTTATTCTTCTACCCCCTTCTTTTTCTACTAACATAAAGGAATCTCTATACTGTGACATAGAGGATTCCTTTTTCTTTTCCTGTTTTCTTCTCCTTCATATGAGCAGGAACAGGGATAAAGGCACTCTTGTTGAAATTGATCCAGAACCTGAAAGGACTCTGAAGAGAAAATTAAAAGAAGCTAAATTACAACAATCCAAAAACATCTTTAAGAGAAACAACCTTTCAGAAATTTTCGAACAGGAGAAGGACATGGCAGCCGAAAATAATAATAATGATGCAAGGAGAATGCTTGGTGACTTCACTAAGCCAACGTCCAAATTTGATGGAAGAAGCATCTCCATTCCTGCCATTGGAGCCAATAACTTTGAGCTTAAGCCTCAACTAGTTGCTTTAATGCAACAAAACTGCAAGTTTTATGGACTTCCATCTGAAGATCCTTACCAGTTTTTAACTGAATTCTTGCAGATCTGTGAGACTGTAAAGACAAATGGAGTTGATCCTGAAGTCTACAGACTCATGCTTTTCCCTTTTGCTGTAAGAGACAGAGCTAGAGTGTGGTTGGATTCTCAACCCAAGATAGCCTGGACTCATGGGATAAGCTTGTCACTGCATTTTTAGACAAGTTCTTTCCTCCTCAAAAGCTGAGCAAGCTGAGAGTGGATGTTCAAACCTTCAAACAAAAAGATGGTGAATCCCTCTATGAAGCTTGGGAAAGATACAAGCAGCTGACCAAAAGATGTCCATCTGACATGTTTTCAGAATGGACCATATTAGATATATTCTATTATGGTCTCTCTGAATTTTCAAAAATGTCATTGGACCATTCTGCAGGTGGATCTATTCACCTGAAGAAAACGCCTGAAGAGGCTCAAGAACTCATTGACATGGTTGCAAACAACCAGTTTATGTACACCTCTGAGAGGAATTCCGTGAACAATGGGGTACCTCAGAAGAAAGGAGTTCTTGAAATTGATGCTCTGAATGCCATACTGGCTCAGAACAAAGTGTTGACTCAACAGGTCAACATGATCTCTCAAAATCTGAATGGATTGCAACATGCATCCAACAGTAATAGAGAGGAAGCTTCTGAAGAAGCTTATGATCCTGAAAACCCTGCCATGGCAGAGGTTAATTACTTAGGTGAACCTTATGGAAACACCTATAACTCATCATGGAGAAATCATCCAAATTTCTCCTGGAAGGATCAACAAAAACCTCAACAAGGTTTTAACAATGGTGGACGCAATAGGCTGAACAATAGTAAGCCATATCCATCATCTTCTCAGCAACAGACAGAGAACTCTGAACAAAATAATTCTAATTTAGCTAATATAGTCTCTGATCTGTCAAAGGCCACTTTCAGTTTCATGAATGAAACCAGATCCTCCATCAGAAATCTGGAGGCACAAGTGGGCCAGCTGAGCAAGAAAGTTATTGAAACTCCTACCAGTACTCTCCCAAGCAATACTGAAGAAAATCCAAAAGGAGAGTGCAAGGCCATTGATTTAATCAAAGAGGCCGAATGCACTAGGGAGGAGGAGGACGAAAATCCTAATGAGGAAAGACCTCCTGGGACGTCCCTTAAGCAAGAAGGAGTTTCCTATTAAGGATCCAAAGGAATCTGAGGCTCATCTAGAGACCATAGAGATTCCATTAAACCTCCTTCTGCCATTCATGAGCTCTGAAGACTATTCATCCTCAGAAGAGGATGAAGATGTGACTGGAGAGCAAGCTGCTCTATATTTAGGAGCTATCATGAAGTTGAATGCCAAGCTGTTTGGTAATGAGACTTGGGAAAGTAAACCTCCCTTGCTCATTAGTGAACTAGATACTTGGATTCAGAAGACTCTACCTCAAAAGAAACAAGATCCTGGCAAGTTCTTAATACCTGCACCATTGGCACCATGAGCTTTGAAAAAGCTCTATGTGATCTTGGGTCAGGGATAAACCTTATGCCACTCTCTGTAATGGAGAAGATGGGGATCATTGAGGTACAACCTGCCTTGTTCTCATTACAACTGGCAGATAAGTCCATAAGACAAGCTTATGGATTAGTAGAGGACGTGCTAGTAAAGGTTGAAGGCCTTTACATCCCTACTGATTTCATAATCCTAGACACTAGGAAGGAAGATGATGAATGCATCATCCTAGGAAGACCTTTCCTAGCCACAGCAGGAGCTGTGATAGATGTCAACAGAGGTGAGTTAGTCCTTCAATTGAATGGGGACTACCTTGTGTTTAAGGCACATGGCCATCCCTCTATGACAGAAGAGAGTAAGCATGAAGAGCTTCTCTCAGTTCAGAGTCAAGAAGAGCCCACAGTCAAACTCTAAGTTTGGTGTTGTGAGGCCACAACCAAACTCTAAGTTTGGTGTTCAAACCCCATATCCAAACTCTAAGTTTGGTGTTGGGAATGCTACACACTAAATTGACCTGATCACCATGTGGCTCCATGAGAGCCACTGTCAAGCTATTGACATTAAAGAAGCGCTTGTTGGGAGGCAACCCAATTTTATTTATCTAATTTTAGTTTATTTGTTTCTTTGTTATTTTTGTGTTTAAATAGGTACATGATCATGAGGAGTCACGAAAAAAATAAAAAAAATTAAAAACAGAGTCAAAAACAGAAGAAAAAAAATTTTTCACCCAGGGGACGCACGGGCTGGCGTTCAACGCCCAGAAGGAGCATCTTTCTGGCGTTCAACGCCAGAACAGAGCATCTTTCTGGCGTTGAACGCCCAAAACAAGCAACAACCTGGCGTTTAACGCCAGGATGCGCACACAGAGGACAATCTGGCGCTGAACGCCAGAAACAAGCATGAAACTGGCGTTCAACGCCAGAAACATGCATAACATGGGCGTTTAACGCCCAGAACGTGCATCAAGGGGCGTTTGAACGCCAGAATGATGCATGAAGGCATGTTACATGCCTATATGGTGAAGGAATGGTATTTGTTTTCACCTCAGGATCTGTGGACCCCACAGGATCCTCACCTCAGGATCTGTGGAACCCACAGGATCCCCACCTACCACATTTCTTTTAATCCTAATCACATTCTTCTAATCCAAATCTCATTCTCAATGTCACACTTCCCAAAACCTTCACCTATCATCTCAATTCCTCTTCCCAATTACCCCATTCACCATTCACATCATCCTCCTCTTCCCCATACACCCCACCTACCCCCACTACTTTCAAATTCAATTTCCCACCCTTTCCCACCCAATATGGCCGAACCTATACCCTCCCCTCTCCCTATAAATACCCTTCTTTTCTTTTACATTTCCACACAACTCAAACCCACATTCTCCCACATAGCCGAACCCTCTCTTCTCCCTCTCTACCATATTTTCTTCTTCTTCTTCTACTCTTCTTTTCTTTTTGCTTGGGGACAAGCAAATTTTAAGTTTGGTGTGGTAAAAAGCCTAAGCTTTTTATTTTTCATTCACCATCAATGGCACCCAAGGCCGGAGTTTCCTCAAGAAAAGGAAAAGGGAAGGCAAAAGCTTCCACTTCCGAGTCATGGAAGAAGGAGAGATTCATCTCCAAGAGCCACCAAGACCACTTCTATGATGTTGTGGCAAAGAAGAAAGTGATCCATGAGGTCCCTTTCAAACTCAAGAAGAATGAGTATCCGGAAATCCGACTTGAAATTCAAAGAAGAGGTTGGGAAGTCATAGCCAACCCCATACAACAAGTTGGAATTTTAATGGTTCAAGAGTTCTATGCCAATGCATGGATCACTAGAAACCATGACCAAGGTATGAACCCAAGTCCGAAAAACTATATCACCATGGTTAGGGGGAAATACTTGGATTTTAGTCCGGAGAATGTGAGGTTGGCGTTTCATTTGCCTATGATGCAAGGTGATGAACACCCCTACACTAGAAGGGTCAACTTTGATCAAAGGTTGGACCAAGTCCTTAGGGACATTTGTGTGGAAGGCGCCCAATGGAGAGTTGACTCCAAAGGTAATCCAGTCCAACTAAGAAGGCTGGACCTCAAGCCTGTAGCTAGAGGATGGTTGGAATTTATCCAAAGGTCCATCATTCCTACAAGCAACCGATCTGAAGTTACTGTGGATCGGGCCATCATGATTCATAGCATCATGATTGGAGAGGAAGTAGAGGTTCATGAAGTCATATCCAATGAACTCTACAAAATAGCTGACACGCCTTCATACATGGCACGGCTAGCCTTCCCTCACCTCATATGCCATCTATGTTATTCAGCCGGAGTTATCATAGATGGAGATGTCTCCATTGAAGAAGACAAGCCCATCACCAAGAAAAGGATGGAGCAAACAAGGGAAGTTCCTCACGGCCCTCAAGGAGAACAAGAGGAGGTTCACCATCAACAAATGCCTCAAATGCACTTTCCTCCCAACAACTACTGGGAGCAACTTAATACCTCCTTGGAAGATTTGAGCCATAATGTGGAACAACTAAGGGTGGAACACCATGAACACGCCCTCACTCTTCAATAAATAAGAGAAGATCAAAGAGCAATGAGGGAGGAGCAACAAAGGCAGGGAAGGGACATAGAAGAGTTGAAGAACATCATTGGTCCTTCAAGAAGAAGACGCCACTAGAGGTGGATTCATTCCTTGTTCTTTATTTCTTTCTGTTTTCGGTTTTAATTATTGTGTTTATCTATGTTTTGTGTCTTTATTTCATGATCATTAGTATGTAACCATGCCTTAAAACTATGAATAAAATCCATCAGTCCTTTACCTCTCTTAAAAGAAAAATGTTTTAATTCAAAAGAACAAGAAGTACATAATTTTCGAAATTATTATTGAATTTAGTTTAATTATATTGATGTGGTGACAATGCTTTTGTTTTCTGAATGAATGAATGAACAGTGCATATGTCTTTGGATCTTGTTGTTTATGAGTGTTAAAATTGTTGGTTCTTGAAAGAATGATGAACAAAGAGACATGTTATTGATGATCTGAAAAACATCATGAAATTGATTCTTGAAGCAAGAAAAAGCAGTGAAAAAAAAAAAGGGATCTAAAAAGAGTATATAGAAAAAGAAGGAGCAGTAGAAAAAGCCAATAGCCCTTAAAACCAAAAGGCAAGGGTAAAAAGGATCCAAGGCTTTGAGCATCAATGGATAGGAGGGCCCAAGGAAATTAAATCCAGGCCTAAGCGGCTAAACCAAGCTGTCCCTAACCATGTGCTTGTGTCATGAAGGTCAAAGTGAAAAGCTTGAGACTGAGTGGTTAAAGTCGTGATCCAAGGCAAAAGAGTGTGCTTAAGAGCTCTGGACACCACTAACTGGGGACTTTAGCAAAGCTGAGTCACAATCTGAAAGGGTTCACCCAGTTATGTGTCTGTGGCATTTATGTATCCGGTGGTAATACTGGAAAACAAAGTGCTTAGGGCCACGGCCAAGACTCAAACGTAGCTGTGTTCAAGAATCAACATGCTTAACTAGGAAAGTCAATAACACTATCTGAAATTCTAAGTCCCTAAAGATGCCAATCACTCTGAACTTCAAAGGAAAAAGTGAGATGCCAAAACTGTTCAGAAGCAAAAAGCTACAAGTCCCGCTCATGTAATTAAATTAATATTCATTGATATTTTGGACTTTATAGTATATTCTCTTCTTTTTATCCTATTTGATTTTCAGTTGCTTGGGGACAAGCAACAATTTAAGTTTGGTGTTGTGATGAGCGGATAATTTATACGCTTTTTGGCATTGTTTTTATATAGTTTTTAGTAAGTTTGAGCTACTTTTAGGGATGTTTTCATTAGTTTTTATGTTAAATTCACATTTCTGGACTTTACTATGAGTTTGTGTGTTTTTCTGTGATTTCAGGTAAATTCTGACTGAAATTGAGGGATTTGAGCAAAACTCTGAAAAAGGCTGACAAAAGGACTGCTGATGCTGTTGGATTCTGACCTCCCTGCACTCAAAATGGATTTTCTGGAGCTACAGAACTCTAAATGGCGCGCTCTCAACGGCGTTGGAAAGTAGACATCCAGGGCTTTCCAGCAATATATAATAGTCCATACTTTATTCGAAGAATGACGACGCAAACTGGCGTTGAACGCCAAGTACACGCTCCTTTCTGGAGTTAAACGCCAGAAAAACGTCATAATCCGGAGTTGAACGCCCAAAGCACATCATAACTCGAAATTTAACTCCAAGAGAAGCCTCAGCTCGTGGATAGATCAAGCTTAGCCCAAGCACACACCAAGTGGGCCCCGGAAGTGGATTTATGCATCAATTACCTACTCATGTAAACCCTAGTAGCTAGTCTAGTATATATAGGACATCTAACTATTGTATTAGACATCCTGGATTGTATTTTGATCGAGTGATCACGTTTAGGGGGCTGGCCTCTCGGCCAAGCCTGGACCTCTTTCACTTATGTATTTTCAACGGTGGAGTTTCTGCACACCATAGATTAAGGGTGTGGAGCTCTGCTGTACCTCAAAGATTAATGAAGTTCTATTTTCTTTTATTCAATTCTCTATCTTATTCTTATTCCAAGATATTCATTCGTACTCAAGAACATGATGAATGATGATGAGTTAGATAACCCTCATTATTATTCTCACTGATGAACGCGCGTGATTGACAACCACTTCCGTTCTACATGCAACAAGGCTTGAATGTGTATCTCTTAGATTCCCCAACAGAATCTTCGTGGTATAAGCTAGGTAGATGGCGGCATTTGTCTGGATCCGGAAAGTCCAACCTTGTCTGTGGTGTTCCGAGTAGGATCCTGGGAATCCGGAAAGTCTCACCTTGTCTGTGGTATTCCGAGTAGGATTCCGTTCATGAATGACTGTGACGTGCTTCAAACCTGTAACCTGCTGGGCGTTAGTGACAAACGCAAAAGAGGGATTCTATTCCAGTAGGGGAGGGAACCAACCGGTGATTGGCCGTACTGTGACAGAGTGCGTGAGCATTAGCTTTCACTGCGAGGATGGGATGTAGCTATCAACCATGGGTGATGCCTCCAGACTGGTTAGCTGTGCGAGTGACAGCCGCATAGGATATTTCCCCGTGAGGATGAAAGTAGCCACAGTTGATGGTGAACCCCTATACAAAGCTTGCCATGGAAAGGAGTAAGAAGGATTGAGTAGAAGCAGTGGGAGAGCAGGCGTCCGAGAGCTCTACAGCATCTCCATTCCGCTTATCTGAAATTCCTACCAATGAATCTGCATAAGTATTCTATCCCTTTTATTATGTATTTTCTTTTTATTTTATATTTTCAAACCCATAAACCTTTAATCCTCCTGACTGAGATTTACAAGGTGACCATAGCTTGCTTCATACCAACAATCTCTGTGGATTCGACCCTTACTCACGTAAGGTTATTACTTGGACGACCCAGTACACTTGCTGGTTAGTTGAACGGAGTTGTGAAGAAAATAAACAGTGCCATAAGAGTATACATCCTTTATAAACAAATAACAAGTGATCACAATTTCGTCCACCAGAAAGGAAGTCTCATTGGTAAAAGTTGCATGGAGTCGGGCCGGACTTGAAGAACACGTATACCTAAGATCTTGAATAAAAAATGAGAAAAGACTACCCGCACCTGTTTTCAAATAATTGAATCTGAATTTTGGGGACAAAATTCCTAGTTAGGTAGGTAGGTAGGATGTAAACCTCGAGAAATTAATGAATATTTAGCTAATAAATTAATTATTATTCAAAAAAAATTAGAAAATTAAAGTTTCATAATCTAGAGGAGCAGACATTTTTGAAATACGAATTTTGACACTAATTTTACAGATTTTAGCCCAAAACTAAGCCAATGGACCGATCCAGTTAGACCGCGCCCAAACCGGATCCAAGGCCCAACATAAAATACATAAGCTCAGCCTTCTTCTCCCTTTCATAAGCCATTCCACACTGAATTTGGATGAAGGGAAACAAGAACAAAACATAACCCTCGCTTCCAAAATTCAATTCCATATCTCTTAATCTAAAACTCCAATCACCGCACCGTTTGTGGCCATGCGACCACCACGTTGAGCTCTTCAAAACCATCCAAACAAATTGGTAAAGGTTGCATTTTATCACCTAGCCTTCTTCTCTTCAGTTAAATTTTTGGAATTTTAGTATTGAGGAATTGAATGATTTTGATGGTTTAGGTGAACTCTAGCAGCGGGTAACCTCTGAGTTTCATCAACAATACTAGTGGGTATGGTAAGAACCATTAAACCCTTGTAAATTATTGAAGTTGGTAACCCTATGTTAATTATAGCAAAATTGTATGGTATTAGATTAATTTGTATGAACTGGAATCAAATTGGTGGATGTTGGATGCTTGATTTGAGCCTTGGAAGCTGGGAATTCAATTGGTGAGGAGTTGGAGGCTTGGAGCTTATAGAGGAGAGGATTTTAAGGTGTTCCGAGCTTAGGGAGGAATCGACCAAGGTATGATTTTGGTTTCTTGTAGTTAATGTATAATGTTACGTGAAAACTTAGGCTAGTAGACTTTAAGATAAGAATGAACTGAAAGAATTGTTGATTGAATTGGGTATGTGGTATATGAATTGTGAATGAAGATTGAATGAGTTTGTATGTGTTGGAGTATGATTTTGATGATTATAAAATGATGATGATTGTTGATGTTGATGAGAATTTATGGAGATTAGGATATTGGTAAGAATTGTGACTGGTGGATGGTGAATTGAATTGAGTAATTAGTGTGGATTGATTGAGAAATGATGGAGGGAAAATTGGTATTGATTTGGTTGTAGTTGAATTGACTTTTGGATTCAGGATTTTGGAAAATTTAAGGTTTGGTGTTTTTGGGTTAAAACTGATTTTTGACCAACTTCGATGATGCATGAGCATCTTATATCCTTTTTCTAGTTGTGCTTATATTATTTTAGATAGATTTTATCAAGTGTTAGTATATTTTAGTGCAAAGTTCACTTTTGGATGCTACTTTGAGTTTTTCTTATGTTTTTATGGTTTTAGGTGAAATTCGGTACAGTTTGGAGAAGTTTGAAGCAAGAAAGGAAAATGTTGGCAGCTCCTTCTTGGGCGCTAAATGCCCAAGCTGGCGTTCAACACCAGCAGGGGAATGAAGTCAGAAGTGTGCTCTCCTCTCTGGGCGTTCAATGCCCAGACTGGCACTGAACACCAGCAAGCAACTCGTTTCACATGCTATTGGGCCTCCAAAGTGGATTTATCACCTCTTAGGCTTATCTTATCTTATCTTTGTAATTTTTATTTTAAAATAATATTTTTAGATTTAGCATTTAATATTAGGTTAGTATTTAAAGGAGGAGATCATTTAGGTTTATTATCAGATCTTCTTCCTTCCGCATTTTTCAGAACCCTATTTTTTTTGTAAATCATAAGCAACTAAACCTCCTGGTTAAGGTTAGGAGGTCTGTTTATTTCTATGGATTAATAGTATTACTTTTCTATTTTAATATATGTTTGATTCAATTCTAAAGTGTGTTTTATACTTAATTTAAGAAAACTGGGTGGACCGGAAGCATGACCCTTTTTCTACATGAGTTCTGGTGATACTCTCACCAAGGTCGCCTGAATTACAGCTTGAGAACACACCTTCTAGACGGCTAATCCACAATTCGTTAGGGACATGGGAACATCTGTTTAGCCAGAATCTAGAGTGATTAGGGCCTTTTTGGTATAAACTAGTTTTCTAAACTTCACCCTCTAATTCGAATTAAATGACCACTGACCTGGCATTTGATGAGGATCAGAGGAGATTAAATTGCTAAGGACTTAGGGTTTAATCACTTACAGTTTTCCATAGAACGAATCATTCATTGTTAAATAGTTAGTAAAAAGTTTTAATCCAGAAAGATAAACATCTCCGAGACCTTAATTTTGTCCTTATAGTGATTTTACACCAACGTTTTATTGCCTTTCCTATTTAATTGTTTTATGTGCTTTCAACAACAACTCTCTTTACTATTCGCCTGACTAAGTCAAACATGATAGCTATTGCTTGCTCAGTCCGACAATCCTCATGGGATTGACCCTCGCTCACCTGAGGTATTACTTGGACGATCCGGTGCACTTGCCGGTGAAGTTGTAGGAGTTCTAATTTCGCGCACCAAGTTTTTGGTGCCATTGCCGGGGATTGTTTGTGATTGACAACTACCGGTTGTCTTGTTGCTTAGATTAGGTATTTTTATTTGTCTTGTTTATTAACATTTTCATTTTACCTTCGATTTTTAAATTTTAGTTATTCTCCCTAAGTTTTGAATTTTACTCTATTTAATTTCCCTTTATTTTTTATTTTAAGTTTGGTGTATTTTGGCACTCTCCCTTTTTTAATCCTTTCGAAAACTTCAAACTCAGTTCTTAATTTTAAATACATTTTTTTAGGGTTTCAATAGTTGGTTTTAATTTACTTTATTTCCTGTCTTTTTGGGATATTTCACTGGGATCTCTCTAGACTGTGACATAGAGACTCCCACTTTGCTTTGTCTCTTATTCTTGTGTGCAGGAGCAGAAAAAACCCACTATGGACCCGAATGGGAGTGCACAACCCAGAAGAATTTTGGGGTCTTATACAGCGCCCACTCCTGACTTCTATGGAAGGAGCATCAGTGTGCCTCCTATTAGAGCAGACAATTTTGAGCTCAACCTACAATTGATCACTCTAGTGCAGCAGAACTGCCAGTTTTATGGACTCCCGCAGGAGGAACCCAATGAATTCATTGCTGACTTCTTGCAGATCTGTGACACAGTAAAGACCAATGGAGTAGACCCTGACATCTACATGTTGCTGCTCTTTCCGTTTGCTATGAAAGATAAAGCAAAGAGATGGTTAGATGTTCAACCCAAAGAAAGCTTGAACACATGGAGTAAAGTAGTAACCAAGTTTCTGAATAAGTATTTTCCTCTAAAAAAGCTAACTAAGTTGAGACTGGATATTTAGACCTTTAAGCAAGGAGAGAGAGACCCTCTCTATAACGCTTGGGAGAGATACAAGATGATGCTCAGAAGATGTCCTATTGAAATGTTTTCAGATTGGGTCAAGCTAGATATCTTCTATTACAGACTCTATGACCAGGTGGTGCGTGAATTTGTGACTCGCACAACTGAACCGACAAGTGCACTGGGTCGTCCAAGTAATACCTCAGGTGAGTGAGGGTCGAATCTCACGAGGATTGCCGGATTGAGCAAGCTGTGGTTATCCTGCAGATCTTAGTCAGGGGAATAGAAAGATAGTTGTTGTTTGTTGTAGACGCATAAACAAGAAATAACAATAAAACGTAGAAACAATAGTAAGGAGTCAGTTAAGGCCTTGGAGATGCTTGTTCTTCCAGATTAACACTTCTTACTCACTACTTTAACAATGAATAATTCATTCAATGACAAGGCTGTAAGTGATTAAGCCATGGGTCGTGGTCATTAATCTCCTCTAATCCAAACCAAACGCCTGAACAGGTCAGTCAATCTAGTAGAGGGTGAAGCTCACGCAATTCAATCTCTGATGATCCTACTCAAAATGCCACAAACAAGGTCGGATCTTTCGGATCGGAGAATAACGCTCTTATGATTTTAGCCCTTAGAGCCACAGGGACCTCAATTACCTTGACTAATGGGATTTCATGTCACGTATCCCAATTAGCCCAAATAACTTGTTGGAACCCATGATGTACTCTCAAGCTGTAGCTCAATACTATCCGGGTTAGGACTTGTAAAGAACTCATGTAGAATGTGGTCATACTTTTGCTCCACCCCAGATTCATAAATATGAAGAACGACAATACATCATAGAATAGAATCAAACATATATTAGAGTAGAAAAGTAATTGTATTAATCCATATGAATTAGCAGACCTCCTAACCTTAACCTAGGAGGTTTAGCCGCTCATACTATATTGAAAATAATGTATGATAAGTTCTGAAGGGCTGAAGATCCTAAACATGGGTGATCTTTGTCTATATATACTAATATAATAATTATAAATTACAAAATAAAATAAACTAAGCAGAAAGGTGCGAAAATCCACTTCTGGCCCCACTTGGTGGGTGTTTGGGATGAGCTAGGCGTCCAACTTGAAGGAGTGGGCGTTGAATGCCCACTAGGGGGTGAATATACTGCTTTCTTGCTCCCCTTATGGTGTTGAACGCCATGTTTGGGCGTTCAATACTGGCCTTGGTCCTCTTGGGGCGTTGAACGCCAGAAAGAGGGTAGTTTGGACGTTCAACATCCATTTTGGGCCATCATTTTCAAAGAAAGGTATAAACTATTAAATATTGCTGGAAAGCTCTAAAAGTTAGCTTTCTAACGCTGTTGAGAACGTGTCAATTGGATTTCTGTAGCTCTAGAAATGCTTGCTTGAATGCAAGGAGGTCAGGATTTGATAGCATCTGTTGTCCTTTTTTCGTCTTTAAATTAGGCTTTGCCAAAACTTGCCAAATTCACCTAAAAATTACCTAAAATCATAGAAAAAATATAAAAGCTCAAAGTTGTATCAAAAAAGTGAATTTCGCACCAAACCTACTAAAACATAATAAAACTTAACAAAATATACTAAAATACAAGGAAAATAGCATTGAAAAGTGTATAACATATCCGCTCATCACCAGGTTAAGATGTTCCTAGATAATTCTGCAGGTGGTTTCATACACATGAAGAAGACACTTGGAGAAGCTGATGAGCTCATTAAGACAGTCACCAACAATCAATACATATACTCATCTAAGAACACCTTATTAAAAGGGAAATCTAAGTAAAAATCTACTGAAGATGCCGTCCTTGTCCAGACTGAATCTTTAGTCCAACAGCTAAACCTCCTTACACAACAAGTGCAATGCTTGCTGAGTTCTGCTAACAACACTCCTTCTCTACCCCCATAGCCTAACACTGCTCCCGACCTAGCTTTCATGCTTGCAGAAGTATTATAGGAGATCCGAGCCTCCCTCAAGAATATGGAAGCGTAATTAAGCCAGACCAAACAGTAGATATTTGGACAGATAAGAGAGGAGTGCCAAGCTATTCAATTAAGGAGTGGTAGGGCCCTAGAAACCCACCCTCAGAACAATAAAGTGCAGGATGAAGAGAAAATACCAGAGAGTAAAAATACAGCAACCCAGAGCACCACCAAGGGCACTGAACGCCCAGGAGGGGGGCAGAATGGGCGTTCAACGCTTGGAAGGGGAAGGAGCAACAGAAGCCAACCCAAAGAACGTTCCCCCTAGGCACCCTGATAATCCCTTTCCAGTCACCCTGGATACTCATTCTGCACTGCCAAAAGCCCCAGAATACAATGTCGAGCTGCCATATCCTAAGAAACTCTAGAAGGTAGAAAAAGATAAGCAATTCGCCAAATTCTTGGAAGTTTTCAAGAAACTTGAGATCAAGATCCCCTTTGCAGAGGCTCCTGAACAAATGCCCTCCTATACTAAATTCATAAAGGACATACTGAGTAACAAAAGGGACTGGAGGGAGGCAGAAACAGTTATACGCACCAAGAAATGTAGTGCAGTCATTCAAAGGAATCTCCCGGAGAAATTGCAGGACCCTAGAAGCTTTGTGATCCCCTACACCATTGGAAACACCTGAATAAAGATGGCCTTATGTGATCTCAAAGCAAGTATCAACCTAATCCCATTATCATTAATAAAGAAACGCTAGATTCAAGAAATCAAACCCATCCGTATTTGCCTCCAACTTGCTGACCGCTCAGTCAAGTTTCTATTGGGAGTGGTTGAAGACATGCTTTTGAGAGTGGGACCCTTTACCTTTCCTGTGGACTTCGTGATATTGGATAAGGAGGAGGACAATAATGCATCCATCATTCTTGGAAGACCTTTCCTAACCACAGGATGAACTATCATAGACGTCCAGAAGGGGGACGTGACACTAAGAGTCAAGATGATTAGGTTGTACTGAACGTAGTTGAGGCTATGCAACACCCAGATTCCCCTGAGTAATGCACGAGGATAGACACCATAGAGCCCCTGGTCGAAGAAGTGCTTGAAGCTAAAAAACTTGAAGAGGAACCAGACACTATTCTTGATGACACTTGATGAGCGGATAATTTATACGCTTTTTGGCATTGTTTTTAGTATGTTTTTAGTATCTTTTAGTTAGTTTTTAGTATATTTTTATTAGTTTTTAGTTAAAATTTACTTTTCTAGACTTTACTATGAGTTTGTGTGTTTTTCTGTGATTTCAGGTATTTTCTGGCTGAAATTGAAGGTTCTGAGCAAAAATCTGATTCAGAGACTGAAAAGGACTGCAGATGCTGTTGGATTCTGACCTCCCTGCACTCGAAGTGGATTTTCTGGAGCTACAGAAGCCCAATTGGCGCGTTCTCAACGGCATTGAAAAGTAGACATCCTGGGCTTTCCAGCAATATATGATAGTCCATACTTTGCCCAAGATTTGATGGCCCAAACCGGCGTAGCAAATCAGCATCAGAAATTCCAGCGTTAAACGCCGGAACTGGCATAAAACTTGGAGTTAAACGCCCAAACTGGCATGAAAGCTGGCGTTTAACTCCAGAAAAGGTCTCTACACGAAATTACTTCATTGCTCAGCCCAAGCACACACCAAGTGGGCCCGGAAGTGGATTTTTCTGTCATTTACTCATTTCTGTAAACCTTAGGATACTAGTTTACTATTTATAGGATCTTTTGACATTGTATCCATACCTTATGACCTCATGACATTTTTACACGTTTCTTGTGTACCTTCCACGGCATGAGTCTCTAAACCCCATGGTTGGGGGTGAGGAGCTCTGCTGTGTTCTGATGGATTAATGCAATTACTACTGTTTCTTATTCAATCATGCTTGCTTCCATTCTAAGATATCACTTGCTCCTAACCCGGATGAATGTGATGATCTGTGACACTCATCATCATTCTCAACTATGAACATGTTCCTGACAACCACCTCTGTTCTACCTTAGATTAAGTAGATATCTCTTGGATTCTTTAATCGGAATCTTCGTGGTATAAGCTAGAACTGATGGCGGCATTCAAGAGAGTCCGGAAGGTCTAAACCTTGTCTGTGGTATTCTGAGTAGGACTCAATGATTGAATGACTGTGACGTGCTTCAAACTCCTGAAGGCGGGGCGTTAGTGACAGACGCAAAGAATCACTGGATTCTATTCCGGCCTGATTGAGAACCGACAGATGATTAGCCTATGCTGTGACAGAGCATCAGGGACGTATTTTCACTGAGAGGATGGGAGGTAGCCATTGACAACGGTGAAACCCTACATACAGCTTGCCATGGAATGAGCCTTGCGTGTTTGATGAAGATGACAGTAGGAAAGCAGAGATTCGGAAGATGGAGCATCTCCAAAGCCTCAGCCTATTCTCCATTACTGCAAAACAAGTACCTTTTTCATGTTCTTTTGCTTTTTACAATCAATCCTGATAATTTCTGATATCCTGACTAAGACTTACAAGGTAACCATAGCTTGCTTCAAGCCGACAATCTCCGTGGGATCGACCCTTGCTCACGCAAGGTATTACTTGGACGACCCAGTGCACTTGCTGGTTAGTTGTGCGGGATTGCAAAAGTGTTATTGCAATTTCGTGCACCAAGTTTTTGGCGCCGTTGCCGGGGATTGTTCGAGTTTGGACAACTGACGGCTTATCTTGTTGCTTAGATTAGGACTGTTTTATTTTTGTTGGTTTAGAGTCTTTTAGTTGAGTCTAGTTTCATATTCTAAGTTTGGTGTCAATTGCATGCTTTCGTTTTTCTTTTAGGATTTTCGTTTTTGCATGTTCTTAGTCCCTTTTTGATTCATAAAAATTCTAAGTTTGGTGTCCCCTTTGTGTTTTCTTTCAAAATTTTCGAAAATTTAGTGTTTGATTTTCAAAAAATTTTAAGTTTGGTGTCTTTTTGTTGTATTTCTCTTTCCTCTTTTCAAAAATCAAATCTTTTTCATAAAAATTTTTCAATCATATCTTTTTAATTGCTGTTCTCAAAATCTTTTTAATTAACTGATTGATTTAGTTCTCAATTTGCTTTGATCTTGTTTTCTTTTTGATTTTCGAATTTTTTTATAATTTCCTTTTGTTTTATTTTAATTTTTCGTTTAAATTCAAAAAAAAAAACAAAATTTATCTCCTTGCAATTATTATCATTTCCCTTTTGTCCATTATGGACTTAAGTGGGACTAATCAGTCCAAAAGGACTCTGGGGTCATATGCTAACCCCATTACAGCTGCATATGGGAGTAGCATCTGTATACCTCCCATCAAAGCAAGCAGCTTTGAGCTAAACCCTCAACTCATTATCATAGTGCAGCAAAATTGCCAGTATTCCGGTCTTCCACAGAAAGAACCTACTGAGTTTCTGGCACAGTTCTTACAAATTGCTGACACAGTACATGATAAAGAGGTAGATCAGGATGTCTACAGACTATTACTGTTTCCATTTGCTGTAAAAGATCAAGCTAAAAGGTGGTTGAATAACCAACCTACAGCAAGCATAAAGACATGGAAACAGTTGTCAGACAAATTCCTGAATCATTTCTACCCTCCAAAGAGGATGACACAGCTAAGGCTGGACATCCAAGGCTTTAAACAAGAGGATAATGAATCCCTTTATAATGCCTGGGAGAGGTATAGAGGTATGCTTAGAAAATGCCCCTCTGAAATGTTTTCAGAGTGGGTACAGTTAGACATCTTCTACTATGGGCTCACAGAAAAAGCTCAGATGTCTTTAGACCACTCAGCTGGTGGATCTATACACATGAGGAAGACAATTGAAGAAGCTCAAGAGCTTATAGACACTGTTGCTAGAAACCAATACTTATATTCTAGCAATGAGTTCGTTCCAAAAGAGGAGGTCATGGCCTTAGTCACTGATCCTAATCCTCAAGAACAGATGAATGAGCTTAATCAACAATTGCTCCTGATGACAGAACAGTTAGCAGAATTTAAAGAAATGCTCCATGGTACTAAAGTTGCTAACAAGAACATAGAACTGCAGTTGAATCAAGCAAAACAGCAAATATCTAAACAGATAACAGAAGGATGTCAAGCAGTTCAACTAAGGAGTGGGAAAACACTGAACACCACTGCTCAAAGGAGCAAGAAGCCAAACAAAGAACAATTGACAGAGGATAACCAAACCACTGTTCAAAATCCCTCTGAGGACAATAAGAGCCCAGAGAGGAATATTATTGGCGTTCAAACGCCAGAAAGGGAAGGAAAGCTGGCGTTAAACGCCCATTCCTTGCCCAGTTCTGGCGTTCAAACGCCAGAAAAAGGGGAGAAGTTGGCGTTTAACGCCCAATCTTCACCCATTCCTGGCGTTCAAACGCCCAAGGAGGATCAGGCACCTGAGAGTGCTGATAATTATCCCTCTAACAAGGCTTCTTCAACCCCTTCTGTAAGGAATAAACCTGCAGCATCTAAGGTTGAGGAATATCAAGCCAAGATGCCTTATCCTCAGAAACTCCGCAAGGCGGAACAGGATAAGCAATTTGCCCGCTTTGCAGACTATCTAAGGACTCTTGAAATAAAGATTCCGTTTGCAGAGGCACTTGAGCAAATACCTTCTTATGCTAAGTTCATGAAAGAGATCTTAAGTCATAAGAAGGATTGGAGAGAAACTGAAAAAGTGTTTCTCACTGAAGAATGCAGTGCAGTCATACTAAAAAGCTTACCAGAAAAGCTTCAAGATCCTGGAAGCTTTATAATACCATGCACATTAGAAGGCGCTTGCACCAAGACAGCCCTATGTGATCTTGGAGCAAGCATCAATCTAATACCTGCATCCACTATCAGAAAGCTTGGGTTGGCTGGAGAAGTCAAACCAACCAGGATATGCCTCCAACTTGCTGATGGCTCCATTAAACACCCATCAGGCATAATAGAGGACATGATTGTCAAGGTTGGGCCATTTGCCTTTCCCACTGACTTTGTGGTGCTGGAAATGGAGGAGCACAAAAGTGCAACTCTCATTCTAGGAAGACCATTCCTAGCAACTGGACGAACTCTCATTGATGTACAAAAAGGGGAAGTAACCCTGAGAGTCAATGAGGATGAGTTCAAGTTAAATGCTGTGAAAGCAATGCAGCATCCAGACACACCAGATGACTGCATGGGCGCTGACATTATTGACTCTTTGGTAGAAGAGATCAATATGACTGAAAGCCTAGAATCAGAGCTTGAGGACATCTTCAAAGATGCTCAACCTGATCAAGAAGAACTAGAGGAAGTAAAGGAATTTTCGAAAATTCCTCAGGAGGAGGATAAACCTCCCAAACCTGAACTCAAACCTCTACCACCATCTCTGAAATATGCATTTCTAGGAGAGGGTGACACTTTTCCAGTGATCATAAGCTCTGCTTTAGATCCACAGGAAGAGGAAGCACTGATTCAAGTGCTAAGGACGCACAAGACAGCTCTTGGGTGGTCCATAAGTGATCTTAAGGGTATTAGCCCAGCTAGATGCATGCACAAGATCCTATTGGAGGATAATGCCAAACCAGTGGTCCAACCACAGAGGCGGCTAAATCCAGCCATGAAGGAGGTGGTGCAGAAAGAGGTCACTAAATTACTAGAGGCTGGGATTATTTATCCTATTTCTGATAGCCCCTGGGTGAGCCCTGTCCAAGTTGTTCCCAAAAAGGGAGGCATGACAGTGGTTCATAATGAAAAAAATGAACTGGTTCCTACAAGGACAGTCACAGGGTGGCGTATGTGTATTGACTACAGAAGGCTCAATACAGCCACCAGAAAGGATCATTTTCCTTTACCATTCATAGACCAAATGCTAGAAAGACTAGCTGGTCATGACTATTACTGCTTTTTGGATGGCTATTCAGGCTACAACCAAATTGCAGTAGATCCCCAGGACCAAGAGAAAACAGCATTTACCTGCCCTTCTGGCGTGTTTGCCTATAGGAGAATGCCTTTTGGTCTGTGCAATGCACCTGCAACCTTTCAGAGGTGCATGCTCTCTATCTTCTCAGACATGGTAGAGAAGTTTCTGGAAGTCTTCATGGATGACTTTTCAGTATATGGAGACTCATTCAGCTCCTGTCTTAACCACCTATCACTTGTCCTGAAAAGATGCCAAGAGACTAACCTGGTTTTAAACTGGGAGAAATGTCACTTTATGGTGACTGAAGGAATTGTCCTTGGGCACAAAATTTCAAGCAGGGGAATAGAGGTGGATAAGGCAAAGGTAGAGGTAATTGAAAAATTACCACCACCTGCCAATGTTAAGGCAATCAGAAGCTTTCTTGGGCATGCAGGATTCTACAGAAGGTTTATAAAGGATTTTTCAAAATTGCCAAACCTCTAAGTAATCTGCTAGCTGCTGACACTCCATTTATCTTTGATAATGAGTGTCTGCAGGCATTTGAGACCCTGAAAGCTAAGCTGGTCACAGCACCAGTTATCTCTGCACCAGATTGGACATTGCCATTTGAATTAATGTGTGATGCCAGTGATCATGCCATTGGTGCAGTGTTGGGACAGAGGCATAACAAGCTTTTGCACGTCATTTATTATGCCAGCCGTGTTCTAAATGACGCACAAAAGAACTACACAACCACAGAGAAAGAGTTACTTGCAGTGGTCTATGCCATTGACAAGTTTAGATCCTACCTAGTGGGATCAAAGGTGATTGTGTACACTGACCATGCTGCTCTTAAATACTTACTCACAAAGCAGGATTCAAAACCCAGGCTTATCAGATGGGTGTTGCTTCTGCAAGAGTTTGATATAGAAATAAGAGACAGAAAAGGGACAGAAAACCAAGTGGCTGATCATCTGTCCCGAATAGAACCAGTAGCTGGGGCGTCCCTCCCTTCTACTGAGATCTCTGAGACTTTCCCAGATGAGCAACTCTTTGCCATTCAGGAAGCTCCATGGTTTGCAGATATTGCAAATTATAAAGCTGTGAGGTTCATACCCAAGGAGTACAGCAATGTGCAAAGAAAGAAATTAATTTCAGATGCAAAGTACTACCTCTGGGATGAACCATATCTCTTTAAGAGATGTGCTGACGGAGTGATCCGCAGATGTGTACCCAGAGAAGAAGCACAAAAGATCTTATGGCATTGCCATGGATCACATTATGGAGGACATTTTGGAAGTGAGCGAACAGCCACTAAAGTCCTCCAGTGTGGCTTCTACTGGCCTACTCTCTATAAAGATTCCCGAGAGTTTGTGCGTAACTGTGACAGTTGCCAAAGAGCTGGTAACCTGCCTCACGGATATGACATGCCTCAACAAGGGATATTAGAGATAGAATTGTTTGATGTATGGGGAATTGACTTCATGGGGCCATTCCCACCATCATACTCAAACACTTACATTCTGGTGGCAGTGGACTATGTATCTAAGTGGGTAGAAGCAATTGCTACACCCACTAATGATACCAAGACCGTGCTGAAATTCCTCCAGAAACACATCTTCAGCAGGTTTGGTGTTCCCAGAGTACTAATCAGTGATGGGGGCACTCATTTCTGCAATAGACTGCTACACTCTGCTATGGTTAGACATGGAATTAGCCATAAAGTGGCAACTCCGTATCATCCACAGACAAATGGGCAAGCAGAAGTCTCTAACAGAGAACTAAAAAGAATCCTAGAACGGACTGTGATGGCCCAAAGAAAGGATTGGGCAAAGAGCTTGGATGATGCTCTGTGGGCATACAGAACAGCATTCAAGACTCCTATAGGAACCTCTCCATACCAACTGGTGTATGGGAAGGCCTGTCATTTGCCTGTGGAACTAGAACATAAAGCCTATTGGGCAACCAGATTCCTAAACATGGATGCTCAGTTAGCTGGTGAGAAAAGACTGCTCCAGCTAAATGAGCTAGAGGAGTTCAGACTCAATGCCTTTGAAAATGCAAAAATTTATAAGGAAAAGGCAAAGAAGTGGCATGACAAGAGATTGTCAACCAGAGTCTTTGAGCCAGGACAAAAAGTTCTGCTCTTCAATTCCAGGCTCAAATTGTTTCCAGGAAAACTCAAATCCCGGTGGAGGGGTCCGTATGTGATTACAGGAGTGTCACCATATGGATATGTTGAGCTTCAGGATATTGATTCTGACAAGAAGTTCATTGTTAATGGACAGAGAATCAAGCACTATCTTGAAGGAAATTTTGAGCAGGAATGCTCAAAACTGAGACTTGAGTGATTCTTAGCAGAAGTCCAGCTAAAGACAGTAAAGAAGCGCTTGCTGGGAGGCAACCCAGTCATTAGGAGGGTATATGATTAGTTCTTACAGAGGCAAGTATCAAAAATGAAGGAATTCACAGAGTTACAGAAGGATTCAGCTCAAAAAGCAGAGAAAATGAGCTTACTGGCGAAAAAATGCCAGTAAGGGGCATTTTGGGCGTTAAACGCCAGAATGGGTACCATTCTGGGCGTTTAACGCCAGGAATGGTGCCATTTTGGGCGTTAAACGCCAGAATGGGCACCATTCTGGGCGTTTAACGCCAGGTGTGCAGCATCCTGGGCGTTCTGAAAAACGCCCAGTAACAAAGGATTTCTGGCGTTTAACGCCAGCCAGGGCACCTGGCTGGGCGTTAAACGCCCAAAAGGGGTAGCAAATGGGCGTTAAACGCCAGAATGGGTGCCATTCTGGGCGTTTAACGCCAGAAAGGTGGGGGGACCAGATTTTGTTTTCAACTCAAATTTTTTCAAACTTTCCTCTTTTAACCATACTCTTCTACATAAATGCACTTCAACCTTTCATCATTCACTTTCAAATCTTCACAAATCAAAACCATTCTTCAAATCTATTTCAAATTAATCCCAAATCTTCTTCAAAAACTCACCCTTTTCTCAATTTCTTTCCATATCTTCTCAAATCTCCTTTCTAATTTTTATTTTTTTCGAAATCTCTTTTCCCCACCCTTATAAATTCACGTTTGGAACCCCCTTTGCCCACACCATTCGAATTTCCTCTTCCTCTCTCTCAATCTTCTTTCTTTTCTTTTGCTTGAGGACAAGCAAACCTCTAAGTTTGGTGTGCTTTTCCGTGATCACTAAGCCAAGATTTATCAATATCATGGCTCCTAAGGGAAAACAAACCAATTTAAGAGGCAAGAAAGAGAATAGTCCAAAGAATCTTTGGAATCAAGAGAAGTTCTTAACCAAAGAACATGAAGACCATTATCACAAAATAATGGGTCTGAGGTCAGTGATCCCGGAAGTGAAATTTGATCTGAAAGAAGATGAATATCCGGGGATCCAAGAGCAAATTCGAAACAGAGGATGGGAAGTTCTAACCAATCCTGAGACAAAGGTTGGAAGGAACATGGTTCAGGAATTCTACTCAAATCTGTGGCTGACAGATAAGCAGAGAATGACTGGAACCGCTTACCATACTTATAGAACCATGGTCAGAGGGAAAGTTATGTACTTCCATCTGGACAAAATAAGAGAAATCTTCAAATTGCCTCAACTGCAAGATGATCCTGACTCCTTTAATAGGAGGATGGTGAGAGTAGATAAAGGGTTGGATCAAGTTCTAGAGGACATATGCCTCCCTGGAACTAAGTGGATAACCAATTCAAAGGGTGTCCCAAACCAACTCAAGAGGGGAGACCTCAAACCAATTGCAAGAGGTTGGCTAGACTTTATTGGGCGTTCCATATTGCCCACTAGCAACCGTTCTGAGGTCACCATCAAGAGAGCAGTGATGATTCATTGCATTATGCTTGGAAGAGAAGTGGAGGTGCATCATGTGATTGCTTGTGAGATCTACACAATTGCAAATAAGAATTCCACTGAAGCCAAATTGGCTTACCCAAGCTTGATCTCCTTGCTCTGTAAAGAGGCTGGGGTGAAGATGGGAGTAGATGAGTTCATACCCATTGAACATCCAATCACCAAGAAGTTAATAGAGGGACAAGTGCAAGACAACTCTATCAAAAGGAGGGCGCAGGAATTCCTCCCTGAATTCCCAAGAATTGACTACTGGACCAGCCTAGAAGCATCTATTACCAAGTTGCAAGAAACTATGGAGCAACTGAAGGAAGAACAGCAGAATCAAAACTGCATGCTCTGCAAATTGCTGAAGGAACAAGAGAAGCAGGGGCGTGAAATTCAAGAGATGAAACGCCAAAAGCTCTCCTCCCAAGCTGAGGGAGCATCCACTTCTCAAAATCAAGGTTGTTGAGTCCTAACTCTGTGAAAACCTCTATCATTAAGAGCCTATTGTTTTCGTTTTTTTATTTTTATTTTGTTTCATCTTATATTTATTTTCTGAGTCTTGTTCTTAATTCATAATTAATAAAATTAAAGTTTATGCCTTAAAGCTATGAATGTCTTATGAATCCATCACCTCTCTTAAAAGAAAAATGCTTTAATCACAAAAGAACAAGAAGTACAGGATTTCGAAATTTATCCTTGAAACTAGTTGAATTAGTCTGATGTGGTGACAATACTTTTTGTTTTCTGAATGAATGCTTGAACAGTGCATATGTCTTTTGAATTTGATGTTTTGAGAATGTTAAATTTGTTGGCTCTTGAAAGAATGAGGAGAAAGAGAACTGTTGTTGAGGATCTGAAAAATCATCAAAATTGATTCTTGAAGCAAGAAAAAGCAGTGAAAAAAAAAATTTTCGAAAAAAAAAAGAGAAAGAAAAAAAAAAAAGGGGAGAGAAATAAAGTTGTGAACCAAGGCAAAAAGAGTGTGCTTAAGAACCCTGGACACCTCTAATTGGGGACTTTAGCAAAGCTGAGTCACAATCTAAAAAGGTTCACCCAATTATGTGTCTGTGGCATGTATGTATCCGGTGGTAATACTGGAAGACAGAGTGCTTTGGGCCACAGCCAAGACTCATACACTAGCTATGTTCAAGAATCATTATACTTAACTAGGAGAATCAATAACACTATCTGAGTTCTGAGTTCTCATAGATGCCAATCATTTTGAACTTCAAAGGATAGAGTGAGATGCCAAAATTGTTCGGAGGCAAAAAGCTACTAGTCCCGCTCATCTAATTGGAGCTATGTTTCCTTGATATTTTGGAGTCTATAGTATATTCTCTTCTTTTTATCCTATTTTGATTTTCAGTTGCTTGGGGACAAGCAACAATTTAAGTTTGGTGTTGTGATGAGCGGATAATTTATACGCTTTTTGGCATTGTTTTTAGTATGTTTTTAGTATCTTTTAGTTAGTTTTTAGTATATTTTTATTAGTTTTTAGTTAAAATTCACTTTTCTGGACTTTACTATGAGTTTATGTGTTTTTCTGTGATTTCAGGTATTTTCTGGCTGAAATTGAAGGTTCTGAGCAAAAATCTGATTCAGAGACTGAAAAGGACTGCAGATGCTGTTGGATTCTGACCTCCCTGCACTCGAAGTGGATTTTCTGGAGCTACAGAAGCCCAATTGGCGCGTTCTCAACGGCATTGAAAAGTAGACATCCTGGGCTTTCCAGCAATATATGATAGTCCATACTTTGCCCAAGATTTGATGGCCCAAACCGGCGTAGCAAATCAGCATCAGAAATTCCAGCGTTAAACGCCGGAACTGGCATAAAACTTGGAGTTAAACGCCCAAACTGGCATGAAAGCTGGCGTTTAACTCCAGAAAAGGTCTCTACACGAAATTACTTCATTGCTCAGCCCAAGCACACACCAAGTGGGCCCGGAAGTGGATTTTTCTGTCATTTACTCATTTCTGTAAACCTTAGGATACTAGTTTACTATTTATAGGATCTTTTGACATTGTATCCGTACCTTCTGACCTCATGACATTTTTTACACGTTTCTTGTGTACCTTCCACGGCATGAGTCTCTAAACCCCATGGTTGGGGGTGAGGAGCTCTGCTGTGTTCTGATGGATTAATGCAATTACTACTGTTTCTTATTCAATCATGCTTGCTTCCATTCTAAGATATCACTTGCTCCTAACCCGGATGAATGTGATGATCTGTGACACTCATCATCATTCTCAACTATGAACATGTTCCTGACAACCACCTCTGTTCTACCTTAGATTAAGTAGATATCTCTTGGATTCTTTAATCGGAATCTTCGTGGTATAAGCTAGAACTGATGGCGGCATTCAAGAGAGTCCGGAAGGTCTAAACCTTGTCTGTGGTATTCTGAGTAGGACTCAATGATTGAATGACTGTGACGTGCTTCAAACTCCTGAAGGCAGGGCGTTAGTGACAGACGCAAAAGAATCACTGGATTCTATTCCGGCCTGATTGAGAACCGACAGATGATTAGCCTATGCTGTGACAGAGCATCAGGGACGTATTTTCACTGAGAGGATGGGAGGTAGCCATTGACAACGATGAAACCCTACATACAGCTTGCCATGGAATGAGCCTTGCGTGTTTGATGAAGATGACAGTAGGAAAGCAGAGATTCGGAAGATGAAGCATCTCCAAAGCCTCAGCCTATTCTCCATTACTGCAAAACAAGTACCTTTTTCATGTTCTTTTGCTTTTTACAATCAATCCTGATAATTTCTGATATCCTGACTAAGACTTACAAGGTAACCATAGCTTGCTTCAAGCCGACAATCTCCGTGGGATCGACCCTTGCTCACGCAAGGTATTACTTGGACGACCCAGTGCACTTGCTGGTTAGTTGTGCGGGATTGCAAAAGTGTTATTGCAATTTCGTGCACCAACACTCTGCCTAAATTAGATGAGCCAGCACCTCAGAAGAAGACACTAAGCACCCCTAATACAGAGGAGGGGCCCCCTAAACTTGAGCTGAAGCCTTTACCCTCGTCTTTGAAGTACGTATTCCTAGGGGACGGAACCATTTATCCAGTAATCATCAGTGCCTCCCTGAGTCAGCATGAAGAAGATGCGCTGTTCAAGTACTCAATAGCCATAAAACCACTCTCGGGTGGTCCATAAGGGACTTAAAAGGGATCAGTCCGACCACATGCATGCACAAGATTCTACTTGAAGATGATGCTAAGCCAGTTGTGCAACCACAGAGACGTCTGAACCCTGCTATGAAAGAGGTGGTCCAAAAGGAAGTCACAAAGCTTTGGGAAGCTGGAATCATATATCCTATCTCAGATACCCCATGGGTAAGCCCAGTGCAAGTGGCACACAAGAAAGGCGGACTGACAGTGATCCACAATGAAAAAATGAACTGATCCTAACAAAAACTGTCACAGGATGGCGCATGTGCATTGACTACAGGAGACTCAATAAAGCCACAAGAAAGGATCACTTCCCTTTACCCTTCATAGATCAGATGCTTGAGAGACTAGCCGGCCATGCGTTCTATTTCTTTCTAGAGGATACTCAGGCTACAATCAAATTGTAGTAGACACTCAGGACCAAGAAAAGACGGCATTTACATGCCCTTATGCAATATTCGCCTACAAAAGGATGTCATTTGGCCTCTGTAATGCCCTTACAACTTTTCAAAGGTGTATGCTTTCCATTTTTTTAGATATGGTTGAAAAATTCATTGAGGTGTTCATGGATGACTTCTCTGTTTTTGGTGATTCCTTTGACTCTTGCCTTAACCATCTAGCCTTAGTTCTGAAACGATGCGAAGACACAAATCTGGTTTTAAATTGGGAGAAATGTCATTTTATGGTAACTGAGGGGATTGTTCTTGGTCATCGGATTTCAAATAAGGGAATAGAGTTTGTTCAAGCTAAGGTGGAAGTAATTGAGAAATTACCACCACCTACTAATATTAAGGCCATCAGAAGTTTATTAGGGCATGCAAGATTCTACAAGAGATTTTTAAAAGACTTTTCAAAAATTACAAAACCCCTGTGCAATCTTTTAGCTACTGACACACCTTTTGTTTTTTATAAAGAATGCCTGAATGCCTTTGAAACTTTGAAAGAAAATCTTGTCTCTGCCCCCATCATTACTGCACCCATTTGGAGTTTATCATTTGAATTAATGTGTGACGCCAGTAATTATGCCATAGGAGCGGTTTTGGGACAGAAACAAGACAAGCTTATGCATGTCATTTATTATGCCAGTTGTGTTCTAAATGATGCTCAAATGAACTACACCATAACAAAGAAGGAATTACTTGCGGTTATCTATGCAATTGATAAGTTTAGGTCCTATTTAATTAGTTCCAAGGTTATTGTGTATACTGACCATGCTGCTCTTAAGTACCTTCTGACCAAGCAGGATTCTAAACCAAGATTAATCAGATGGGTGCTGCCCTGATTGTGGAATTTTGTATCACTACAGTCTTCCTTCGACAAGTATACCAAATTGTCGTCAAGTAAAAACTCATAAAGAGTGAGGTCGAATCCCACAGAGATTAATGGATTAAGCAAGCAATAATTGATTGATCATTCTAGTTAGACAAGCATAATTGATTGATGAGCAACAAGAAATGTAAATGACATAAAAGTAAAGAAAGCAATAAAGTGCAAGAAAGTAAATGGCAAGGAAAGTAAAGTACAGGAAAGTAAAATGTAAGAAAGTAAATGACTATAAAGTAAATATAAGAAAGAAAGATAAAATGAGCATTGGGATAAAGAGATATTGAATTCTTCGGATCAGTTGCTTTCATCTCATCTTCAATCATGCAACTCATTGATCTCTTGGCAATCATGAGTGCTTGAATTCCAATCCCTTAGAAATTCAATCTCTCTACTCTTGAACAATTGCCAATTCCTTGATCTAATTGCTTATGAGAAGAGATGAAGCTTCGTCGCTTATTATACCACACACCTTCATAGATCCAAGTATTGGGAGAATTACATGTCACTATATCCGACCAACCCCAAACCTAATCCAATGTGAGAAAGATTTCAAGCATGATTCTATGATTCCTTTTCCAAGGTAATCATAAAACCCAAGTACATTCAACCTCTTTCCCAAGATAATTGAATGCTTGAATGAAGAACGAAATCTTTTTAGTAAATCAAAGAGAGATGAAGAGAAGAAGAAGAATAAAAATAATTTAATCCATTGAAAATAATAGAGCTCTCTTTCTCATTGGAAAGAGTTAGTAATTCATAGTTAAAATAATTACAGGTTAGAAAGTGGAAGTGTGAGTGAGAAGAGAGGGTCCTAAGACCCCTCCCGGAATTGTCTGTGAAATGTGAAACTAAGGCCTTTATATAGGCTCTCCTAAATCACAAACTTAAATGAAATTGAAAGCAAATTATATTGAAATGAAAATTAACTATTATAGATTCTTCTTGTGGCCTTGATTGAGTGATATTAGTGGGCTTTGCTTGCTTGAGGTTGTGTGGACTGATGCACCACTATTTCGTGGTACACTTTGTGCTTAATTTAGGTGGATTTTATCCACTTTTCCTACATTTATTCAATGAAATGGCAAGGTTTCATGATTTCTTCCTAATTTGTGCTTAAGTGTGAAAACATGCTTTTTAGGCCCTTAATTGGTTAATTTTAATTCACCTTTGATTCCACTAGATGCCTTGATATGTTTGTTAAGTGAATTTAGATCGAAAAGGCTAGGGATGGATCAAATGAATGAAGAGAAAAGCATGTAAAGTGGAGAAATCATGGAAAATCAAGGATTTAGGATGCATTCACCGATGCGCACGCATAGCAGACGTGCACGCGTGGATAAGGAGTCGCATGGCGACGCGTACGTGTGACATGACGCATACGCGTGGATGGAAAATTTCCAAGCGTCACGCTTACGCGTCGATGCTCGCACGTGACCTCATTAAAGTGAATCCGCTGGGGGCGATTTCTGGGCTTCCCAAACCCAAATCCAACTCACTTCTGAGCCTATTTCATGCAAAAATCAAGAGGAGTCAATGGGGGGAAGTCATAATTGAACTTTGGAGGGAATGCTTTAGTTAGTTTCTAGAGAGAGAATCTCTCTCTTCTCTCTAGAATTAGGTTAGATGTAGATTAGAAATTCTTAGATCTAGGTTTAATTCATGCTTTGATTTACTTTTCCTTTACAATTTCTTGTTCCTCTACCTCTCCTCTCTCTAGTTTAGCATTTTATTCTTGTAATTGTTTACTTTGTTATTGATGCACTCTTGTTTCTTCTATTTTCCCTTTTAATGCAATTCATGTTTTGAGTTCCTTTATTGTTGATTTGCTTAATTGTTGTTAATTTCTTGCAATTAGTAGTGTAGATATACTTTTCTTACAATTTGATTTTACTTTCCTTTTATGCCTTTCAAGTGTTTGATAAAATACTTGGAAGGATGTTAGAGTATATTTTCCTCCTCTTGGCTTTGGTTGCGTAATTAGAGACTCTTGAGTTATCAAACTTTTTTGTTGATTAATAATTGAAAGTTGCTAATTGACTTGAATAACACTAACTCTAGTCTTTCATTGTGATTAGACTAGGACTTGTGGACTCAAGTTGATTATTTCTACTTGACTTTCCTTCATAGTTAGAGGTTGACTAAGTGGAGCAATGGACAATTCTTGTTCACAATTGATGATGATAATGAGGATAGAACTTCTAGTTCTCATACCTTGCCAAGAGCTTTCTTAGTTGCTAGTTTATTTCTTTTGCTATTTACATTTCTTGTCTCTTATCAAAACCCCAAAATATACATCTCATAGCCAATAACAAGAATACTCCCCTGCAATTCCTTTGAGAGACGACCCGAGGTTTGAATATTTTGGTTATTTTTATTGGGGTTTGTACTTGTGACAAATAATTTTTTGCATGAAAGGATTATTTGTTGGTTTAGAAACTATACTTGCAATGAGATTTCATTTGTGAAATTCTAAATCACACAAAAATTCGTTAATCATGGACCTTGAATGAATTAAATGAACCAAAATGATGCTCTAGGGGGCCTTTGGATTTGCATTCTGGCGCTTAGGCCTGGCGCTTAGGCCTGAGCTTGAAAAGTGAGCGCCAAATACAAGTCTCCATTTCTTCTTTGAAGTATGCATCGAAGACGCTCGCTTGTGAACTTCATGGTGAGCATTGGTGGTTGGGAACTGGCACTCTCTAGCAAGCTTGCTGGAGAGCGCCACTTAGAGGGTGTGGCCTTGAGGTTGGTCCTTGTTGTGGCAAAGATGGTGTCATGGTGGTGGTAAGGTAGTTTGAAGTGGCGCTCTCCAGTAAGCTTGCTGGAGAGGGTGACAAGGTGGTGAGGCTTGAAGGGAAGTGGCGCTCTCTAGCAAGCTTGCTGGATAGCTTGGAAGAGAGTATAACAAGGTGGTGAGGCTTGATGGAAGTGGCGCTTTCCAGCAAGCTTGCTGGAGAACTTGGAAGAGAGTGTGACAAGGTTGGTGTCAAGGTTGGTATCAAGATTGGTGACAAGGTTTCTAGTGTGGTGTCAAGATTGTGGCGCTCTTGGGCAAGGTTGGAGGGGAGCATGGGTTGCTTGAGGGTTGGTGACTGTTGTGGCACTCTTGAGCAAGCTTGAGAGCAAGCGCTCTTAGAGAGCGTGGAATGAGGGCTAGTGAGTGCTTGCTTTGTTGCTTCATGCTGGCTATTTTGGGGCTTTAAAGATACCAATTATTTGTACTCTAATTTCATATCCACTATAGACTATTAAACATCATTGAAAAACTCTGGATGTTAGCTTCCCAAAGCAACTGAAAGCACATCATTTGGACCTCTATAGCTCAAGTTATGATCCTTTGAAGATGACAAGGTCATGCTGTCAGGATGCTGGCGCTAGTGGGCGAGCGTGCTCGAGAGCGTGGAAGGGAGCACCGGGCCTGCTCCAAGTTCTATTTCAATGCCATAATTTGGAGCTCTAATGGACTGTCCACTCCATTCTATTATATATGATTGGAAATCTCTAAATGTCTACTTTCCAACCCAACTAAAATCACATCATTTGGATCATTGTAGCTCGCATTATGCTCCTTTGAAGATGACAAGGTCATGTTGGCAGGATGCTAGCGCTGGGCAGTGAGCGTGGTCAAGAGCATTGCATGCTCTAGGAGAGTGCTGCGCTCTCTCAAGAACACTAGACAAGAGCGCCAGGCCTGCTTTCAGGGTCCATTTCAACAACATTTTTTGAAACTCTAATTGAATATCCATCCCCATATTATTATATCGTTGGAAAGCTCTAGATGTCTACTTTCCAATGCAACTAGAAGGACATCAATTGGAGCTCTACAACTCAAGTTATACTCCGTTGAAGAAGGTAGGGTCATTGTAATTTAGGCATTGGCGCTTGCTAGAGAGCATTGGAGCGAGCATTGGGGCGAGCATTGGCACTTCCAGGAGAGCACCACGCTTGCTAGTGAGCATGAATGGAGAGTGTAGGCACTTTAGTGCTTCAGGAGCTTCCCTTTATGGATCATGGGCTACGCTTTTAAACATAGCCTAAGGTTCAATGTGTGTCCAAAATTCCTTTTTCCTCCTTTTGATCTTGTTTTGTGCTTTTTGCTTCTTTTTCTACCATTTCCTACAAAATTAATCAATTCAAAGAGATCAAAGCAATATATGACTTAAGCACAAAAATACTCAATAATTAAGCATGATTAATTAAATTTTGATTTGAAAAAGCATAGAAAACCACAACATGATGCGCAGTCATCATGCTTCTTCAAGAATTTGACATTGAAATCATGTACAAAAAGGGATCCGAAAATCAGGTGGCTAATCACCTGTCCATGATTGAGCCTGAGGAAGGAATGCCACCCTCTACGACAAATGTGAATGAGACGTTCCCGGATGAGCACCTATTTGTGATCCACAAGGTGCTATGGTTTGCAGACATTGCGAATTATAAGGCCATGAGGTTCATCCCCAAGGAGTACACAAAACAACAAGTCAGAAAACTTTTGTATGATGCCAAGTACTACTTGTGGGATAAACCCTATCTCTTGAAGAGATGCTTAGACGAGATGATCAGGCATTGTGTCTCAGAGAAGGAAGTCCAACAAATTCTCTTGCATTGTCACGGCTCTGAGTATGGAGGACATTTTGGAGGAGAGAGAACGGTCACCAATGTCCTTTAGAGCGGGTTCTACTGGCCGACCCTCTTCAAGGACTCTCGGGAATTTGTATGAAACTGTAATAAGTGTCAAAGAGCCGAAAACCTTCCTCACAATCATAAAATGCCACAGCAAGGGATCCTGGAGATTAAGTTATTTAATGTATGGGGGATAGACTTCATGGGACCTTTTCCACCCTCATACTCAAACATCTACATTCTGGTGGCCGTGGACTACGTGTCCAAGTGGGTTAAGGCAATAGCATCACCCACCAATGACACCCGAGTCGTGCTGAAATTCCTATAGAAATATATCTTCATCAGGTTTGGTGTGCCAAGGACACTAATCAGCAATGGAGGCAGCCACTTCTGCAATAAACAGCTAGACTCAATTCTATACAGGTATGGAGTCTATCATAAGGTGGCAACCCCCTACCATCCACAAACAAGTGGACAACCTGAGGTCTCAAATAGTGAACTCAAAAGGATCATGGAGAAGACAATGAACACCTCCAAGAAAGACTGGGAAAGGAAACTTGATGATGCTCTCTGGACATACATGACAGCTTTCAAGACCCCTATTGGAATGTCTCCTTATCAACTAGTTTATGGTAAAGCATGTCATCTGCCAGTGGAGTTGGAGCACAGAGCATACTGGGCAACGAGATTCCTAAACTTCGATGCCAAGGCTGCAGGAGAGAAAAGATTGCTCTAACTAAATGAACTGGATGAGTTCCAGTACACTACCTATGAGAATGCTAAAGTTTACAAGGAAAGGGCAAGGAAATGGCATGATATGAAGATATCTCCCAGAGTCTTTAAGTCTGACCAGAAGGTTTTACTTTTCAATTCTAGGCTCAAACTTTTCCCAGAGAAGCTTAAGTTACGATGGACAGGACCCTTTGTGGTCACTGGGATGTCACCCTATGGTCATGTGGAACTTCAAAATAGATATTCAGATAAGAGATTCATAGTCAATGACCAAAGAGTAAAATAATACCTAGGAGATCAGATTGAGCAAGGGGACTCCACCCTCCTACTAACATGACAACAATGGATGTCAAGCTAAAGACAGTAAAGAAGCGCTTATTGGGAGGCAACCTAACCATATGTATCCTATAGTTTATGTTCACTTTCTTTTGTTCTGTTTTAGTTTATTCGAGTTTGATTTCATATGATGGTGTTTTTTATTTATTTTTATCATTTTCCTCATTTTTTAACGTTTGTGATCATGTATAGCACTCAGAATAGAAATAGAAAATCATAGCAGGACAAACAGAACACCCTAGAGAAGACTTCCTTGTGGTGTTGAATCCCAGTTTGGGTGTTCAGCGCCAGGGAGGGGGATACATAGTTAGACATTTAACATCCAAATTGGAGGCCGCCAAGGCAAAATTTTGACCCCCCCAGGGGTTCAACGCCCATTCTTGGCGTTGAATGCTAGAAAAAAAAACAGGGGGTTTTTTGCGTTCAACGCCGAAACTGGCGTTCAACGCTGAGAGAGGAGCAACCTCACCAACCAGTTGACTATTCAACCAAATCTCCTACACCCCGCTCATATCTTATCCTATCATATCTTTTTTTATCATCCCCACTAATTATCCTACATCAAAATCTTCTGAAATCCCCACTATATCTTTACCACATCTCCACAAATTCTATTCATATCTTTTGACCCCCTATCCATAAGTCAAAGATTTCCTCCAATTTCTCGACTACTACTCCCTTGACCGAATTCACCACTCCCCCAAACCTATATATACCGCAAACTTCACCCACCCTCACACACTCACTTCTTTTCCTTTTTTCCTCTTCTCACCTTACTTTATATCTCTCACTCTTCTTCCCTCTTTGCTCAGGAACAAGCAAAAATCTTAAGTTTGGCGTTGAGACACTCCACTTTTTTACTATCCATGGCACCAAAGATTGGGGAATCAACCTCAAGAAAGAGGAAAGTTCCCTCAACAGTCGCTTACGAGCTTCACCGGTTTTCACCAAGCTTCATGAAGAACATTACTGTTCCGAGGGTTACCTGAAACGTGTAGCTCGGTCGTCTGGAGAGGTCCGAGATGGGGGCTCGGTGACCCGAGCTGGGTATGCAGCACAGTTGGTGGTTGTACCTGCAATGACACTCCGATGCTTAAGTTAGCATGGGTCCAAACAGGTATGTGTAGATTTGGAATGAATTCCATACCTGGGTGCTCCAGTGTATTTATAGTAGTTTGGCAGTGATCTTCCCTGGATAAGATATTCTTATCTTATCTTATCTTTGGGAGTTTATCTCTATCTTTGTGGAACCGCCTTTTCCAGGCCTTTATCGGCCTTTAGGTTTGGGCTGTGTTCCCTTTGATGGGCTTTCCTTGTGACCGGTTTTGAGCTCTTTGTCCGAGGTCCGACTTTTAGGTGTGAGCTTTAGGACAAGGTCGGACCTCTTGCGGATTTACCGAGTTTGGAGGACAGCGGTCAGGGTATGAACAGTGCCCCTGCCCGAGTTCGTCCTTTTTTGGGAGGTCGTGCTCGGGCATAGTAGTCTTTTTTTTGTTTTTCAAAATTCAAAATGGCCGTTTCTGCATTTATTGCATTTTACCGTTTTTCCTCGATTTCCGTTCGGGCTCTGTGAAGGCTTTATTTATTGCTTCCTTTTTCCTTTCTGCGTTTGTTTCTTTTTATGCCTTTCAAAAGTGCCGCTTCTTCTTTCCCTTAGTTTGCTTTCCCGAATCTTTCTTTGTGTGTCTTTTTAAATTTCCAGCGTTTTCTTTGTGCCGTCGTTTGTTCTACTTGCTTCGGAGCTCTTTGCCTTCGCTTCTCCTTTCAGGTTTGTTTCTGTGTTTCTCTTTTCCTGTGATCATATGCTTCTGATCTTTGTGTGGCTCTGTTTATTTCTTTTTCTTTATGCCTGGGTTGCCCCAAAAGAGGTGCCGCCATTGCTGTTTGTTTTTATATGGGGGGGCTCTTTTTTGTTCCCCGGTGTCTTTGTTCTGTATTGCCCCACTTCTCGTGAGGTCTTTGTTTTTCGCCTTGCTGAATGGGTTTTCGTGCTCGTCTTCTTTATGTGATTTTTTGCTTGCTGTTGTATTCTTCTTTGTAGGTAAGAATTTTATGTCTCGAAAGGTTCTTCAAGCGATGTCGACTAAAATTCCATGTGGTCTTGATTGGGTAGATCCTCTTCCTCTAAAAGTCCTTACCGTGGTAGATTCTGAGTACTTAGTTAGGTTCCGTAGGCATTGTAGCATATGTGAAAATAGAGAGTCTGAGAGGGATTATGAACTAGTAGCCCCGGAACCCGAGGAGAGAGTGTGCTTCCCGCCCTTAGATAGTTCCGAGAAGCTTTTCTTTTATGCTTATGATTGTTTTTCTCTAAGCTGGGCGTCCGACTTCCCTTTACCGATCTGGAGTCCGAGGTGTTATGGTCTTGTAATCTTGCTCCTACGCAGCTCCATCCAAATTCTTGGGCGTTTTTAAAGCTTTTTCAACTTTTGTGTCAGTTCTTGGGCGTTGCTCCCTCTATTTCTCTTTTTTCCTACCTGTTTGTGTTGACGAAGCCAGGGTCGGGTGGAGGGAAGGTATCTTGGGTTTCCTTTAGGGCTAACCAGGGAAGGAAGTTTTGTACCCTGTATGATGAGTCCTTTCACGATTTTAAGAACTTCTATTTCAAAGTCCGGGCTACTGGAGATGTCCGACCCTTCTTTTTAGATGAGAGTGGGGAGCCTTCTTTTCCTCTTTGTTGGCAGGAGAAAGTAGTGTCTACTAAGTATACCCTTGAGAGTCTAGATGAGGTGGAGCAGGCCTTTGTGGGTGTGGTAAGCAGTTTATGGGGTCGGGCACCTCACTTGGACACGAAGAAAATGTTGGGGGATCCAAGCCTTCTCCGTTCCGAGTTAGGTAGTTCCCGACCCTACGAGATTATCTTTTTAGTATTTTGGCTTTGCTTGTTTTTGTTTTGGTGGAATTTCTGTTTGGTGATCCTTTTCTTTTATTTTTGCAGAGATGTCTTCTCAGGCGGATTCCATGAAGTACCTTCGTCGGACAAAGAAGTCCGTGGCTGCTCGAAATATCGAGGCTGGGGAGGCTTCTGCCCGATCTTCTCCGAAGAAGACTACTGTGGGTGTCACTACTCGGTCGAAGACTATTCCGACTCCCCAGTTTCGACCTATAAATCAGGATCCTCCAACCTCTGGACCTGGTAACTCTTCTCCTCCTTCGTCCTCGGGTCCTCCCCCCAAGAAGCAGAAGACCTCTCAAGAGTTTGTGGGTTTTAATGATAAGGATTTTGATGCTCTTGGTTGGGTTGAACAGCATGTCCTCCCTCAGACTTTTATTTCTACTGGTGATGTGTCTATTGAGCGCCATTTTCAGTATATGGCGCGGAGCTGTGTCCGGATGGCTAGTCTTCATGCCGCTATTGCCCGGGAGTTCAAGAAATCCCCCATTGGTGCGACCAGTTCCCGACTTGAGAAAGCTCAGTCTGAGTTCGAGAGGATTAGTGAGCTGAAGGCTGCTAGGGTTGTTGAGCTGGAGGCGTCTTTGGAGAAGGAGAAAGCTAAAGCTACCGCGGCCGTGGCGGCAGCGAATTCATCCGAGGAGATGGCGAGGGCGGCGAAGGAGAGTTATACTCGGACATATGCCGAGCTTGTGGAGACAAAGGAGAGGTTGCAATCCGCTCAAGATGATTTTTACGAGTTACAAGGACATGTGGCTAAGGGTATGGATGCTATGTTTGATAATTTGAAGGCTCAGGTCCGGGTTCTTGCTCCTGACCTGGACCTGAGTTTATTCAGTATGGATAATGTTGTTGTGGAGGGAAAGATCGTTCCTGCTCCCAATGAGGATGAGGTTCCGGTGTCTGGCCCCAAAGTTCCGGTTGCGGACCCGACCTTACCTTTGGCCAGGGAGGAGTCTGGTGTGGAGGTTTTAAACCGAGATGACGGTGCTGTCAAGGCTGTCCCGATTTCTATGGTTCTTCCTCCGCAGCCTCCTACCGATGTGGAGTCCGGGAAGGATCTTGATTCCCTGTAATCCTTTGTCTTTGGTTGTTTGCCCGGCCTGTGGGCTCTTTTTTGGATGGTTTTTACTACCTGTTAATGCTTTGAACACCTTTTCGCTATTAGCTACTTGTAGTAACTTTTTAGCTTATTATGTGGTGTTTGTTCGCGTTTTGACTTTTAGTTCTGCTTTATGCTTTTTAGTTGTTTTTGGATAACAACCTTTTAGCTAGCGCTTTTTGAAACTTTGTTCTATCCTTCCCTTTGATTTCGTTTTTTTTTTCGCTTGTACTTTTTAGTTGTGTTTGTATAACAACCTTTTAGTAAGCGTTTTCGAAATCTTTGTTTTCTTTCTAGCCATCCCTTTGTTGGGTCCGACCTTGTTGTTTGGTCGGCCTTTAAGTTATTTTTGTAACCTCTTTTATTTGGCCTTTTTGAGCCTTTTCAGAGTTGCTTTATAACTTCTCACATTAATCTGAACCTCGTCGCTTTATCGTTGCCGACCTTGTGTGGTCTTTGGGCAATGATTTTTTGCGTTTTGTCGAGCATAAATTAATGCGCCTTGGCGGGATACTTTTCAGGATTGGTTTCATCATGAGGAAGAAGGAGAAGGAAAAAATTCGATTAGTATTGAAAAAGAAAGAATATTTACAGAGTGTTTACCCTTAGCTAGGTCGGGTGCTTTTCTTGTCCGGGTGTCTCATTAAAAAACCCTTGTAGGGAAAAAGAGTACACCTCGGTTTAAGTTTTTCTAGCTGTAGTATCGTCTTAGATTACAGGCGTGCCAGGCCCTGGGCAATTCATTGCCTTCTAGGTCGGATATTTTGTAATAGCCTGTTCCTAAGACTTCTGTTACCTTGTAGGGTCCTTTCCAATTTGCTGCTAGCTTCCCTTCCCCCGACTTTTGTGTTCCGATGTCATTTCGGATCAGAATCAGGTCGTGAATTGAGAAGCTTCGTTTTATTACTTTCTGATTGTATCTGAGGGCCGTTCGCCGTTTTAAGGCTTCTTCTTGGATCCGGGCTTTTTCTCAGACCTCGGGGAGGAGGTCGAGTTCTTCCCTTTGTGCCTGTGGGTTACCTCCTTCGTTGTAGAAGATGACTCTGGGTGACCCTTCATCTATTTCGATAGGAATCATTGCCTCCATCCCGTAAGCTAGTCGGAATGGCGATTCTCCCGTTGTAGAGTGTGGGGTTGTCCGATATGCCCATAGTACCTGGGGGAGCTCCTCGGCCCATGCCCCTTTGGCCTCTCGGAGTCTTCGTTTTAACCCAGCCAAGATGACTTTATTTGCGGCCTCCGTCTGTCCATTGGCTTGTGGGTGCTCGACTGAGGTGAACTGCTGTTTGATTTTTAGCTCGGCCGCCAAGTTTTGAAAACTTGTGTCTGTGAACTGTGTTCCATTGTCTGTGGTGATGGAGTAGGGGACTCCGAACCTTGTGACGATGTTTTTATATAGGAATTTGCGGCTTTTCTGAGCCGTGATGGTGGCTAAGGGTTCAGCTTCGATCCACTTTGTGAAGTAGTCGACCCCTACTATGAGGTATTTGACTTGCCCCGATCCTTGGGAGAATGGGCCGAGTAGGTCAAGTCCCCATTTTGCGAAGGGCCATGGTGCGGTGATGCTGATAAGGTCTTCAGGTGGTGCTTTGTGAAAATTGGCGTGTTTTTGGCAGGGGGGCATATTTTCACAAATTCCGTTGCGTCTCTTTGCAAGGTTGGCCAATAGAATCCGGCTCGAACTACTTTCTTGGATAATGCTCGAGCTCCGAGGTGGTTCCCACACATGCCTCCGTGGACTTCTTCGAGGACGCTCTTTGTTTCTGAGGTCGGGACACACCTAAGGAGGGGGTTTGAGAATCCCCTTCTGTATAATATGTCGTGAATTAGCGTATAATTCTGGGCGTCTTTCGTGAGTCTTCTAGCTTCCTTCCTTTCGGCGGGGAGAGTTCCTGACTTCAGGTAGTTGAGTATGGGGGTCATCCACCCTTGTTGTTGGTTGGATATGTTTAGTGCTTCTTCCTCTCTTAGCATGGAGGGAAATTGCAAGGTTTCCTGGAGGAGACTTCTGTTGTTGCCTCCGGGCTTGGTGCTGGCGAGCTTTGAGAGGGCGTCTGCCCGGGCGTTTTGTTCCCGGGGTATGTGCTGAATCTGTATTTCTGAAAAGTGGCGTAGTTGCGCCTGTGTTTGGTCCAGGTATTTTTTCATAGTGGGGTCTTTGGCCTGGTAGCTTCCGTTTACTTGTGATGTGACGACCTGGGAGTCGCTGAAGATCGTGATTTTTTGGGCTCCGACCTCTCCAGCTAGCTTTAGACCTGCTAGTAGGGCCTCGTATTCGGCTTGGTTATTCGATGCCTGGAACTCGAATTTTAAGGATAGTTCTATCCGCGTTCCTTGGTCGCTTTCGAGTATAACCCCGGCTCCGCTTCCTGTTTTGTTTGAGGACCCGTCGACATACAGGTTCCACGAGAGTGGGGTTCCAGGGGTCTCAGTGTATTCTGCGATAAAGTCGGCTAGATACTGGGATTTTATGGCAGTCCGGGTTTCATAGTGGAGGTCGAACTCGGACAACTCCACCGCCCATTGCAGTATTCGTCCTGCCAGGTCTGTTTTTTGGAGGATGTGTCTCATTGGTTGGTTCGTCCGGACTTTGATGGTGTGGGCTTGAAAGTAGGGACGGAGTCTCCGGGCTGTGAATACTAGGGCGTAGGCGAACTTTTCTATCTTCTGATAGTTTAATTCGGCCCCTTGTAGTGCCTTGCTTACAAAGTATATGGGGTGTTGTCCTTGGTCATTTTCTCGTATTAACGCTGAAGCGACTGCTCGATTCCCAACCGAGAGGTATAGTACGAGTTCTTCTCCCTTTAGAGGTCGGGTTAGGATTGGTGGCTGCCCGAGGAATTCCTTGAAGTCTTGAAAGGCCTTTTCGCACTCCGGGTTCCATGAGAAGGGTTTCCCTTTCTTTAGGAGTGAGTAGAGAGGTAGTGACCTTATTGCTGATCCCGCCAAGAACCTTGATAGGGCGGCTAGCCTTCCATTCAGCTGTTGTACTTCCTTGACACACGTCGGGCTCTTCATGTTGAGTATTGCTTGGCATTTATCCGGGTTTGCTTCAATGCCCCTTTGAGTCAGCATGAAGCCTACGAACTTTCCGGCTTCTGCGGCGAAGGTGCACTTTGTCGGGTTAAGTCTCATGTTGTGTTCTCTGAGGGTGTCGAAAACACTGGTGAGGTCGGTCAGCAAGTTTCTGTCTTCTTGTGTTTTTACCAGCATGTCGTCGACGTACACCTCCAGCTGTAGTCCGATGTGTTCTGAGAACACTTTGTTCATTAGCCTCTGGTAGGTTGCTCCTGCGTTCTTTAGCCCGAAGGGCATTACTACATAGCAGTAGTTTGCCCTTGGGGTTATGAACGAGGTCTTTTCTTGGTCGGGTCTGTACATTGGGATTTGGTTGTATCCTGAGTATGCGTCCATGAAGGAGAGATATCTATAGCCTGAGGCTGCGTCTACTAATGCGTCGATGTTTGGTAGTGGATATGGGTCTTTGGGGCAAGCTTTATTGAGGTCTGTGTAATCGACGCACATCCTCCATTTTCCGTTGGGCTTTTTTACCAGGACCACGTTTGCGAGCCACAGGGGGTATTTTACTTCCCTAATGAACCCTGCATCTAGTAGCGCTTGCACTTGTTCTTCTATTGCTTGCATGCGCTCGGGTCCGAGCTTTCGGCGTCTTTGTTGGACAGGCCGGGATCCCGGGTAAACCGATAGCTTATGGCACATCAGGTCGGGGCTTATGCCTGGCATGTCGGAGGCTTTCCAGGCGAAGAGGTCGGAATTCTCCCTTAAGAGGGCTATGAGTCCCTCTTTTAGGCCCGTTTCGAGGTTTGCTCCTATGCTTGTTGTTTTTTCAGGTGTGTTCCCAATCTGGACTTTTTCGGTTTCTCCCTCTGGTTGTGGCCGGAGGTCTTCTCGGGATTGAACTCGTCCGAGTTCTATTGTGTTGACCTCTTTCCCTTCTTGTCCCTTTAGGCTCAGGCTTTCGTTGTAGCATCGCCGTGCTAGTTTTTGGTCGCCTTTTAGAGTAGCGATTCCCTTTGTGGTGGGGAACTTCATACAGAGGTGTGGGGTCGAGACTATAGCTGCTAGTCTGTTTAGGGTTGGTCGCCCAATGAGGGCATTGTATGCTGAAGTGACGTCGACTATAATGTAGTCGATGCTTAATGTTTTAGATTGCTCGCCTCTTCCAAAGGTAGTGTGTAGCGAGACGTATCCTAAGGGATGGATCGGAGTGTCCCCTAGTCCAAATAGGTTGGTGGGGTAGGCCTTTAGTTCTTTTTCTTCAAGTCCGAGTTTGTCGAAGGCCGTTTTGAACAGGATATCTGCTGAGCTTCCCTGGTCAATCAGGGTTCGATGTAAGTTGGCGTTTGCTAGGATAATGGTGATTACCATTGGATCGTCGTGTCCGGAAATTATCCCTTGGGCATCTTCTCGGGTGAATGAAATAGTAGGTAACTCGGGCAGGGGACTGTCTTCTCGGACGTGATAGATTTCTTTGAGGTGTCTTTTTCGTGAGGATTTGGACGTTCCCCTGCCTGCGAAGCCTCTATTTATCATGTGAACATGTCTTTCAGGGGTTCGTGGGGGTTGTTCGGCCCGATCTTCGTTGTCACCCCGCCTTCTCTTCCTGGTCTCTTCTCCTTTCTCTGCTACGTATCTGTCGAGTTTTCCTTCTCTGGCTAGTTTTTCTATAACATTTTTCAGATCGTAGCAGTCGTTAGTAGAATGTCCGTAGAGCTTGTGATATTCACAGTATTCGGACCTGTTCATACCCTGACCGGGGTCCTCCAACTCGGTAAATCCGCAAAGAGGTCCGACCTCGTCCTGAAGCCCGCACCTAAAGGTCGGACCTCGGACAAAAGAGCAAGGAAGGCCCATCAAAGGGAACGCAGCCCAAACCTAAAGGCCGAAAAGGCCTGGAAAAGGCGGTTCCACAAAGATAGAGGTAAAATCCCAAAAGATAAAGATAAGATAAGAATATCTTATCCAGGGAAGATCACTGCCAACTACTATAAATACACTGGAGCACCCAGGTATGGCAGTCATTCCAAATCTACACATATCTGCTTGGACCCATGCTAACTTAAGCATCGGAGTGTCATTGCAGGTACAACCACCAACCATTCTGCACATCAAGCTCGGGTCACCGAACCCCCACCTCGGGCCTCTCCAGACGACCGAGCTGCACGTTTCAGGCAAACCCTCGGAACATTGGCGCCGTTGCCGGGGAACCTGGAAGTCATCCCTCTACCATGGCGGACGACCCTCTCAATGATGAGCGCGCCGCATCCGAACAAGAGGACGAAATTGACACCGGAGAACGACCGGACAGCCCTCTATCACCACGTACTCCAGGAGGAAACAAACAGAATCGCCCAAAAACGTCACTCCCAAACAAGGATCCACAAAATTCCGAAAGAGCGAAGAGCTCGGAAATTCTAGAAGCAGTCCGGGCACAACAAGACCGACTAAAACAACTCGAAGAGGATATAAAGAAGCAGAAAGAAACTGAACAAGATCTGAGAAGAGAAACTCGAAAGCGCAGAGAATTAGAAGAAAAACTGCGGAAAATAGAGGCCAACCTGAAAGACCGAACAGAACGCGGCACCACCACCGAGGGCAACCACGATCCCTTCACGCAAGAGATCATGAAGGAGAAGGTGCCGCGAAACTTCAAACCACCCGATATGGACCTCTACGACGGCACCACCGATCCAAGTCATCACCTCAGCAATTTTAGAAGCAGAATGTACCTAGTCGACGCCTCCGACGCGATTCGGTGCAAAGCCTTCCCCACCACTCTCACCAAGTCAGCCATGAAGTGGTTCGACAACCTGCCACCAAGATCAATCACCAGCTTCGAAGACCTAACCAAAAAATTCCTAACAAGATTCTCTATTCAAAAGGACAAGACAAAACATGCCCCCAGTCTACTCGGAATCAAACAAGGTGACCAAGAAACTCTCCGAAAATACATGGAACGATTCAACAAAGCCTGCCTGGACATACAATACTTGCCCGCTGAAGCAGCCATCATGGGACTAGCAAACAGCCTAAAAGAAGGACCGTTTAGCCAATCCCTATCCAAACGATACCCGACCTCCCTATACGAGGTGCAGGAGCGGGCGGAAAAATATATCAACATGGAGGAAACCTCCCAGCTAAGAGACTCTTCTAGGAAGGAATCAACCTACCCACTCCGAGATCGGGATCGGGAACAGAAAAAGAAAGAAGAACCCAACTCGGACAAACCACGGAAGTACCACAACTACACCCCCCTCCGAGTCTCCTTGGTAGACGTCTACAGAGAAGTATGCCACACCGAAAGGATCCCACCGCCCCGACCGCTAAAACACAAGAAAGCAGGGAGAGATCGGTCCGAATACTGTGAATATCACAAGCTCTACGGTCATCCTACTAACGACTGCTACGACCTAAAAAATGTTATAGAAAAGCTAGCCAGAGAAGGAAAACTCGACAGATACATAGCAGAGAAAGGAGAAGAGACCAGGAAGAGAAGGCGGGGGGACAATGAAGATCGGGCCGAACAAACCCCACGAACACCTGAAAGACATGTTCACATGATAAATGGAGGTTTTGCAGGCGGAGGAACATCCAAATCCTCACGAAAAAGACACCTCAAAGAAGTCTATCACATCCGAGAAGACAGTCCCCTGCCCGAATTACCTGCTATTTCATTCACCCGAGAAGATGCTCAAGGGATAATTCCCGGACACGACGATCCAATGGTAATCACCATTATCCTAGCAAACGCCAACTTACATCGAACCCTGATTGACCAGGGAAGCTCAGCAGATATCCTGTTCAAAACGGCTTTCGACAAACTCGGGCTTGAGGAAAAAGGACTAAAGGCCTACCCCACCGACCTATTTGGACTAGGGGATACTCCGATCCATCCCTTAGGATACATCTCGCTACACACTACCTTTGGAAGAGGCGAGCAATCTAAAACATTAAGCATCGACTACATTATAGTCGACGTCACTTCAGCATACAATGCCCTCATTGGGCGACCAACCCTAAACCGACTGGCAGCTATAGTCTCGACCCCACACCTCTGTATGAAGTTCCCTACCGCAAAGGGAATCGCTACCCTAAAAGGCGACCAAAAACTAGCACGTCGATGCTACAACGAAAGCCTGAGCCTAAAAGGGAAAGAGGTCAACACGATAGAACTCGGACGAGTTCAACCCCGAGAAGATCTCCGGCCACAGCCAGAGGGAGAAACCGAAAAGGTCCAGATTGGGAACACACCTGAAAAAATAACGAGCATAGGAGTAAACCTCGACACAGGCCTAAAAGAGGAACTCATAACCCTCTTAAGGGAGAATTCTGACCTCTTCGCCTGGAAAGCCTCCGACATGCCGGGCATAAATCCCGACCTGATGTGCCATAAGCTATCGGTTTACCCGGGATCCCGGCCTGTCCAACAAAGACGCCGGAAGCTCGGACCCGAGCGCATGCAAGCAATAGAAGAACAAGTACAAGCACTGCTAGATGCAGGGTTCATTAGGGAAGTAAAATACCCCCTATGGCTCGCAAACGTGGTCCTGGTAAAAAAGCCCAACGGAAAATGGAGGATGTGCGTCGATTACACAGATCTCAACAAAGCCTGCCCCAAAGACCCATATCCACTACCAAACATCGACGCATTAGTAGACGCAGCCTCAGGCTATAGATATCTCTCCTTCATGGACGCATACTCGGGATACAATCAAATCCCAATGTACGGACCCGACCAAGAAAAGACCTCGTTCATAACCCCAAGGGCAAACTACTGCTACGTAGTAATGCCCTTCGGGCTAAAGAACGCAGGGGCAACCTACCAGAGGCTAATGAACAAAGTGTTCTCAGAGCACATCGGACTACAGCTGGAGGTGTACGTCGACGACATGCTGGTAAAGACACAAGAAGACAGAAACTTGCTGACCGACCTCGCCAGTGTTTTCGGCACCCTCAGAAAACACAACATGAGACTTAACCCGACAAAGTGCGCCTTCGCCGCAGAAGCCGGAAAGTTCTTAGGCTTCATGCTGACTCAAAGGGGCATCGAAGCAAACCCGGACAAATGCCAAGCGATACTCAATATGAAGAGCCCGACGTGTGTCAAAGAAGTACAACAACTAAATGGAAGGCTGGCCGCCCTATCAAGATTCTTGGCGGGATCAGCGATAAAGTCACTACCTCTCTACTCACTCCTAAAGAAAGGGAAACCCTTCTCATGGACCCCGGAGTGCGAAAAGGCCTTTCAAGACTTCAAGGAATTCCTCGGGCAGCCACCAATCCTAACCCGACCTCTAAAAGGAGAAGAACTCGTACTATACCTCTCGGTTGGAAATCGAGCAGTCGCTTCAGCGTTAATACGAGAAAATGACCAAGGACAACACCCCATATACTTTGTAAGCAAGGCACTACAAGGGGCCGAATTAAACTATCAGAAAATAGAAAAATTCGCTTACGCCCTAGTGTTCACAGCTCGGAGGCTCCGTCCCTACTTTCAAGCCCACACCATCAAAGTCCGGACAAACCAACCAATGAGACACATCCTCCAAAAAACAGATCTGGCAGGACGAATACTGCAATGGGCGGTGGAACTGTCCGAGTTCGACCTCCACTATGAAACCCGGACTGCCATAAAATCCCAGTATCTAGCCGACTTCATCACAGAATACACTGAGACCCCTGGAACCCCACTCTCGTGGAACCTGTATGTCGACGGGTCCTCAAACAAAACAGGAAGCGGAGCCGGGGTTATACTCGAAAGCGACCAAGGAACGCGGATAGAACTATCCCTAAAATTCGAGTTCCAGGCTTCGAACAACCAAGCCGAATACGAGGCCCTACTAGCAGGTCTAAAGCTAGCCGGAGAAGTCGGAGCCCAAAAAATCACGATCTTCAGCGACTCCCAGGTCGTCACATCACAAGTAAATGGAAGCTACCAGGCCAAAGACCCCACTATGAAAAAATACCTGGACCAAACACAGGCACAACTGCGCCACTTTTCAGAGATACAGATTCAGCACATACCTCGGGAACAAAACGCCCGGGCAGACGCCCTCTCAAAGCTTGCCAGCACCAAGCCCGGAGGCAACAACAGAAGTCTCCTCCAGGAAACCTTACAATCTCCCTCCGTGCTAAGAGAGGAAGAAGCGCTAAATATATCCAACCAACAGCAAGGATGGATGACCCCCATACTCAACTACCTGAAGTCGGGAACTCTCCCCGCCGAAAGAAAGGAAGCCAGAAGACTCACGAAAGACGCCCAGAATTATACACTAATTCACGACATATTATACAGAAGAGGATTCTCAAACCCCCTCCTTAGGTGTGTCCCGACCTCAGAAACAAAGAGCGTCCTCGAAGAAGTCCACGGAGGCATGTGTGGGAACCACCTCGGAGCTCGAGCATTATCCAAGAAAGTAGTCCGAGCCGGATTCTACTGGCCGACCTTGCAAAGAGATGCAACGGAATTTGTGAAAATATGCCCCCCTGCCAAAAACACGCCAATTTTCACAAAGCACCACCTGAAGACCTCATCAGCATCACCGCACCATGGCCCTTCGCAAAGTGGAGGCTTGACCTACTCGGCCCGTTTCCCCAAGGACCGGGGCAAGTCAAATACCTCATAGTAGGGGTCGACTACTTCACAAAGTGGATCGAAGCTGAACCCTTAGCCACCATCACGGCTCAGAAAAGCCGCAAATTCCTATACAAAAACATCGTCACAAGGTTCGGAGTCCCCTACTCCATCACCACAGACAATGGAACACAGTTCACAGACACAAGTTTTCAGAACTTGGCGGCCGAGCTAAAAATCAAACAGCAATTCACCTCAGTCGAGCACCCACAAGCCAATGGACAAGCGGAGGCCGCAAATAAAGTCATCTTGGCTGGGTTAAAACGAAGACTCCAAGAAGCCAAAGGGGCATGGGCCGAGGAGCTCCCCCAGGTGCTATGGGCATATCGGACAACCCCACACTCTACAACGGGAGAATCACCATTCTGACTAGCTTACGGGATGGAGGCAATGATTCCTATCGAAATAGGTGAAGGGTCACCCCGAGCCATCTTCTACAACGAAGAAGGTAACCCACAGGCACAAAGGGAAGAACTCGACCTCCTCCCCGAGGTCCGAGAAAAAGCCCGGATCCGAGAGGAAGCCTTAAAACGGCGAACGGCCCTCAGATACAATCAGAAAGTAATAAAACGAAGCTTCTCAATTCACGACCTGATTCTGATCCGAAACGACATCGGAACACAAAAGTCGGGAGAAGGGAAGCTAGCTGCAAATTGGAAAGGACCCTACAAGGTAACAGAAATCTTAGGAACAAGTTATTACAAAATATCCGACCTAGAAGGCAATGAGTTGCCCAGGGCCAGGCACGCCTGTAATCTAAGACGATACTACAGCTAGAAAAACTTGACCCGGGATGTACTCTTTTTCCCTACAAGGGTTTTTTAATGAGACACCCGGACAAGAAAAGCACCCGACCTAGCCAAGGGTAAACACTCTGTAAATACTCTTTCCTTTTTAATACTAATCGAATTTTTCTCTTTTCCTTCTCCTTCCCTCATGATGAAACAAATCCTGAAAAGTACCCCACCAAGGCGCATTAATTTATGCTCGGCAAAACGCAAAAAATCATTGCCAAGAGACCACACAAGGTCGGCAAAGATAAAGCGACGAGGTTCAGATTAATGTGAGAAGTTATAAAGCAACCCTGAAAAGGCTCAAAAAGCCAAATAAAAGAGGTTACAAAAATAACTTAAAAGGCCGACCAACACCAAGGTCGGACCCAACAAAGGGAAGTACTCAACCGCCCCCCCCCCCGAGGTCCGAGAAAAAACCCGGATCCGAGAAAGAAGCCTTAAAGCAGCGAAAACAAAGATTTCGAAAACGCTTACTAAAAAGTTGCTATACAAAAACAACTAAAAAGTACAAGCGAAGAAACGAAATCAAAGGGAAAGGATAAAACAAAGATTTCGAAAACGCTTACTAAAAAGTTGCTATACAAAAACAACTAAAAAGTACAAGCGAAGAAACGAAATCAAAGGGAAAGGAGAAAACGAAGTTTCAAAAAGCGCTAGCTAAAAAGTTGTTATCCAAAGACAACTAAAAAGCATAAAGCGGAACTAAAAGTCAAAACAAGCACCACGTAATAAAGCTAAAAAGTTACTACAAAGTAGCTAATAGCAAAAAGGTGTTCAAAGCAGTAAACAGATAGTAAAAACCATCCTAAAAAGAGCCCACAGGCCGGGCTAAAAAACCAAAAACAAAGGATTACAGGGAATCAAGATCCTTTCCGGACTCCACATCGGTAGAAGGCTGCGGAGGAAGAACCATAGAAATCGGGACAGCCTTGACAGCACCGTCATCTCGGATTGAAGTCTCCACACCAGATTCCTCCCCGGCCAAAAGGGAAGTCGGGTTCGCAACCGGAACTTTGGGGTCAGACACCGGAACCTCATCCTCGTTGGGAGCAGGAACAATCTTCCCTTCCACGACAACATTATCCGTACTGAATAAACTCAGATCCAGGTCAGGAGCAAGAACCCGGACCTGAGCCTTCAAATTTTCAAACATAGCATCCATACCCTTAGCCACATGCCCTTCTAGCTCGTAAAAATCATCCTGAGCAGATTGCAACCTCTCCTTTGTCTCCACAAGCTCAGCATATGTCCGAGTATAACTCTCCTTCGCCGCCTTCATCATCTCCTCGGATGAACTCGCCGCCGCCACAGCCGCGGTAGCTTTAGCTTTCTCCTTCTCCAAAGACGCCTCCAGCTCAGCAATCCTAGCAGCCTTCAGTTCACTAATCCTCTCAAACTCGGACTGAGCCTTCTCAAGTCGGGAACTGGTCGCACCAAGGGGGGATTTCTTGAACTCTCGGGCAATAGCGGCATGAAGACTAGCCATCCGAACACAGCTCCGCGCCATATACTGAAAATGGTGCTCCATAGACACATCATCAGTAGAAATAAAAGTCTGAGGGAGAATATGCTGTTCAACCCAACCAAGAGCATCAAAATCTTTATCATTAAAACCCGCAAACTCTTGAGAGGTTTTCTGCTTCTTGGGAGGAGGACCCGAGGACGAAGGAAGAGAAGAGTGACCGGGCCCAGAAGTCGGAGGATCCTGACTTATAGGTCGAAACTGGGGAGTCGGAATAGTCTTCGACCGAGTAGTGACACCCACAGTCGTCTTCTTCGGAGAAGATCGGGCAGAAGCCTCCCCAGCCTCAATATTTCGAGCAGCCACGGACTTCTTCGTCCGACGAAGGTACTTCATGGAATCCGCCTGAGAGGACATCTCTGCAAAAAATTCAAGAAAAAGATCACCAAAACAGAAATTCCACCAAAACAAAAACAAGCAAAACCAAAATACCAAAAAAAATCTCGGAGGGTCGGGAACTACCTAACTCAGAACGGAGAAGGCTTGGATCCCCCAGCATTTTCTTCGTGTCCAAGTGAGGTGCCCGACCCCATAAACTGCTTACCACACCCACAAAGGCCTGCTCCACCTCATCTAGACTCTCAAGGGTATACTTAGAAGATACTACTTTCTCCTTCCAACAAAGAGGAAAAGAAGGCTCCCCACTCTCATCTAAAAAGAAAGGTCGGACGTCCCCAGTAGCCCGGACCTTAAAATAGAAGTTCTTAAAATCATGAAAGGACTCATCATACAGGGTACAAAACTTCCTTCCCTGGTTAGCCCTAAAAGAAACCCAAGATACCTTCCCTCCGCCCGACCCTGGCTTCGTCAACACAAACAAGTAGGAAAAAAGAGAAATAGAGGGAGAAACGCCCAAGAACTGACACAAAAGTTGAAACAGCTTTAAAAACGCCCAAGAATTTGGATGGAGCTGCGTAGGAGCAAGATTACAAGACCATAACACCTCGGACTCCAGATCGGTAAAGGGAAGTCGGACGCCCAGCTTAGAGAAAAAACAATCATAAGCATAAAAGAAAAGCTTCTCGGAACTATCTAGGGGCGGGAAGCATACTCTCTCCTCGGAATCCGGGGCTACTAGTTCATAATCCCTCTCAGACTCCCTATTTTCACATATGCTACAATGCCTACGAAACCTAACTAAATACTCAGAATCTACCATGGAAGGGACTTTTAGAGGAAGAGGGTCTACCCAATCAAGGCCACATGGAATTTTAGTCGACATCGCTTGAAGAACCTTTCGAGACATAAAATTCTTACCTACAAAGAAGAATACAACAGCAAGCAAAAAATCACATAAAGAAGACAACGAAAAACCATTCAGCAAGGCAAGAAGCAAAAGACCCCTCGAAAGAAAGTGGGGCAAAAACACCAGGGAACAAAAAAAGAGCCCCCCCATATAAAAACAACAGCAATGGCGGCACCTCTTTTGGGGCAACCCAGGCATAAAGAAAAAGAAGTAAACAAAGAGCCACACAAAAGACAGAAGCATACGATCACAAGAAAAGAGAAACACGGAAACAAACCTGGAAAAAGAAGCGAAGACGAAGAGCTCCGAAGCAAAGAGAATGACACGACAGCACAGAGGAAACCCCGACACACAAAGAAAGATTCCGGAAAGCAAAACAAAGGGAGAGAAGAAGCGGCGCTAGTAAAGCATAAAGAAAAACAAAACGAAAGGAGCAATAAATAGAGCCTTCATAGAGCACGAACGGAAATCGAGAAAAAATGGTAAAATGCAATAAATGCAGGAACGGCCATTTTGAATTTTGAAAAATAGACTACTATGCCCGAGCACGACCTCCCAAAGAGGACGAACTCAGGCAGGGGCACTGTTCATACCCTGACCGGGGTCCTCCAACTCGGTAAATCCGCAAAGAGGTCCGACCTCGTCCTGAAGCCCGCACCTAAAGGTCGGACCTCGGACAAAAGAGCAAGGAAGGCCCATCAAAGGGAACGCAGCCCAAACCTAAAGGCCGAAAAGGCCTGGAAAAGGCGGTTCCACAAAGATAGAGGTAAAATCCCAAAAGATAAAGATAAGATAAGAATATCTTATCCAGGGAAGATCACTGCCAACTACTATAAATACACTGGAGCACCCAGGTATGGCAGTCATTCCAAATCTACACATATCTGCTTGGACCCATGCTAACTTAAGCATCGGAGTGTCATTGCAGGTACAACCACCAACCATTCTGCACATCAAGCTCGGGTCACCGAACCCCCACCTCGGGCCTCTCCAGACGACCGAGCTGCACGTTTCAGGCAAACCCTCGGAACAGGACCGATCTCTCCCTGCTTTCTTGTGTTTTAGTAGTCGGGGCGGTGGGATCTTCTCGGTGTGGCACACTTCTCTGTAGACGTCTACCAGGGAGACTCGGAGGGGGGTGTAGCTGTGGTACTTCCGTGGCTTGTCTGAGTTGGGCTCCTCTTTCTTCTTCTGTTCCCGATCCCGATCTCGGAGTGGGTAGTTTGATTCTTTCTTAGAAGGGTCTCTTAGCTGGGAGGTTTCCTCCATGTTGATATATTTTTCTGCTCGCTCCTGTACCTCGTATAGGGAGGTCGGGTATCGTTTGGATAGGGATTGGCTAAACGGTCCCTCTTTTAGGCCGTTTGCTAGTCCCATGATGGCTGCTTCAGTGGGTAAGTGTTGTATGTCCAGGCAGGCTTTGTTAAATCGCTCCATGTATTTTCGGAGAGTTTCTTGGTCACCTTGTTTGATCCCGAGCAGACTGGGGGCATGTTTTGCCTTGTCCTTTTGAATAGAGAATCTTGTTAGGAATTTTTTGGTTAGGTCTTCGAAGCTGGTGATTGATCTTGGTGGCAGGTTTTCGAACCACTTCATGGCCGACTTGGTGAGAGTGGTGGGGAAGGCTTTGCACCGAGTCGCGTCGGAGGCGTCGACTAGGTACATTCTGCTTCTGAAGTTGCTGAGGTGATGACTTGGATCGGTGGTGCCGTCGTAGAGGTCCATATCGGGTGATTTGAAGTTTCGCGGTACTTTCTCCTTCATGATCTCTTGTGTGAAGGGATCATGGTTGTCTTCGGTGGTAGTACCGCGTTCTGTCCGGTCTTTCAGGTTGGCCTCTATTTTCCGCAGTTTTTCTTCTAATTCTCTGCGCTTTCGAGTTTCCCTTCTCAGATCTTGTTCAGTTTCTTTCTGCTTCTTTATGTCCTTCTCGAGTTGTCTTAGTCGGTCTTGTTGTGCCCGGACTGCTTCTAGAATTTCCGAGCTCTTCTCTCTTTCGGGATTTTGTGGATTCTTGTTTGGGGATGATGTTTTTGGGCGATTCTGTTTGTTTCCTCCTGGAGTTCGTGGTGATAGAGGGCTGTCCGGTCATTCTCCGGTGTCAATTTCGTCCTCTTGTTCAGATGCAGCGTGCTCATCATTGAGAGGGTTGTCCGCCATGGTAGAGGGATGACTTCCAGGTTCCCCGGCAACGGCGCCAATGTTCCGAGGGTTACCTGAAACGTGTAGCTCGGTCGTCTGGAGAGGTCCGAGATGGGGGCTCGGTGACCCGAGCTGGGTATGCAGCACGGTTGGTGGTTGTACCTGCAATGACACTCCGATGCTTAAGTTAGCATGGGTCCAAACAGGTATGTGTAGATTTGGAATGAATTCCATACCTGGGTGCTCCAGTGTATTTATAGTAGTTTGGCAATGATCTTCCCCGGATAAGATATTCTTATCTTATCTTATCTTTGGGAGTTTATCTCTATCTTTGTGGAACCGCCTTTTCCAGGCCTTTATCGGCCTTTAGGTTTGGGCTGTGTTCCCTTTGATGGGCCTTCCTTGTGACCGATTTTGAGCTCTTTGTCCGAGGTCCGACTTTTAGGTGTGAGCTTTAGGACAAGGTCGGACCTCTTGCGGATTTACCGAGTTTGGAGGACACCGGTCAGGGTATGAACAATTACTATAATGTGGTAAGCAAGAAAACGGTAATTCCGGAAGTAAAATTCGAACTGAAAGATAATAAATCCTCAAAAAATTCAAGAGCGAATTCGAATTAGGGGTTGGAAAGTTCTGGCCAACCCTGTAACTGAAGTTGGAGTTCTAAAGGTCCAAGAATTTTATGCAAATCTATGGATGACAGACAAACATAAGAAGGATCACCCAGAGTTCAAAACCTGGAGCACCATGGTCCAAGGGAAGACCCTGCAGTTTGAAATGAAAAAGGTGAGGAAAATATTCATGCTGCGTCCATTAAAGGATGACCCTTACTCTTTCAATAGGAGAGTGCAAGCCGATCCGAGGTTAAATCAAGTCTTCAAGGACATATGTCTTCCCGGGATACAATGGAAGAACGACACTATAGGTCAGCCATTCCAATTGAGAATGAATGACCTTAAGCTGGTTGCTAGAGGATGGCTGGAGTTTATTCAGCGCTCTATTCTCCCTACTAGTAACCGATCCGAGGTCACTGTGAAGCGAACTGTGATGATCCACTGTATTATACTGGGTAATGAAGTGGAGGTTCATCAAGTAATTTCTTTGGAAATATACAATATTGCAGCAAAGACCTCAAGTCTTCAACCCTCTCTAGGCTTGCTTTTCCTCATCTCATCTCTCACTTATGTGAGAAGGCCAAAGTCCAAATTGACAGAGATATATTTATTGCAATGGACAACCCAATCATAAAAAAGAGCATAGAGTATACTCGAGAACCTGAGAAAGCACCGATCTGAAAGCCAGTTGCCCCTTCAAACAAGAAGCAGCCTGAATGGCCTCAAAAGCAAAGCATCCCTCCACATGAGTATTAGACTCAACTGGCAGTATCCATTGGACAGTTGATATCTACCATGGATCAACTGAAGGAAGAACTTAGAGGCCAATCTATCATCCTTCAGAAGCTGACTGAGGAGCAAAAGAAGCAAGGGCGCAAATTGGAAGAGTTGAGGCGCCAGAAAGAACCCTCCGGAGAGAGCAGCAGCCCCCATAACTGAGATGGTTGAGTTTCACCCTCATCTCCCTTATCTTATCTCTGTTTTCAGTACCTTATTTTATTTTCTATTTTCCCATTCTGAGTTACGTGATCACTATTAGGATTTCTTTACTTTCTAGTCTAGCAGTAGTTTCTTTTTCCTTTTATTTAAAGATATCTTATGTATTCCGCATCAAGCTTAAAAAGAAAAATCTATTGAAAAGAAGTAGTAGGTTGCATAAGATCTTGAGTTATATTATGAGTTATTCTATTTACCTTGATGTGGTGGCTTTATCTCTATTTTTTGAATGTATGACTTAATTGTGCATATTGAGATTGAAGTAGAGTATATTGATTCGTGAGGAATAAGAACTTAGAAAAGTATTATAGATTTTATGAAATAAGAAAAAGATTGATTCTTGAAGCAAAACAAACAGCAAAAAAGAAATAAAATGAAAAGTCAAAAGAGAAAGGTCTAAGGCTTTGAGCATCAATAGTTAGGAAGGTAAAAACTGATCTAAAAGATCAAAAGAGTAGTTTTTCCTAACTATATGCTTGTGGTGTGAAAGTCTCAAGTAACCCTTGAGACTGAACACTTGAAGTCGTGACCAAATGCTGTTAAAAAGTACGCCTAAGACTCTGAGCACCACTGTCAAGGAATAAAAGCAAAGTAAAAGTCGAACCCAAAAGGTTTCCCCAGTTAAGTGCTTGTGGTGTTTATGTATCAAGTTAAGATTGAAAACAAAATACTTAGAGTCACAGCCAGACTCAAAGGTGCAAAGCACCAAAAGAAATAAAAGCTGTGTTTAAGAATCAACAAGAACCTAAAGAAGAGAATCAATAATATGATCCGAGTTCTAGTTTTAAGGGACACCAATATTTCTAATCTTCAAAGGATAATGAGATACCAAAGCTGTTCAGAAGTAGAGTGTCATTAGCCCCATTCCGTAATTAGACTTGAGCTTGACTGGAAACTCTAATCTTATGTATTTTCTCTTCCTTGTTCTTATATATTGTTTTTGGTTGCTTGGGGACAAGCAACTGTTTAAGTTTGGTGTTGTGATGCGTGAGCATCTTAACCCTTTTTCTAGTTGTGTTTATATTGTTTTTAGATAGATTTTATTAAGTTTTAATATATTTTAGTGCAAAATTCACCTTTGGATACTACTTTGAGTTTTTCTTGTGTTTGTATGGTTTTAGGTGAAATTCGGAATAGTTTGGAGAAGCCTAGAGCAAGAAAGAAAAATTCTAGAAGCTCCTCCCTATGAGCTGAACGCCCAAGCTAGCGTTCAACACCAGCAAGGGGGCATGAAGTCAGAAGTGCGCTTTCCTCTCTGGGCGTTCAACGCCCAGACTGGCGCTGAACGCCAATAAGCAGCTCGTTTCACATGCTATTGGCCTCTAAAGTGGATTTAGCACCTCTTAAGCTTATCTTATCTTATCTTTGTAATTTTTATTTTAAAATAATATCTTTTAGGTTTAGCATTTATTATTAGGTTAGTATTTAAAAGAGGAGATCACCTAGGTTTATTATCAGATCTTCTTCCTTCCACATTTTTTAGAACCCTATTTTCTTTGTAAATCATGAGCAATTAAACCTCCTCATTAAGGTTAGGAGCTCTGTTTATTTCTATGGATTAATATTATTACTTTTCTATATTAATATATGTTTGATTCAATTCTAAGGTGTGTTCGTACTTAATTTATTGAAACTGGGTGGAACGGAAGTATGACCCTTTTTCTACATGAGTTTTGGTGATACTCTGACCAAGGTCGCTTGAACTACAGCTTGAGAACACACCTCCTAGATGGCTAATCCACAACTCGTTGGGGACATGGAAATATCTGTTCAGCCGGGACCTGGGGTGATTAGGGCCTTTGTGGTATAAACTAGTTTTCTGAACTTTACCCTCTAATTCGAATTAAATGACCATTGACCTGGTGTTTGATGAGGATCAGAGGAGATTAAATCGCTAAGAAATTAGGGTTTAATCACTTACAGTTTGCTATAGAATGAATCGTTCAGTTTTAATCCGGAAAGATAAACACCTCCGAGACCTTAACTGTTTCCTTAAAGTGATTTTACACCAAACTTTTATTACCTTTCCTATTTAATTATTTTATGCACTTTCAACAACAACAATCCTTACTATTTGCCTGACTAATTTGAACAAGATAGCTATTGCTTGGTCAGTTCGACAATCCTCGTGAGATCGACCCTCACTCACCTGAGGTATTACTTGGATGACCCGGTGTACTTGCCGGTGAAGTTGTGCGAGTTCTAATTTTATGCACCATTCGACGGGCCATAACTTGGTTTCCAGACCCTCAAATTTTTTCAAACTTGTCTTGAATGAGAATTGGATCTATGAATTTTACTAGGTTTGAACAACGAACTAAAAATAATTTTTAACGAAAAAGTTATGCGCGTTTGAAATTGGGTGTGTAAAATTAATTTTTGGAGACTTAACAGCTTTTTCAGAAAAACACAAGGCATACATGTGTACACGAAAACATGAATGCCTACGCGAGAATTTTCTCTGTTCAACACAATTGCGTACGCATGGGGTGGATGCGTACGCTCGACTTTGTCAATTTTCACACTTATGCATACGCGAGAATGGCGAATTTTCAACGTATGCGTATACGGCGATGTTCTTGCGGACGCAGCGATGTTCTTGCTTACACGGGCCAACCCCTCTACTCACAACACTCGCGTATGCAAGGTTGGTTCGTGTACGCAACTATGGCAATTTTTGACCCCATGCATACGCGGGTGGTATTGTACACATGACCACCTTGTTTTGTCAAAATTAAATTTTTGAGTTTTTAACCATTCCTATAGTTTTCCAAACCTCTTTAGCACCTATTTAAGGTCCGATAGCTAGGTTTTAGGCTACAAAATATGAGTAAGTGTATTAGGGAAGCTAGATTTGGTATCAAAAGAGAGTTGAGAAGTGAATGATTGATTTGATGAGATGCTGAAAGTGATGAATGCGATATGATTGAGAATGGTTTTGACATTGATGAATTATGACTGAAATATTCATGTGACTTATATATTTGAATTATCTGAGACACAAATTTTCCTGGGTGAATGCAGTGGCTTGCCACCACTTGCTCCAGGTTGAGACTTGATACTCTATTAACTCTCTGTCGTAAGATGTGACCGGACACTTTAACTCCCCGAGTTCTCCCATAGGCATGCATATATATATATATATATATATATATATATATATATATATATATATATATATATATATATATATATATATATATAATTTGAGCTTGGAGTTTTTTTTTCATGGATATTTTTGAGCTTGGGGATGCGCGCACAGAGGGTCTGTCCAAGGTTAGCTACTGGACATATCAAGTTTGACTATATACCTGACATATAAGACTCATCAGCTATAGAACAAGCATACATCATATGCATTTGTATGTTTTGCTTGAGTGTGCATTGTTTTAGTTTGCCTATCTGGTTAACTCTACTTATCTGCTACTTGATTTACTTGCCATATCTGTACCTTATCTGTGCTTTTTATGTTTGATTTGTATGTGTATGTATCTGAGAGACCTTCTTCTGGTGGAGGTGTGATGAGGGTTGTTTCACCCGGTGGATAGGAGGTTTGGAGGAAACAGAAAGAAAAGAGTTAGACTAGAGCTAGGATCCTTTAGATAGATTACCAAACTTTCTGGTTTACTATAAATTATAAGTTTAATCTGAGTGTCAGAGTTCTATGAATGCCTCTGGCTTTTTTAGGACCTTATATATTATCTATGTGGGCACCTTAACCATACTAAGAACCCCCGATTCTCATTCCATACATATTCTGCTGTTTTTCATATGCAGCTTGAGAGGCACCTCGCTGAACATTCTAGAGACTCTTTGGAAGCAAATAACTCTTTTGAGACTTGGTGTTTTGTATTTTGTTTATGTATATATATGTAAATAGATTCTTCGCCTTGTATTTTTGTGTAAGTCCCTCCTAGAGGTTGACAATGGAGAAGCAGGTGTTTATATATATATATTGTCCAGCTTTAGTTTCACAGGTCGGAGCTTGATATTTGTATCTTTTGGAACTCTGGTCTTTATATATATGCTTTTAGCCTCCTTTTCGATCTTATTTATCCGTTTTACGTTTAATTGGACGAGTGTGATGTGATTTTCTATTTTAGCTTTATTTAGCTTCTTCCTCAAGGCTCCTAGGTATAAATTCTCTCTACTATATTTATATATATCTTTTCTATTTTAGAGCGTGTAATATCTCGCCACCTCTACTTTACGACTTAAGTGTAAGACTCTATCTAGTAGGGTGTTACATTAACAAACTTCCCAGTCAAGAAATTCAAAATTAGCAAGCGCACACAAAATCAGTAATCAACAGTATAACTAAATCAATAATTAGCAAGCTTTATATTCAACAAATTCAAGTCTCCTATTCAACAAATTGACAAATTAAAGTCTCACAATAAATTAATAACCATGCAATTAGTCAATTACATTACATACATAGCATTATTAGCGATCAGAGCTCACAAACACACACAAAATTAACTAATTATTTTTAGCTAAATCATTCTAAACCAAGATTCTGAAAATCGAACCAGTCATTGAACCACTCTAGCTATCGGTTTACGGCTTTATTGGTTCAATCGATTTAACCATAGATCAACCGAAATAATCATTTTATAATAAAATAATAAATAAAATATAAATAAATATAATTATAGTCTAATATAAACTTCAAAATATTAATCAAATTAAAAATAGTATATCAATTATAATGTTATAATTTCATCCAAATATAAACTCAAAAATTAAATAACAAAATAACAATGTTTAATCACACACTATTTAATCACATACAAAGTTTAATTTACAGGAACCGATGACAAAAACAATAAATTAAAATCAACAACGTGAACAATTATCATATTAAGATCAATAGCATAAACAATTTATCAAATCAAGATAACAAGATGAATAATTTAACAAATTAAGAACAGAAAAAATCAAAATACATAAATTAAAACTTTGAAATACAGAAAACCAACAACAAAACAAGAATTGGAATAATTTAACAAATCAAGAATAGGAAAAATAAAAATACAACAACAATTAAAACTTTGAAATACAGAAAACCAACAACAAAACAAGAACTGGAATAATTTAACAAATCAAGAACAGAAAAAATCAAAATACAACAACAATTAAAACTTTGAAATACAGAAAAGCAACAACATACTAATCACTGGAATGAAGGCATCATCGACATAATATCAAGTAAACTACAAAATATCAGAATCAATATTCAAGAACAATCCTAAACCAAATCACAGTAATGAACAACAATTGGAGAAGAAAATGCAAAAAATCACAGATTCACAATCCTAAAAAAATAAAAAGAATATCTTCGCGGTAGAACTGGAAGCACAGGTGAGGGAGCACAGGAAGGCTGGATGCCGCAAAACTAGAGAAAGGTAGCCCGGACTGCCACGAAACTAGAGCAGGAGGATGGTGAAGCGTGGCAAAACTAAAACAGAGAAGGGTGAAGCGTTGCAGAATTGGAGCAGAGAAGGGCTGGAGCGCAGTAGAACAGAGTCGGCGCAGAGGAACAACTGACGACGGTGGAACAGAGAAGCGGTTGCACGATGGAGGAACGACCAACGACGCGAGACAATTTGTAGAGGCTTGGAGCAGTGGCAGAGATGACCGTAGCGAGGAAGGCGGCTTCGATCAGTTGCAATGGTGGCAATGACAGGACGACGCAAGTGTGGGAGTGAAGGAGTAGGTCGAAAGGTTCTCAATGCTGCTCAAGGAAGAAGAGGATTAGGGGATTCAGGGTTCTGGGAGGGGTTCCTACCCGTTTTCTCTATCATTTTTTTTAAAGAATGAAATGATGGCGGTTTTTTGCAAAAAATAAAAACCGGTCATGTGACGGTTCGATTCGAACGACCGGTTTCCGACTGGTTCATCGGTTCAACAGCGATTTGCAAATCTAGCAATTGTCATTTAACCAAACCATAAATCTCGTTGGTTTACGATTCGATCGGTTCAACCAGTTCAGAACCTTATTCTAAGCACATTACAAACTAAATTAATTAAATCACAACTTTTTTTAATGAAAAACAGGTTAAAAACAAAAAAAATTAAGCAAGAAAAATTAACTAACCTTTGGTGGTCTTCAAACTAGCAGAATATGAAGGAAAGGAAGCAATAATATGGCGCGGAAAACTAGAACTAACAGGGAGAGGGAGCAAGACGCCAACAATGAGCACGCAACGGATGACGAAGCTGGACCAGGCAAAGATGCTAGCAACGTGACGAATTAGATCTAGCGGCAGATGATGAAGCGTGCTGGACCAGGGAAAGAAGCTGGCGACGCGAAAAAAAGATATTGGCGAAGAATGGTGGGATGTCGGCGGTGAGAAGAAGGGCGGCTGCAATGGAGGCTAGGGTTTGTCACCTTCTTTTTTTTCTTTCTTTGAGAGAGGAAATTTTGTTCTGGTGAGAGAATGACGAAAGACAAAAAGCAGTGATTCTAGCACAACTCGTGTGAGAGTTGGTGACCAACTTAATTTCCGGTGATCGTCGTCTCCCAAGCTCAAAGTTCTTTAGGGCTGCGTTTGTATATAAGGACATGACATTGAGACACGGACACAAAGACATGAAATCATGTTTGGCAGATGAAACATGGACGGAAACATTGTGTCTAGAGATACTGAATTAGTGTATTTTGTGCCCATCCAGACAGGAAGGACATTGAGACACTAACGAGCGACACAATTTATTTTTTATTTTTTCTTTCATTATTCTTATTAAATTTTCATAATTATACTTTTTATTATTATATTTTTCTTCCTAAATTTTTTGAATGAAAAAATGAGAATAAATTAGATTTTCATAATTTGTTCTAGTTTATCACCAAATAAAATACAAGAACACTAAATTTTGTGTCTTGTTCTTAATGTCTTGTCTTGTCCTGTTCTCAGAACTAAACTTAGTCTAGAGATTCTGGATGAAAAAATGACAAATTGGTCTCTGACTTTTTGATTTGTGGACATTTAAGTCCCTGAAAATTTGAAAATACATTTAAGTCCCTAACTTCTTCAAAATCTACACACGATCCCTGGATCTAATTTGTCCCATTTTAAAAAACTCTTCTACGTGGACATTTGTATCGGCCAGGTCAGTATAATGAGAATTACGTTTGATTTTTTCGTTGGATCTAATAAAGATCAAATGAACAGTAGAGATCAACGTGTCCAAATTTTAAGAAGGCCAGAAATTTAAATGTATTTTTAAATTTTCAGAAATTTAAATATCTGCAAATTAAAAAGTCAAAGACCTTTTTGTCTTTTTCTCGATTCTGAATAGTGGATAGTCTAAAATTAAACCTTCTAAAAGAGAATTGAATGAATATTATATTTTCAAAAAATTCACTTCCTTATTGTTTTTTTTTTTCGGAACCCATTTTTTTCTTTATACCTCCACTACATACTCGACCCATCGAATGCTCAGGCCCATCCACGAAAATAGAAACCAACCTAACTAAACGTAAGAATATCGTCCTCATACAACAACCACTATCCACACGCCGGATTATAAACCATGACAACTAAACATATATAGTGGAGGGGTGGATTTTATAGTGTCTTTTATTGTTGTGTCTAAATTGTCTAATTTGCTTTTATAAATAAAAAATAAAATGTATAAAGTAAAAATAAAATAGTTAAAGTTTATTAAATATTATTTTTTACTTTTTTTTAGTAAGTTAAATATCATAATTTAGGCACCATAGCATTCACCTAGTGGAGGAGGGGTGCAATCTATTATGCTAAACCCAGATATAATGCACCAAATAGGAGATTCATTGCAACATGACAACACAAAATTAAACTAAACTACTTTTCTTATCAAATGTCAGAAGTGTCCGTATCTGAAACTCCTATCATCATTCATCGCGTAGAAACATGAAAAGGGTTTATTCCAAGATACTAATAATTTGTGTATAGTAGAACCAAGTAAACCAACCACATGTCACCATCCCAATTCAAACCCGATACTCATTATTGGTCAACTATTGTAATCCACGCAACGGGCACTAATTCGTTGTTCACTGATTCCCGGTAAAAATATAAAATATATCATGTTATTAATCAAATAATATATTACTTAATACTAGGTTGAATTGATTTTTTTTTAAGTGAAAAAAGTATTTTTTTTTTAAAAAAATATCTTTATTCAATTAAAAATTTATTTAAATACAACTTTAAAAAAAATATTTTTATTATAAAAGTAAATTATTTATTTTTTTAAAAGCTAATAATATCTTACTTTAAAAAAATATAAAAACAAAAAATATTTCTAATACTTAAAAATTATTTTTAAAAAATTTATCAAAATATAAAATAATTTTTGTTTATTAAAAAATAATATTTTTAAAAAAATAAAAAAATAAGTATTTTTTTTAAAAGTCAATCTAAACTTACCCTTTTTTTTAATTAGAAGTGAGATTCGAACCCAAAATTTTTAGATGAGGATGAAAAGACTATATCATTTGAGTTATATCCGATTTGAATAAATGCTTGTATAAAAAATTAAAGTAAATTTAATTAGGTCACGATATTTTATAAACAAATTATATTTAATTTGTTAGGTAATATTAACTATTTGAGATCTAACAATTGTAAACCAACATTATTATCAATTTATCATTATCAACTTTAGCAATTGTGAACCAATCTTGGTCAATTACAATCAATGTAAATTCATCATATTTTTAACAATTAAAAAATATTTAAATAAGTTTAATTAAAATATTATAAAAATTAGATTAAAAATTAAAATAATAATTCTAAAATCAATAATAACTAATTAAAATAATATTAATACATCAAATCTTATATATGAACATTTATATCTAATATATATACAAGAGATATTTAAATCTTAGTAAAAAATCAATAACAACTTTAATTCCAACTTGTAAGAATTACATCACAGTTGTACACTTTTACACCATCAGTTATTGACTTATTGTAATAAGTCTTTCTTTTTAACTATTTATACGTTGCACTCTAATAGCTATTTATACTTTCAATCATCTTTATCTACACAAATATCATAAACTTACAAAATAAAATCAACAATAATTATTCTACATTGCTTTTGTTTATATATATATGTTGTGCAGAAAATGTTTTAAACCATAATATATAACCAAATTCAAAATATAATTTAAATTAAAACAAATATTAAAATATATTCAGAATAAGAATGGCTTGATCATGAACTCAAACCTTCAATCAAGTTTGCATGCTTCAAAAGCTACTTTATTTCCAATTTTTTTGAAATATTCCAAATTATCACTCAACCAAAATAAACATATATGTATAGAATTCTTAAAATTAATCAATTAATTTTTTTACCATTTCAATATTTTAAAGGTGTTTAACCTTTTTTGTAAAGATTTTTAAGTTGTTTTATTACCACAATCTTCCATCCAAAATATAGCAAATAAGAACATAAAAAATTTAAAAAGAATCAAATTATAGCAAAAACTAATTATTATCAAAGATTCGGATTTTTTTTTAGAAATAAAATAAAAAAATAATTATTTCTTCATACCTAATTTTTCAAATTTAATTTTTTAAATACAATTTTTTTTTTGGATTTAGGGCGTGTTTGCCGCACTCTCCGGTAAACTCTATCAAAATTATAGAGTTCGCCTAATTCTTGGCAAATTTCACTTCATTTTTTTCAAAAACCATAAAACTCAAATTTTTAAGCAATTATCACCATCTTCAATAATACATAGGTGTATGCACACAAAAAAATACACAGATAACAACGCTTTTTCAACATTTTTGATAGCAATGGCAACCATTATCATCGTATCTAGACATACACATATACACGGGAATAAGCCATATTTAACAAGAATTTTTTCTCATTATAAATTAAAAAAATATTATTTCTTCAATAAAAATATGACTTATTCCTATGTACTCTTGTGTACTCGTATATACTCTGGAGATGATGATAACGGTTGCCATTCTCCATGGTGAAATTTAAGAATTTGAGTTAGCCATTTTTTTAGCATTTGAAGTGAAGTTCGCCGGGTCAGGTTATAGAGTTCGTGTAACACCCTAATATTCAAATTCTTATGCTCGAGTCATAAGTCAATGATAATAAGGTGGTACGACTCTCAAGGTGGATTTTTAATACATAGTTTATAAGTATAATTGAAAGGAGTGTTAGTCGAGAAGGCTGAAAAGGAGTAAAAATAAAATCACAAATTCGTAGCGATCACGTATCGACAAAAAGAAGGTAAAGCGTGAACTGAGCCGATATAAAGATAATGCCATCGAGAAGAGTAAGATAAAACAAAATATAGATAGGTAACAAATGATTAGTCACTAGTCGTGACTCGCGAAGTTTAGGCCGGTTAGAATACAGTATAAAAGCAGTTTGACAACCATATCTCCTAATCTCTCTCAAAAACTGCACAAGGCCTCTATAGGCAAGTTTTCCAAAGGATTAAATACATAGCATGAGTTCTTTAAAAATAAAAGCAGAGAGAATCTAAGCAAAATATAAATAAGAGATCTTAAAGGTCTTCGCCGTCTTTCAGACAAATCACCGCTCACTGCTAAGCACCTGGACCTGCATCTGAAAAACAAGAGATATATATGGAATGAGAACCCCCCGACCCATGGGTTCCCAGTACGATAAAAGTGCTAAATAAATACAATGCATTCTAATAAAAACTCACTAAGCATCCTAAACTTCCTTTCACCAAATATTCATCATATGTTCTCGCTAATCCATAAATAGGCAACTGTTATAAGGGAATGCTAAATCTGATTCATATTCCTCATACTTCCCAACTTTCTAACTCTCCAACAAATCAGAATCAGAGTCATAAGCCAAACCCATCACCAGTTATTCTGTCTCAACAATTCTATATCAATACTTCATATCCTCACTTGAAACAAGTGAAATCATTTCACTGCATCTACCCAAAGAGCTCAAATTACTTCATTCAATAATCATCATTTTAAATTAATCATATCATCATTTCATTTCAACAATAACAGTCCTCAGTGTCAACCGACACCAGCATGAGGAACCTCTCAGTTGTACAAACACAAGCAATACAGGCAAGTAATACACGATAAGGTACAAGTAGAACAAGTAGCACATAATCAGGTAACATAGCATATATGATATAGCAATCCAAAACAAATAGGCAAACCCAAACAATTCAAACATATGCAAATGATGTATGCCTGTCCGATAGCTGATGATATCATCTGTCGGTTATCAAGTCAATCCGATGTGTCTGGTAGCTAACTCGGGTACAGTCTCTCTGTTGCGCCTTATTACCATTAGAGAAAATCCGTGCCCTGTCACCATTAGAGGGTATCTGTGCCCTGTCCCCATTAGAGGGTATCTATGCCCTGTCACTATTAGAAGGTATCGGTGCCCTGCCACCTTTGCAACCAGAGAAAAAATACGAGCGTACTCACATTCAACATTTTCCATCATTATTCATTTACCACATTCATTCATAATCACTCTTCATTATTACCAATTCTCAAACAATGACCCAGAGTAAGCGGGACAAACCATGACCCTTGCTACTACCCAGGTATTACAAATACACATTCATTCATAATCATTCTTCATTATTACCAATTCTCAAACAATGACCCAGAGCAAGCGGAACGAACAACGACCCTTGCTACTACCCAAGTATCACAAATACATTCATTCAAAACTCCATAATTAAACTCATTTATCATAATTCTCCGTCCCCATCTCATATCCAGAGCAAGTGGACAACGCCACTGCCTACTACCCGGGGTCACACGTCACATTCATTTTCAAACCATCATTTCTGCACTTCCTCAATCACAATTCATTACTCCAAACCTTTCTTCATCAACAAGTTATCACATTTCCTAGCCTCTTCTTATTACTAGGTATACTTTAAAAATTTAGGACTTAAACGATGAATGAAGGCTTAGAAGTCTAAAATTTGGCTTTAAAAACTCAAAAAATCAATTTTTGCTGGAGACGGGGTTACGTGTGCGCATCGCCCACGCGCACGCATCGGAAGCGGAGAAAGGAAGGTGACGCGTAAGCGTCGCCCATGCGCACGCGTAGGAAGTAAAGAGATAGGGGACGCGTGCGCGTCAGCCACGCGTACGCGTGGATGCGTTTTGTGATCCTCGCACAAAACCGGCACACTACCATCACAACTCTCTGGAATTTATGCTACGCACTTGCATCAATACAGCGACGCGTACGCGTCGGCCAGGCGCACACGTGAGAGAGTAAAAATCGTGAGTGACGCGTGCGTGTCGGCCATGCGTGCGCGTCGGAGTACGTTTTACCAAAAATTATACTTGTTTAAAAAGCTGCAAGATTACATTTTCTAACTCCGAGGAGGCGAGGATCGAGTTACGGGCTGCCGAAGTTGGTCAAAAATTAGTTTTCACCCAAAAACAGAAATCACCAATTATTCCAATGTTCACAAGCCAAATTCATTTCCACTCATCCAAATGACCACAACCCGACCATATTCACATAATTACACTCAACCAAAACCAAATCTACCTCATTTACACAATTCAATTCAATTATGTTACCTTCCCCTCCTAAATTTTTAATTTCTTATTATTCGACATTCCTCCCATTTATTCACACATTCAATATTCAATATTCATTCAATCTCATATGACATCACACAATACACACATCACTTACCTTCCTTACCTCTTTCCGGCCTCCGTCCCAAGATTCGCAGCCTCCGACCCAAATTCACAATTTAAATGCATATTTCACAAACCAATATTCACTATCCAATTTATCAAATTATCAACATACCAAACATACAAATTCACACAATTTTCAACCTAATCATTAATTTACATTACATATCAACTATACATATCAGTACCAACTATTTACACAATCCAAACTTAATCCTAAGGACATCTAGCCTAGGAATTCCCATCACACCACACGATACTTAAATAAAACTTAAACCGTACCTCTTGTAGCCAAAATAATTGAGCTTTTTATTGGAAGTCTCCACCAACCCTTAACTCCAAGCCTTACCAAGGCCCCACAAGCAATATCAATCTTCCAATTGTGCACCAAAATTACCCAATACTCTAACATAATTAATTTCCATACTTATAATCAACCTAGGATTCATGAAATTGATAAATCACAAGGATTAGAGAGTTTCTTACCTTAACCCACGAAATTGGTTGATGAAACTCACCAATGGCTCATACTAGAGCACTCCTAAATAACCAAAATCATAAAATTACTCAACACCCATAACCAAACTCGAATTTAAGGAGAAAAACAAAAACTAGGCAGAGGACAGTGGAATACTTACTACAAAATTTAGATAGAATTATAGAGGATGAAAAGAGCGACGCGTGGTCGCGAATGTCTCGTTAATCGGAGTTCCAGAGAGAAAGTTATGGTGATTTGAAGTTTGGAAAGCTAAGTTTTCTTTCTCTCTTCTCTCTATCCGCCCCCTCTCTCATTCTCTAGGGTAAATGAGCTGAAATGCTCATAACTAATATGTAACATATGTTGGGTTTTGGGTCCACTTAGGCTCGATTCACTTGTTTTAGTTCGTTGGCCCAATTTTGGGCCAAAATCTTTAAAATTAGAGTTTTAAATCATATTTTAAATATTTCTATCTTTCCAAATTATAAATTCTCATTTCTTAACCTTATTCGCTTATAATTAATTTCCTCAGTTGCAGTACCGGACAGATCTCAGCCGATACTGCTGGTCAAATTTTCAGTGCGCATTTTTATGCAGAAAACTATGTTTTCTGACTCAAAAAAATTCACGAAGTCCAAATATCATATTTAAATTATCAAATTCCAATTGCTAATTTTTCTAACCATATTTGTTCCTATTTAATTTATTATTTAATTAATTATGGTTTGACCGGATTTTACAGTTCGCTTCTTAGCAAGGTGAACTTCCTATAGACAAAAAAAATCGTATTTAAAAAATTAAACTTAAAAAAAATGGGGTTTTGAAATATAATAAATTTTTTTATTTTATTTTATTGAAAAATCCTAAAAAATTCTCATCATCTTTTACGGTAAAAAAATCTTTTTTTCTACAGAATAATAGAATGTGTAAATCTCAATTATTTATCTTTTTATTATTTATATGCTCATGCACCAACTGTAATGTCAAAAATAAAAATTATTTGTCTTCTTAAATATTATTCTCTTAATCATTAAATCCAAAAAATAATATTTTCTTTAAGTTTCAAATGATGTTATTACTTTTTATTAAAAAATATATATTAAAAACTGCTCTTGTCATATCAACTTTAATTTAAAAATATTAATAAGAAAAATCAACTTCTTAACTTTAAGATTAGTCACTCGCATTGCTACTCAAGATTTCTTTGTCTCTAACATAATTTAGTAAAAAAATTTTTTGGAATTATTTTTATGTTTTTTTAAGAATTATATTTAAATTTATAGAAAATATAGACTCAGATTTACAAACTGAATTTGAAATCTATATAAAAAAACAATAATTTTATGAGATATACCTTAAAAGTATAACCATCTTTGTCAAGCTTTCTATGTTTTCTCAAGAGTAATTTGGGGAACATTGATCTGATTCATTTTCAATTACATCTATCATTTATAGGAGAAACTTGTACTACAATTTCAGTTAAAAAATGATAATACCTTAGGGAATGAGATGATTGGAACAAATAGTTCCAATCAAAATATAAACAAATAAGACTCAAGACATGAACACAACGGACAAAACAAAAAAGATACAATATTTACAAATTCAAAGTTGGCAAGAAATAATTCTTAGGCAAGTCAACTTGAGAAGCAGACTGAAAAAACAATATTTATAGGAAGAGACTGACATATTTATCACTTAAAACAATCGTCATCAATGCTACATGAATACATGTTAAAATTCAAAGTGAGGCAACATATAAATGGCAATGGTGCTAATGGCAACTAAACCATTAACCATATATGGTCTCTAAGTTAAAAGTAGAAGCATGTGTAGTTTGAAGCACAAACTTATTAATGATGATGAATTGAATATTCAACGTATAAAAACATCATTCATTTATTTTTCCTCTTCTGCCTTTAGCTTTACACCAATATACCTCATACCAAAAGTAATTAAATCAACTTCAAATCAGATATAAGTTAGAAATACATCTAGATATAATTATTCAAACATGCATTTTTTAATTTTACACAAGTCTTTATTATGAGTCAAAAGTTACAGGATCAAGCTCTAACAAAGCATTATGATTGAGACCTAAATATAATTTCCATAACATACATCCTTTACCCAAACTGTAGCAGCATCAAATTTTATAAAAGAATATCACATGGTCGAACCATGACTTCCAAAAGAAATCACTTTTATATATGATTTGTACTTAAATATCTTTAATATAAAGTATGTGTTCAAAGATCCTAAAAGCATACAATGAACTGAATGATTTATTTACCATTATACAATAACCCAAAAAATCATTTGTATATATTAAAAGAATTCATCCAGTAAAGAACAAGTTTTAGTAAACAATTTTTATCAATGTTTTGCAATTTTTTTTCGTTCATTTATTTTTTATTTTCATTCATCTCTTTTTGCTGTACTACATTCATATATAGAAATAAGGAAGAAAAATATTATTTTAAAAGAAAAAGAAAAAAGATTAGCTGAAATAAAATAAAAAACATTAGCTTCTTAAACTTTATTTTTTATGTAAAAAGAAAGACATTTAAAATCCATTTAAAATAAATTGCATATTGATTGATAGATAGATACTATATATCCATATATAAATTTTCATTATGATTGAATATTATCTGGTTCAGTCCATGAATCTATTCTTTAACTGATATGATCATTGTGATATGATCATCCATCTGTAGATACCCAAGAACTGTGACTCTTAGTATGTAATCTATATCCATTCTCTTCTTCCTTCCATTACATATATATCGTGATGAAATTATGCTACTAATTATGTACCAAATGATTATCATACTGGAACACCAAGTCATAGAATAAAGATATAACAAATGGCAAATCATTCCATTAAAAGAATATGACCAAGTGCAAAATCAATCTGTGTGCCAGACAAGACTTACGTACATGGCATTGTGAAGAATATATTAAGTGGAATTTTTAGATTTTCAGCAACATGAGTATACCATGTCATTATTATAAATATTAAACTACTCTTCTACCTTAGTCCATGCCAATAATAAAGAAGTCTAGCTCAATAAAAGAGGGCGCGTGGAGCGTAATAAGAGTGCAGATGAAACTATGCAGACTGAACTGCTGAAACAGAATGTAGACATGACTGTTGAAACAGAATGCAGATGAAACTCCTAAAAGAAGGTGCAGATGAAACTGCCGGAAAAAGGCGCAGACAGGCCATAGTGACTATTCCATAAATGATAGTTGTTTCCTGTTAGAACAGATGTAATCAACACTGATGTTGGATTTTTACTTGGATGGATGTAATAGAGATTGGTTGGATTCTGAGTTAAATTAAATTGGAAGATTGATTATTCATTGTGGAAGGAGATTGAAAAAGAAGTATGGTGATTTCTCATCGGAAAGATGATAGCTTATGTATCCTCTTCAAGGAGGATACCAAGGCCCTGATACCATGATAAAATTATATTGAATTTATGTATTCTGTTGGGATGAATTTATAGGCTACGAAACTTCTTTACTGTTGTCATATGCTAAGATGGAAGAGTAGTTTAATAGTAAAATATACATACACCTCAAGTTTTAGGTAAATGGAACTTTCAGATTAACAAATGACTATAAGTTTTACTCTAGCATTTTATAAAACAACTCCTCAACTTAAAATATGCATACACCTTTGAACAACATTTTATGTTTAGGAAAGAATGTCTCTAAAAAAAATTATTGTTGTTATAAATAGCTTTGACTAAATTCCCTTAAATTATAAAAAAATACCTAATTTTAAGAGTAATAGCATCTGCAAGAGAAGCAACTCTAACTTCAAAAGTGGTAGCATCTCCAACCAAACCATGAAGAGAACATGAAACAAGCATGTCTTTAGGTTGGTGTTGGTTTCATTTACAGGATGCACAGGTCGTAGAGTTTAATTAATTATTAATTAATCAAATCAAGAAAATAATTTTAGCTCTATTGAGAAGAACAAAACCAAATCCTTCCTAAATTCGTTCTCTCTAATTAGGGATGTTAATAGGGCAGAGGTGAGACAGAGGCGGAGGATGCCTTCCTGCTCCCCGTTGCTGCCCCCAGAATTGATTTCCGTACTCGCCTCGATCCCTGTCATGGGGATAATTGTTTCCATCCCCGTTTTTTGTATTTCTCGTGTTCTCTGCGGCCCCTTCTCTATCTCTCTATGTTGAATATTTATACAAAAATGACAGTAAAAAATAAAAATAAAATAAAAAATAAACTACAAAACATTATTACAGATACACAAACTTATCATATCCAAGATTATAAGTCCAGAAATACAACATAAACAAAATCTTAAAATACAACTTTCATTTTAAAAAGACCATAAAATAAAGTCTTCAAGATTAAATATTCTTTCATTGTCAACATAAAACTTCCAACAAATAATTCCATGTTTTATGTTAAAACAACACAAACATAAATATATTAACATACATCATAAATAAGAATACCATATATTAAATAAAAATTTGACATAACAAAAAAATAATTATCTAAACTCCTAAATTTCCCATATCTATCTCATAGTCTCAAGAAATTAGAATTTTCAACCCTGATTTATCTATATTATATAAATCAACAAATTACGGGAGTTAAATTTGACATGAAATTGAATTTTAATACCAGATAAAAACTTGAGTTATTAGTACTTTTACTTGAAGAGTGTATCCAATGCTGAGTGCAAATTAACGCCTCAACAAGTTCATAATGCAATTTATTGCAATGTAAATGTAAAATTCAACCACTGGTACTAAAAAGAACAAACTGGAAGAGGAAAAACTAGTGGCTGCTACAGCGTCAGTAGCGATGCTCTTCAGTAGATAACGAACAACAAAGAGATGGTGGAGCAATGGGATGCGATGACGGAGAGGGGAGAATGGACACGGCAATAGTGACGAGAATGGACGCAATCATGCAGACGTAGGAGTGGAGAGGGGAAGGACGCCGCGCTTGAAGAGAGAGAATAACGTGGTGAAGCTATGAGCGTGACGACGCCGTAATGGTAAGCACTGAGCACGAGGAGTGCTGGCAACGACTGGCGAGGGGGATATGGTGCTATGATTGTGACTGTGGACACAGCTATAGGAGTTTTGAACTTTTAGGACTGGAGAGTTGGGGCTTGGGGACGGCGTAGTAATAAAGTAGAATAGTAGGAGAGAAGAAAAGATATTCAATAAGGTATAGTTAGGATTTTCAATAGGTAAAATTACTAAAAAGTCCCTATATAAGAAATAAATTAAGGATATTTAAGTAAATTCAAGAATTTCGGAGAACTATTGGGGATAGGGTAGGGATCCTTACTTGGGTCCCCATGCCTATCTTTGGAAATTTTAGTCCCCATCCCCATCTCCACGGAAAAATTTTTCACCTTCGAATCTCCATTTAGGACAGTCTCTGTGAGGATCCCGCGTTTCGGAAAATTTTGATATCCCTATTTTTAATAAAAAAATGTACTATAAAATTTAATTTATAGTATCTTAATCTAGATGTAGTAATATTTAGTCGTCAAATCAAAGTAAATTAAACCATTCAGCTTTTAGATTTGCACACCGATTTGATTCCAGTTTTTTTTATTAACGAAAAATTGGAACCTCCTTAGTACTTATAAGAGTTGAATCACAAACAATGATAAATTAATAACGTTTGGATTATAATAGGAAGAGAGCTTATAATCTAAACTAATAATATTAATCTAAAAAATAAAAACAATTATTTTAAAACTTTAAACTTTGAGAATAAAAGACAAACTTTTGATTGTTACCATGGTACAAAGGGTTTAGGAAAGAAAAGAAGAATTATTTAAAAAAGTATCATTTGTTATATTCTCTTTTGTGATTACAAGGTTCTTATCAATATATAGACCAAGAGTATGCTAATGAGTACGCTAATTATGAAATAATATCCTAATAAATTACATTAATTTTTTTCTGACCCTCTTTAATATTTTTCTGATTTTGTTCCCTAATTATGATATTCTAATACTCCTCTTCAAGGTGAGTAGTGGGATCACCAATACTCAGCTTGGTTAGTACTTTAGCAAGGGCTTATCTTGAAACTGCTTTAGTAAGAATATCAGCCAACTGATCTTATGATCTCACAAATGGAAGCTCAATAATGCCATTCTCAATTTTTTCTTTGATAAAGTGTCGATCCACCTCAACATGTGTTTGTTCTATCATGTTGTACGCGATTCTCTAAAATGCTGATTGCAGCTTTGTTGTCATATTTCAACTGACTTGGCAATTGTGGTGGAAACCCAATCTCAGTCATCAATTTTCTTATCGACAATACTTCAGTTATGCCTTTAACGATTCCTCAAAATTTTGCCTCTGCGCTTGAAAGTGCTACAACTTTCTACTTCTTGCTTTTCCAAGTTACCAGATTGCCTCCAACAAGTGTAAAATAACCAGCTGTTGATCTTCTATCATTTGGGTTGCTCGCCCAATCTGTGTCAGTGTATGCCTCAATTTTCAAATGGTCATTGCTTTTGAATATGACTCCACTTCTTGGAGCTCCCTTCAAATATCAAACTATTGTCATGGCGGCTTCCATATGATCTTCTTGTGGCTTATGCATAAACTGACTTACTATTCCCACAACATAAGCTATGTCAGGCCGAGTATGGGATAAGTAAATTAGTTTTCCAACCAGTCTCTGATACCTTTCCTTATATGCTAAGGTGGTACCTTCTACTATCTTCAACTTATGATTAACTTTCATGGGCATATCTATTGGTTTGCAATCTACCATTCCTGTTTCTGCCAGAAGGTCCAAAATGTACTTTCTTTTGGAGATAAAGATTTCTTTGCTGGATCATAGAACCTATATTCCTAAGAAATATTTTAGTTTTCCCAAATCCTTCATTTCGAAGTTTGTAAATAGGTTCCTTCTCAATTTTGCAATTTCTTCAGCATTACTTCCTGTTATGATCATATCATCCACATAGATTATTAGGCAAGTGATTAAATCTGCCCGTTTTTTGAAAAAAAAGGGTATGATCAGAGTTGCTTTGCTTGTACCCATACCTTTTCATAGCCAATGTAAATCTTCCAAACCAAGCACGTGAAGATTGTTTAAGCCCATAAAGAGCCTTCATTAACTGGCAAACTTCATGTTTTCTAAATCCCATTGAGAAACCTAGAGGAGCTTTCATGTACACTTCTTCTTTCAACTCTCCATGCAAGAAAGCATTCTTGACGTCAAATTGATGGAGAGGCCAATCTTCATTTACTATAATTGAAAACAACACCCTAATGGTATTAATCTTTGCAACTGGTAAAAAATTTTTAGTGTAGTCGATACCATAGGTTTGTGTATAACCTTTGGCCACCAACCTTGCCTTGTACCGTTCAATGGTGCCAACTGCCTTGTGTTTAATGGTAAAAACTCATTTGCACCCGACTGGCTTTTTTTCTATCGGTAGGATACACTTCTCCCAAGTTTCGTTCTTCGCTAGAGCTTCCATTTCTGTATTCATGGCTTTTTGCCATTCAACTTTCTCATTGGCTTCTCAGACAGTTCTTGGAATGTCTTCTGTCAAGAGTGTGGTTGAAAAAGCCTTTACAACATTTGCTATTCCTTCTTTAGCCACCTTTATCGGGTATCTTGAGTTACGAAAACATGTTCTGGTGAGTACTGATCAGGTGGCATCCCTCTGTTTCTTCTTAGAGGAAGAATAAAGGTATTGGGCTCTGGTTCTTTATGTTCCAGTGCTATACTGTTATTATTAGTGGCCTCATTAAAAACATGGAGTAAATTATTAGATTGGCAATTACTTACCTCTTGTCTGACATTCTTAAAAGGACTCACACTGGTTGTATGTATCAAGTTATTTTCTACTTTGAGTGAAGTATGCTCGGTGGCTCTGGTGCACGAAATTGTGATACACAACTCCGATACAACTAACCAGCAAGTGCACTGGGTCGTCCAAGTAATACCTTACGTGAGTAAGGGTCGATCCCACGGAGATCGTCAGCTTGAAGCAAGCTATGATCATCTTGCAAATCTCAGTCAGGCGGATTCAAATGGTTATGAGGTTTTGATAATTAAAAGATAAATAAAGCGGAAAATAAGATAGGGATACTTATGTAATTTATTGGTGGGAATTTCAGATAAGCATATGGAGATGCTTTGTTGCTCCTGAACTTCTGCTTTCCTATTGCCTTCATCCAATCATTCATACTCCTTTCCATGGCAAGCTGTATGTTGGGGGATCACCGTTGTCAATGGCTACCGTTCGTCCTCTCAGTGAAAATGGTCCAGCTACGGGTTACGTAGGGCTAATCATCTGTCGGCTATCACTTGTGTTGGAATAAAATCCAATGATCCTTTTGTGCGCTGTCACTGCACCCAGCAGTCATGAGTTTGAAACTCTTCACAGTCATCCCATCCCAGATCTTACTCGGAATACCACAGACAAGGTTTAGACTTTCCGGATCTCAAGAATGCTGTCAATTGGTTCTAGCTTATACCACGAAGACTCTGATTTCACGGAATTGAAAGGCTTTGTTGTCAGGAGAGGCAATCATGCATCGTAAACCAGGAACCTAAGAGATACACACTCAAACTCTCGCAGATAGAATGGAAGTGGTTGTCAGGCACGCGTTCATAAGGGAGGATGATGATGAGTGTCACGGATCATCACATCCATCAGGTTGAAGTACGAGTGAATATCTTAGAATAAGAATAAGCGTGAATTGAATAGAAAAATAATAGTACTTTGCATTGATTCATGAGGAACAGCAGAGCTCCACACCTTAATCTATGAGGTGTAGAAACTCCACCGTTGAAAATACAAAAGTGATGAAGGTCCAGACATGGTCGAATGGCCAGCCCCCAAAACGTGATCAAGAGATCAAAAATGATCTAAAGAAGTCTCAAAAATGATCTAAAGATATGAATACAATAGTAAAAAGTCCTATTTATACTAAACTAGTTACTAGGGTTTACAGAAATAAGTAGATAGTGCGAAAATCCACTTTCGGGGCCCACTTGGTGTGTGCTTGGGCTGAGCATTGAAGCTTTCACGTGCATAGGCTTTTCTTGAAGTTAAACGCCAGCTTTGGTGCCAGTTTCGGCGTTTTACTCCAGCTTTGGTGCTAGTTCTGGCGTTTTACGCCAGAAAAAGGGTCTCTGACCGGCATTTTGATGCTAGTTTGGGCCATCAAATCTCGGACAAAGTATGGACTATTATCCATTGCTGGAAAGCCCAAGATGTCTACTTTCCAACGCAATTGAGAGCGCGCCGATTAGGCTTCTGTATCTCCAGAAAATCCATTTTGCGTACAGGAGGGTCAGAATCCAACAGCATCTGCAGTCTTTTTTCAGCCTCTGAATCAGATTTTTGCTCAGGTCCCTCAATTTCAACCAGAAAAAATCTGAATTCACAAAAAAATACACAAACTCATAGTAAAGTCTAGAAATGTGAATTTTGCATAAAAACTAATAAAAATATAATAAAAACTAACTAAACCATACTAAAAGCTATGTAAAAACAATGTCAAAAAGCGTATAAATTATCCGCTCATCGCAACGCCCTCTGTGTGGCATTTCTGGCATTTAAATGCCAGTTTGCTACCTTTTTCTGGCGTTTAAACGCCAGTCTGTTGCCCTTTTCTGGCGTTTAAATGCCAGTTTGCATGCCAGTTCTGGCGTTTAACGGCCAGAATGGTGCCAGACTGGGCGTTTAAATGCCCATTTTTCTTCCTTTACTGGCATTTAAATGCCAGTTTTCCTACTAGTTTTGGCATTTAACGCCCAGAATGGTGCCAGACTAGGCGTTTAAACGCCCATTTTTCTTCCTTTATTGGCATTTTAAACACCAGTTTGCCTGCCAGTTCTGGCGTTTAACGCCCAGAATGGTGCCAGGCTGGGCGTTAAATGCCCATTTTGGTATCCTTACTGGCGTTTAAATGCCAGTAGGCTCGTCCTCCAGGGTGTGCTATTTTTTATGCTATTTTTGATTTTGCTTTAAATTTTGCTGTTGTTTCTGTGACTCCACATGATCATCATCCTAAAGAAAACATAAAATAACAATGGAAAACAAAATGAAAGAGTAATTAATATAGATAAATAAAATTGGGTTGCCTTCCAATAAGCGCTTCTTTAATGTCAATAGCTTGACAGGAAACTCTTACAGAGCTTCACCGATGCTTAGAGCATGATTGTGGCCTCCCGACACTAAACTTAGAGTTTGGATGTGGGGGCTTTGCTTGACTCTGCATGGAGAGAATTGGACAAAGCTTTTCATGCTTCTTCTCCATGTTTACAGAGAAAAATCCTTGAGCCTTAAACACAAGGTAGTCCTCATTCACTTGAAGGACTAACTCTCTGGTGCACGAAATTGCAATAACACTTTTGCAATCCCGCACAACTAACCAGCAAGTGCACTGGGTCGTCCAAGTAATACCTTGCGTGAGCAAGGGTCGATCCCACGGAGATTGTTGGCTTGAAGCAAGCTATGGTTACCTTATAAATCTTAGTCAGGATATCAGAAATTATCAGGATTGATTGTAAAAAGCAAAAGAACATGAAAAAGGTACTTGTTTTGCAGTAATGGAGAATAGGCTGAGGCTTTGGAGATGCTCCATCTTCCGAATCTCTGCTTTCCTACTGTCATCTTCATCAAACACGCAAGGCTCCTTCCATGGCAAGCTGTATGTAGGGTTTCACCGTTGTCAGTGGCTACCTCCCATCCTCTCAGTGAAAATACGTCCCTGATGCTCTGTCACAGCATAGGCTAATCATCTGTCGGTTCTCAATCAGGCCGGAATAGAATCCAGTGATTCTTTTGCGTCTGTCACTAACGCCCCGCCCTCAGGAGTTTGAAGCACGTCACAGTCATTCAATCATTGAGTCCTACTCAGAATACCACAGACAAGGTTTAGACCTTCCGGACTCTCTTGAATGCCGCCATCAGTTCTAGCTTATACCACGAAGATTCCGATTAAAGAACCCAAGAGATATCTACTTAATCTAAGGTAGAACAGAGGTGGTTGTCAGGCACATGTTCATAGTTGAGAATGATGATGAGTGTCACGGATCATCACATTCATCCGGGTTAAGAGCAAGTGATATCTTAGAATGGAAGCAAGCATGATTGAATAAGAAACAGTAGTAATTGCATTAATCCATCAAGACACAGCAGAGCTCCTCACCCCCAACCATGGGGTTTAGAGACTCATGCTGTGGAAGGTACACAAGAAATGTGTAAAAATTGTCATGAGGTCATAAGGTACGGATACAATGTCAAAAGATCCTATAAATAGTAAACTAGTATCCTAAGGTTTACAGAAATGAGTAAATGACAGAAAAATCTACTTCCGGGCCCACTTGGTGTGTGCTTGGGCTGAGCAATGAAGTAATTTCGTGTAGAGACCTTTTCTGGAGTTAAACGCCAGCTTTCATGCCAGTTTGGGCGTTTAACTCCAAGTTTTATGCCAGTTCCGGCGTTTAACGCTGGAATTTCTGATGCTGATTTGCTACGCCGATTTGGGCCATCAAATCTTGGGCAAAGTATGGACTATCATATATTGCTGGAAAGCCCAGGATGTCTACTTTCCAATTCCGTTGAGAGCGCGCCAATTGGGCTTCTGTAGCTCCAGAAAATCCACTTCGAGTGCAGGGAGGTCAGAATCCAACAGCATCTGCAGTCCTTTTCAGTCTCTGGATCAGATTTTTGCTCAGAACCTTCAATTTCAGCCAGAAAATACCTGAAATCACAGAAAAACACACAAACTCATAGTAAAGTCCAGAAAAGTGAATTTTAAATAAAAACTAATAAAAATATAATAAAAACTAACTAAAAGATACTAAAAACATACTAAAAACAATGCCAAAAAGCGTATAAATTATCCGCTCATCACAACACCAAACTTAAATTGTTGCTTGTCCCCAAGCAACTGAAAATCAAAATAGGATAAAAAGAAGAGAATATACTATAGACTCCAAAATATCAAGGAAACATAGCTCTAATTAGATGAGCGGGACTAGTAGCTTTTTGCCTCCGAACAGTTTTGGCATCTCACTCTATCCTTTGAAGTTCAGAATGATTGGCATCTATTAGAACTCAGAACTCAGATAGTGTTATTGATTCTCCTAGTTAAGTATGATGATTCTTGAACATAGCTAGTGTATGAGTCTTGGCTGTGGCCCAAAGCACTCTGTCTTCCAGTATTACCACCGGATACATACATGCCACAGACACATAATTGGGTGAACCTTTTTAGATTGTGACTCAGCTTTGCTAAAGTCCCCAATTAGAGGTGTCCAGGGTTCTTAAGCACACTCTTTTTGCCTTGGTTTACAACTTTATTTCTTTCTTTTTCTTTTTCTTCTCCTTTTTTTTTCTTTCTTTTTTTTTCGAAATTTTTTTTTTTGTATTCACTGCTTTTTCTTGCTTCAAGGATCAATTTGATGATTTTTCAGATCCTCAATAACAGTTCTCTTTCTCCTCATTCTTTCAAGAGCCAACAATTTTAACATTCTCAAAACAACAAATTCAAGAGACATATGCACTGTTCAAGCATTCATTCAGAAAACAAAAAGTATTGTCACCACATCAAGCTAATTCAACTAGTTTCAGGGATAAATTTCGAAATCCTGTACTTCTTGTTCTTTTGTGATTAAAGCATTTTTCATTTAAGAGAGGTGATGGATTCATAGGACATTCATAGCTTTAAGGCATAGACACTAAGACACTAATGATCACAAGCCACAAACATGGATAAACATAAGCATGAAATTCGAAAAACAAGAAAATAAAGAACAAGGAAATTAAAGAACGGGTCCACCTTAGTGATGGCGGCTTGTTCTTCCTCTTGAAGATCTTATGGAGTGCTTGAGCTCCTCAATGTCTCTTCCTTGCTTTTGTTGCTCCTCTCTAATGATTCTATGATCTTCTTTAATTTCATGGAGGAGGATGGAATGTTCTTGGTGCTTCACCCTTAGTTGTCCCATGTTGGAACTCAATTCTCCTAGGGAGGTGTTGATTTGCTCCCAATGGTTTTGTGGAGGAAAGTGCATCCCTTGAGATGAATCTCTCCATCTCCCATGGCTCTGAGGTGGAAGCTTTTGCCTTCCCTTTCCTCTTTCTAGAGGTTTCTCCGGCCTTGGGTGCCATAAATGGTTATGGAGAAACAAAAAGCAACGCTTTTACCACACCAAACTTAGTAGGTTTGCTCGTCCTCGAGCAAAAGAAGAAAGAAGAGAGAGTGGTGGGGTAGGTGGGGATCCTGTGGGGTCCACAGATCCTGAGGTGTCAAGGAAAAATTATCCCTGCACCAAATGGCATGCAAAAATGCATTTTTGGCCAATGCTGGCGTTAAACGCCGGGCTGGTGCCCATTTCTGGCGTTTAACGCCAGCTTGGTGCCCATTTCTGGCGTTTAACGCCAGTCTGGTGCCCCTTTCTGGCGTTAAACGCCTAGAATGGTGCCAGACTGGGCGTTAAACGCCCATCTGCTAGCCTTACTGGCGTTTAAACGCCAGCAGGTTCTTCCTCCAGGGTGTGCTGTTTTTCTTTCCGTTTTCCATTCTGTTTTTGCTTTTTCAATTGAATTTGTGACTTCCCATGATCATCAACCTATAGAAAACATAAAATAACAAAGGAAAATAATAAATATAACATTGGGTTGCCTCCCAACAAGCGCTTCTTTAATGTCAGTAGCTTGACAGTGGGCTCTCATGGAGCCTCACAGATGTTCAGAGCAATGTTGGAACCTATCCAACACCAAACTTAGAGTTTGGTGGTGACCTCCCAACACCAAACTTAGAGTTTGACTGTGGGGGCTCTATTTGACTCTGTTTTGAGAGAAGCTCTTCATGCTTCCTCTCCATGGTTACAGAAGGAGAACCTTGAGTCTTAGAGTTTGCACTGTCTGCAAGCCACGGAACTTCCTGAATAGCAAACAATTGCTCATCCGGAAAGGTTTCAGAGATCTCAGTAGGAGGGAGGGATGCTCCTGCTACTGGTTCTATCCGGGACAGGTGATCAGCCACTTGATTCTCTGTCCCTTTTCTGTCTCTTATTTCTATATCAAACTCTTGCAGAAGCAACACCCATCTTATGAGCCTGGGTTTTGAATCCTGCTTTGTGAGTAGATATTTAAGAGCAGCATGGTCAGTGTACACAATCACTTTTGATCCTACTAAATAAGATCTGAACTTGTCAATGGCATAAACCACTGCAAGTAACTCCTTTTCTGTGGTTGTGTAGTTCTTCTGTGCATCATTTAGGATACGGCTGCCATAATAAATGACGTGCAGAAGCTTACCATGCCTTTGTCCCAGTACTGCACCAATGGCATGGTCACTGGCATCACACATTAGTTCAAATGGTAATGTCCAGTCTGGTGCAGAGATAACTGGTGCTGTGACCAGCTTAGCTTTCAGAGTCTCAAATGCCTGCAGACACTCATTATCAAAGATAAATGGAGTGTCAGCAGCTAGCAGATTACTCAGAGGTTTGGAAATTTTTGAAAAATCCTTTATAAACCTTCTGTAGAATCCTGCATGCCCCAGAAAGCTTCTGATTGCCTTAACATTGGCAGGTGGTGGTAATTTTTCAATTACCTCTACCTTTGCCTTATCCACCTCTATTCCCCTGCTTGAAATTTTGTGCCCAAGGACAATTCCCTCAGTCACCATAAAGTGACATTTCTCCCAGTTTAAAACCAGGTTAGTCTCTTGGCACCTTTTCAGGACAAGTGCTAGGTGATTAAGACAGGAGCTGAATGAGTCTCCATATACTGAGAAGTCATCCATGAAGACTTCCAGAAATTTCTCTACCATATCTGAGAAGATAGAGAGCATGCACCTCTGAAAGGTTGCAGGTGCATTGCACAGACCAAAAGGCATCCTTCTGTAGGCAAACACGCCAGAAGGACAAGTAAATGCTGTTTTCTCTTGGTCCTGAGGATCTACTGCAATTTGGTTGTAGCCTGAGTAGCCGTCCAAAAAGCAGTAGTATTCATGACCTGCTAGTCTCTCTAGCATCTGGTCTATGAATGGTAAAGGAAAATGATCCTTTCTGGTGACTGTATTGAGCCTTCTGTAGTCAATACACATGCGCCACCCTGTAACTGTTCTTGTAGGAACCAGTTCATTCTTTTCATTATGAACCACTGTTGTGCCTCCCTTCTTAGGGACAACATGGACAGGGCTCACCCAGGGGCTGTCAGAAATAGGATAAATAATCCCAGCCTCTAGTAACTTAGTGACCTCTTTCTGCACCACCTCCCTCATGGCTGGATTTAGCCGCCTTTGTGGTTGAACCACTGGCTTAGCATCATCCTCCAATAGGATCTTGTGCATGCATCTTGCTGGGCTAATGCCCTTAAGATCACTTATGGACCACCCAAGAGCTGTCTTGTGTGTCCTTAGCACTTGAATTAGTGCTTCCTCTTCCTGTGGATTTAAAGCAGAGCTTATGATCACTGGAAAAGTGTCACCTTCTCCCAGAAATGCATATTTCAGGGATGGTGGTAGTGGCTTGAGCTCTGGTTTAAGAGGTTTATCTTCTTCTTGAGGAATTTTCAGAATTTCTTTTATTTCCTTTAGTTCCTCCAGATCAGGCTGAATATCTTTAAAGATGTCATCTAGCTCTGATTCAAGACTTTCAGTCATATTGATCTCCTCCACCAAAGAGTCGATAATATCAGTGCTCATGCAGTCATTTGATGTGTCTGGATGCTGCATAGCTTTGACAACATTCAACTTGAACTCATCCTCATTGACTCTCAGGGTTAATTCCCCTTTTTGGACATCAATGAGGGTCCGTCCAGTTGCTAGGAAAGGTCTTCCTAGAATGAGAGTTACACTCTTGTGCTCCTCCATTTCCAGCACTACAAAGTCAGTGGGAAAGGCAAATGGCCCAACCTTGACAATCATGTCCTCAATTATGCCTGATGGATATTTAATGGAGCCATCAGCAAGTTGGAGACACATCCTGGTTGGTTTGACTTCTTCAGTCAAGCCAAGCTTTCTGATAGTGGATGCAGGTATTAGGTTGATACTTGTCCCAAGATCACATAGAGCCTTCTTGGTACAAGTACCCTCTAATGTGCATGGTATCATAAAGCTTCCAGGATCTTTAAGCTTCTCTGGTAAGCTCTTTAATATGACTGCACTGCATTCTTCAGTGAGAAAAACTTTTTCAGTTTCCCTCCAATCCTTCTTATGACTTAAGATTTCTTTCATGAACTTAGCATAAGAAGGTATTTGCTCAAGTGCTTCTGCAAACGGAATCTTTATTTCAAGAGTCCTTAGATAGTCTGCAAAGCGGGCAAATTGCTTATCCTGTTCCGCTTTGCGGAGTTTCTGAGGATAAGGCATCTTGGCTTGATATTCTTCAACCTTAGTTGCTGTAGGTTTATTCCTTACAGAAGTGGTTGAAGAAGCATGCTTAAGGGGGTTGTTCTCAGCACTTGCAAGTGTCTGACCCCTTTGTGGCGTTTGAACGCCAGACTTGGCTACCCATTGGGCGTTTAACGCCAAATTTTCTCCCTTTTCTGGCGTTTGAACGCCAGAACTGGGCAAGGAATGGGCGTTTAACGCCAGCTTTCCTTCCCTTTCTGGCGTTTGAACGCCAAAAGTATTCCTCTCTGGGCTCTTACTGTCCTCAGAGGGATTTTGGACAGTGGTTTGGTTATCCTCTGTCAATTGTTCCTTATTTGACTTTTTGCTCTTTTGAGTGGTGTTGTTCAGTGTCTTCCCACTCCTCAGTTGAACTGCTTGACACTCTTCTGTTATCTGTTTAGATATCTGCTGTTTCGTTTGATTCAACTGCAGTTCTATGTTCTTGTTAGCAACTTTAGTTTCATAGAGCATCTCTTTAAGTTCTGCTAACTGTTGTGTCATCAGGAGCAATTGTTGATTAAGCTCATTCATCTGTTCTTGAGGATTAGGGTCAGTGACTAATGCCATGACTTCCTCTTTTGGAACGAACTCATTGCTAGAATATAAGTATTGGTTTCTAGCAACAGTGTCTATAAGCTCTTGAGCTTCTTCAATTGTCTTCCTCATGTGTATAGATCCACCAGCTGAGTGGTCTAAAGACATCTGAGCTTTTTCTGTGAGCCCATAGTAGAAGATGTCTAACTGTACCCATTCTGAAAACATTTCAGAGGGGCATTTTCTAAGCATACCTCTATACCTCTCCCAGGCATTATAAAAGGATTCATTATCCTCTTGTTTAAAGCCTTGGATGTCCAGCCTTAGCTGTGTCATCCTCTTTGGAGGGTAAAAATGATTCAGGAATTTGTCTGACAACTGTTTCCATGTCTTTATGCTTGCTGTAGGTTGGTTATTCAACCACCTTTTAGCTTGATCTTTTACAGCAAATGGAAACAGTAATAGTCTGTAGACATCCTGATCTACCTCTTTATCATGTACTGTGTCAGCAATTTGTAAAAACTGTGCCAGAAACTCAGTAGGTTCTTCCTGTGGAAGACCGGAATACTGGCAATTTTGCTGCACTATGATAATGAGTTGAGGATTTAGCTCAAAGCTGCTTGCTTTGATGGGAGGTATACAGATGCTACTCCCATATGCAGCTGTAATGGGGTTAGCATATGACCCCAGAGTCCTCTTGGACTGATTAATTCCACTTGAGTCCATAATGGACAAAAGGGAAATGATAATGATTGCAAAGAGATAAATTTTGTTTTTTTTTTATTTAATTAACCGAAAAAAATAAAAATAAAATAAAACAAAAGGAAAATAAAACAAAAAAAATTCGAAAATCAAAAAGAAAAATGAGATCAAAGCAAATTGAGAACTGAATCAATTAGTTAATTAAAAAGATTTTGAAAACAGCAATTAAAAAGATATGATTGAAAAGTTTTTATGAAAAAGATTTGATTTTTAAAAAGAGGAAAGAGAAAAACAACAAAAAGACACCAAACTTAAAATTTTTAGAAAATCAAACACTAATTTTCGAAAATTTTAAAGGAAAAACACAAAGGGGACACCAAACTTAGAATTTTTATGAATCAAAAAGGGACTAAGAACATGCAATTTCGAAAAACTAGAAGAAAAAACCAAAAGCATGCAATGGACACCAAACTTAAAATATGAAACTAGACTCAACTAAAAGACTCTAAACCAACAAAAATAAAACAGTCCTAATCTAAGCAACAAGATAAGCCGTCAGTTGTCCAAACTCGAACAATCCCCGGCAACGGCGCCAAAAACTTGGTGCACGAAATTGCAATAACACTTTTGCAATCCCGCACAACTAACCAGCAAGTGCACTGGGTCGTCCAAGTAATACCTTGCGTGAGCAAGGGTCGATCCCACGGAGATTGTTGGCTTGAAGCAAGCTATGGTTACCTTATAAATCTTAGTCAGGATATCAGAAATTATCAGGATTGATTGTAAAAAGCAAAAGAACATGAAAAAGGTACTTGTTTTGCAGTAATGGAGAATAGGCTGAGGCTTTGGAGATGCTCCATCTTCCGAATCTCTGCTTTCCTACTGTCATCTTCATCAAACACGCAAGGCTCCTTCCATGGCAAGCTGTATGTAGGGTTTCACCGTTGTCAGTGGCTACCTCCCATCCTCTCAGTAAAAATACGTCCCTGATGCTCTGTCACAGCATAGGCTAATCATCTGTCGGTTCTCAATCAGGCCGGAATAGAATCCAGTGATTCTTTTGCGTCTGTCACTAATGCCCCGCCCTCAGGAGTTTGAAGCACGTCACAGTCATTCAATCATTGAGTCCTACTCAGAATACCACAGACAAGGTTTAGACCTTCCGGACTCTCTTGAATGCCGCCATCAGTTCTAGCTTATACCACGAAGATTCCGATTAAAGAACCCAAGAGATATCTACTTAATCTAAGGTAGAACAGAGGTGGTTGTCAGGCACATGTTCATAGTTGAGAATGATGATGAGTGTCACGGATCATCACATTCATCCGGGTTAAGAGCAAGTGATATCTTAGAATGGAAGCAAGCATGATTGAATAAGAAACAGTAGTAATTGCATTAATCCATCAAGACACAGCAGAGCTCCTCACCCCCAACCATGGGGTTTAGAGACTCATGCTGTGGAAGGTACACAAGAAACGTGTAAAAATTGTCATGAGGTCATAAGGTACGGTTACAATGTCAAAAGATCCTATAAATAGTAAACTAGTATCCTAAGGTTTACAGAAATGAGTAAATGACAGAAAAATCTACTTCCGGGCCCACTTGGTGTGTGCTTGGGCTGAGCAATGAAGTAATTTCGTGTAGAGACCTTTTCTGGAGTTAAACGCCAGCTTTCATGCCAGTTTGGGCGTTTAACTCCAAGTTTTATGCCAGTTCCGGCGTTTAACGCTGGAATTTCTGATGCTGATTTGCTACGCCGGTTTGGGCCATCAAATCTTGGGCAAAGTATGGACTATCATATATTGCTGGAAAGCCCAGGATGTCTACTTTCCAATGCCGTTGAGAGCGCGCCGATTGGGCTTCTGTAGCTCCAGAAAATCCACTTCGAGTGCAGGGAGGTCAGAATCCAACAGCATCTGCAGTCCTTTTCAGTCTCTGGATCAGATTTTTGCTCAGAACCTTCAATTTCAGCCAGAAAATACCTGAAATCACAGAAAAACACACAAACTCATAGTAAAGTCCAGAAAAGTGAATTTTAAATAAAAACTAATAAAAATATAATAAAAACTAACTAAAAGATACTAAAAACATACTAAAAACAATGCCAAAAAGCGTATAAATTATCCGCTCATCACTCTCCTCTGTCTACATCAATCACAGCTTTTGCTGTGGCTAGGAAGGGTCTTCCAAGGATGATGGATCCATTCTCATTCTTCCCAGTGTCTAGGATTATGATGTCAGCAGGGATGTAAAAGCTTTCAACCTTTACTAAGACATCCACTACAAGTCCATAAGCCTATTTCTTTGATTTGTCTGCCATCTCTAGTGAGATTCTTGCAACTTGTACCTCATAGATTCCTAGTTTCTCCATTACAGAGAGTGGCATGAGGCTTACACTTGACCCTAGGTCACATAGAGCCTTCTCAAAGATAATGGTTCCTATGTTGCAAGGTATTAAGAACCTTCCGGTGTCCTCTTTCTTCTGAGGTAACTTCAGTTGAACCAATGCATGTAGTTCACTGATGAGTAATGGAGGTTCATCCTCCCAAGTCTCATTACCAAATAATTTGGCATTCAGCTTCATGATTGCTCCTAGATACTGAGCAACTTGCTCTTCAGTAATAACTTCATCTTCTTCAGAGGAAGAATACTCATCAGAGCTCATGAATGGTAATAGAAAGTTTAGTGGAATCTCTATGATCTCTAGATGAGCCTCAGACTCCTTTGGTTCCTCAATAGGGAACTCCTTGTTGGCCAGTGGACGTCCCAAGAGGTCTTCCTCACTGGGAATCACTGCCTTTCCCTCCTCTACAGGTTTGGCCATGTTGGACGTGTAGATGGCCCTGCACTCTCTTTTTGGATTCTCTTCTGTATTGCTTGAGAGAGTACTAGAAGGAGTTTCAGTAACTCTTTTACTCAGCTGACCCACTTGTGCCTCCAAATTTCTGATAGAGGACCGTGCCCCAGTCATGAAACTGAGAGTGGCCTTAGATAGATCAGAGACTATGTTTGCTAAGCCAGAGATGCTCTACTCAGAATTCTCTGTCTGTTGCTGAGAAGATGATGGAAAAGGTTTGCTATTGCCAAACCTATTTCTCCTACCATTATTATTATTGAAACCTTGTTGAGGCTTCTGTTGATCCTTCCATGAAAAATTTGGGTGATTTCTCCATGAAGGATTATAGGTGTTTCCATAGGCTTCTCCCATGTAATTCACCTCTTCCATTGCAGGATTCTCAGGGTCATAAGCTTCTCCTTCAGAGGAGGCTTCTTTAGCACTTCCAGATGCAGCTTGCAATCCAGTCAGATTATGAGAAATCATATTGACTTGCTGAGTCAGTATTTTGTTCTGAGCCAATATGGCATTTAGAGTATCAATCTTAAGAACTCCTTTCTTCTGAGTCATCCCATTATTCACAGGATTTTTTTTCAGAAGTGTACATGAACTGATTATTTGTAACCATCTCAATGAGTTCTTGGGCTTCTGCAGGGATTTTTAGATGAAGAGATCCACCAGCAGAATGATCCAATGACATTTTTGACAACTTAGACAGACCATCATAGAATATACATATGATGCTCCATTCTGGAAGCATGTCCGAAGGACACCTTTTGGTTAATTGCTTGTATATTTCCCAAGCTTCATAAAGGGATTCACCTTTCATCTGTTTGAAGGTTTGGACTTCCACTCTAAGTGATGAGCGGATAATTTATACCCTTTTTGGCATTGTTTTTAATATGTTTTTAGTATGTTTTAGTTAGTTTTTATTATATTTTTATTAGTTTTTATTTAAAATTCACTTTTCTGGACTTTCCTATGAGTTTGTGTGTTTTTCTGTGATTTCAGGTATTTTCTGGCTGAAATTGAGGGACCTGAGCAAAAATCTGATTCAGAGGCTGAAAAGGGTTGCAGATGCTGTTGGATTCTGACCTCCCTGCACTCGCAGTAGATTTTCTGGAGCTACAGAAGCCCAATTGGTGCGCTCTCAATTGCGTTGGAAAGTAGACATCCATGGCTTTCCAGCAATATATAATAGTCTATACTTTTCCCGAGATTTGATGGCCCAAACCGGCGTTCCAAATCAGTTCAAGAATTCCCGGCGTTAAACGCCGGAACTGGCACAAAAGCTGGAGTTAAACGCCCAAACTGGCACAAAAGCTGGCGTTTAACTCCAAGAAAAGTATCTACACATGAAAGCTTCAATGCTCAGCCCAAGCACACACCAAGTGGGCCCGGAAGTGAATTTTTACGTCATTTACTCATTTTTGTAAACCTTAATCTACTAGTTCTCTATAAATAGGACCTTTTGCTATTGTATTTTCATCTTTGGATTACTTTAGATCTTCAGATCATCTTTGGACGTCTAGTTCTTAGATCATGGGGTCTGGCCTCTCGTCCATGCCTAGACCTTGTTCTTATGTATTTTCAACGGTGGAGTTTCTACACACCATAGATTAAGGTGTGGAGCTCTGCTGTACCTCGAGTATCAATGCAATTACTATTGTTCTCCTATTCAATTCAGCTTATTCTTGTTCTAAGATATTCATTCACACCCAAGAACATGATGAATGTGATGATTATGTGACGCTCATCATCATTCTCACTTATGAACGCGTTCCTGACAACCACTTCCGTTCTACATGCAAACAAGGCTTGAGTGGATATCTCTTGGATTCCTTAATCAGAATCTTCGTGGTATAAGCTAGAATCCATTGGCGGCCATTCTTGAGAATCCAGAAGGTCTAAACCTTGTCTGTGGTATTCTGAGTAGGATTCAGGGATTGAATGACTGTGACGAGCTTTAAACTCGCGATTGTGGGCCGTTAGTGACAGACGCAAAAGAATCACTGGATTCTATTCCGACATAATCGAGAACCGATAGATGAATAGCCGTGCTATGACAGAGCGCATTGAACATTTTCACTGAGAGGACGGGACTGTAGCCATTGACAACAGTGGTGCCCAACATATAGCTTGTCATGGAAAGGAGTAAGAAGGATTGGATGAAGACAGTAGGAAAGCAGAGAGACGGAAGGGACAAAGCATCTCCAACGCTTATCTGAAATTCTCACCAATGAATTACATAAGTATCTCTATCTTTATTTTATGTTTTATTCATATTTTAATTATCAATCCTCCATAACCATTTGAATCCGCCTGACTGAGATTTACAAGATGACCATAGCTTGCTTCATACCAACAATCTCCGTGGGATCGACCCTAACTCGCGTAAGGTTTATTACTTGGACGACCCAGTGCACTTGCTGGTTAGTTGTGCGAAGTTGTGATAAAGAGTTGAGATTGCAATTGAGCGTACCATGTTGATGGCACCATTGATGATCACAATTTCGTGCACCAAGTTTTTGGCACCGTTGCCGGGGATTGTTCGAGTTTGGACAACTGACGGTTCATCTTGTTGCTTAGATTAGGTAATTTTATTTTATTTTGTTCTTCAGAGTTCTTAAGAATGAATTCTAGAGTTTCAGATGATGTTTTCATCATCACCAAAGCTGATTGATTCTCATCAATTTAGCTCTTGAATGTAATGTCCTGCTGAAGCTTGGCTAGCCATGTCTAATTTCTTTAGACTAAAGCTTTAGACTAACATTGCATGATTCCTGGAAATTCTTATTAAGAATTTTGATATCCTTATTTTCTTTTCCACTCAATTTTTGAAAAATAAAAAAAAATTATAAAATCTTAAAACCAAAAATATTTTTATGTTTCTTGTTTGAGTTTAGTGTCTAATTTTAAGTTTGGTGTCAATTGCATGTCTTTATTCCTCTAATTTTCAAAAATCACGTGCATTGTGTTCTTCATTGATCTTCAAGTTGTTCTTGATGATTTCCTTGATTTGATCTTTAAATTCTCTTGTCTTGAGTATTTTGTTGTTTCTCATATGCATTCTCAATTTGTTAGTGTCAATAGTATACAAACTTCTAAGTTTGGTGTCTTGCATGCATTGTTTATTTGATCTTAGTGGCATTTTGATTATTCCTCATCATTAAAAATTCAAAAAAAAATTTTAATTTGTGTCTTTTCAAGTTAATAATACAGAGAATTGAAGATTCAAAACATGCAGCAGAGGAATTACACAGAAAAAACTGGGCATTCAAAATGCCCAGTGAGGAAGGAAAACTGGCGTTTAAACGCCAGAATGGATACCATTCTGAGCGTTTAACCCCAGGATGGCACAAGAGGGAAGATTTTGTTTTTAATGCAGATTTTTTTTCAAGTTTCCACAATTTTTCAAAATCAAATTTTTTTCAAATCATATCTTTTCAATCATATATTTTCAAAATCAATTTCTTTCCATTTTCAAAAATACTTGCTAACAATTAATGATTTGATTCAAACATTTCAAGTATGTTGCCTTTTTTGTTGAGAAAGGTTTAATGTCTGAATCATATCTTTTAAATTTCTTGTTAGCCAAGTCATTAATTTTAAAAATCAAATTTTTTTTAAATTGTTTTTCAATCATATCTTTTCAATCATATCTCTTTAAGACCATAACTTTTCAATCATATCTTCTTAATCACATATTTTTCAAAATAGTTTTCAATCATATCCTTTTGATTTCTAATTTCAAAATCTTTTTCAAAATCACTTTATTTCTTTCCCAACTTTAATTTTCGAAAATCATCAATCAAATTTTTAAAATTTCTTTTAATTATTTTAAAATCTTTTACTTTAATTTCAAAAATTCTTCCTCTCTTCTCACATCCTTCTATTTATGGACTAACACTCCTCCTCAATGCACAATTCGAACTTTATCCCTCTTGATAAGTTTGAATTCTTCTACCTCCTCCTTCTATTCTTCTTTTCCTCTGACACCTCAAGGAATCTCTATCCTGTGACATAGAGGATTCCATACTTTCTTGTTCTCTTCTCTTTCATATGAGCAGGAGCAAGGACAAAAGCATTCTTGTTGAGGCTGATCCTGAACCTGAAAGGACCTTGAAGCGAAAGCTAAGAGAAGCTAAAGCACTACTCTCTGTAGAGGACCTAACAGAAATCTTCAAACAAGAAGAAGACATGGCAGCCGAAAACAACAACAATGCCAATAATGTAAGGAAGGTGCTGGGTGACTTTACTGCACCTACTCCCGACTTCTATGGGAGAAGAATCTCTATCCCTGCCATTGGAGCAAACAACTTTGAGCTTAAGCCTCAATTAGTTTCTCTAATGCAACAGAATTGTAAGTTCCATGAACTTCCATTGGAAGATCCTCATCAGTTTTTAGCTGAATTCTTGCAAATCTGTGACACTGTCAAGACCAATGGGGTTGACCCTGAGGTCTACAGACTTATGCTATTCCCTTTTGCTGTAAGAGACAAAGCTAGGATATGGTTGGACTCACAACCTAAAGAAAGCCTAAACTCTTGGGAAAAGCTAGTCAATGCCTTCTTGGCAAAGTTTTTTCCACCTCAAAAATTGAGTAAGCTTAGAGTGGAAGTCCAAACCTTCAGACAGAAGGAAGGTGAATCCCTCTATGAAGCTTGGGAAAGATACAAACAATTGATCAGAAAGTGTCCTTCTGACATGCTAACTGAATGGAGCATCATAGGTATCTTCTATGATGGTCTGTCTGAACTGTCCAAGATGTCATTGGACAGCTCTGCTGGAGGATCTCTTTATCTGAAGAAGACACCTGCAGAAGCTCAAGAACTCATTGAAATGGTTGTAAATAACCAATTCATGTACACTTCTGAAAGGAATCCTGTGAACAATTGGACGAATCAGAAGAAAGGAGTTCTTGAGATTGATACTCTGAATGCCATATTGGCTCAGAACAAAATATTGACTCAGCAAGTCAATATGATTTCTCAAAGTCTGTCTGGAATACAAGCTACACCAGGCAGTACTAAGGACGCTTCATCTGAAGAAGAAGCTTATGATCCTGAGAACCCATCAATGGAAGAGGTGAATTACATGGGAGAACCCTATGGAAACACCTATAATCCTTCATGGAGAAATCATCCAAATCTCTCATGGAGGGATCAACAGAGACCTCAACAAGGTTTCAACAACAATAATGGTGGAAAAAATAGGTTTTGCAATGGCAAGCCTTTTCCATCATCTTCTCAGCAACAGACAGAGAATTCTAAGCAGAGCCACTCTGACTTAGCAACCATGGTCTCTGATCTAATCAAAACCACTCAAAGTTTCATGACTGAAACAAGGTCCTCCATTAGAAACTTGGAGGCACAAGTGGGTCAGTTGAGTAAGAAAGTTACTGAACTCCCTCCTAGTACTCTTCCAAGCAATACAGAAGAGAATCCAAAAGGAGAGTGTAAGGCCATCAACATGGCCGAATTTAGAGAGGAGAAAGAGGCAGTGATCGCCACTGAGGAAGACCTCAATGGACGTCCACTGGCCTCCAATGAGTTCCCTAATGAGGAACCATGGGAATCTGAGGCTCACACTGAGACCATAGAGATTCCATTGGATTTACTTCTGCCATTCATGAGCTCTGATGAGTATTCTTCCTCTGAAGAGGACGAAGATGTCACTGAAGAGCAAGTTGCTAAGTACCTTGGAGCAATCATGAAGCTAAATGACAAGTTATTTGGTAATGAGACTTGGGAGGACGAACCCCCTTTGCTCACTAAAGAACTGGATGACTTGACTAGGCAGAGATTACCTCAAAAGAGACAGGATCCTGGAAAGTTCTCGATACCTTGTACCATAGGCACCATGACCTTTAAGAAGGCTCTGTGTGACTTAGGGTCAAGTATAAACCTCATGCCTCTCTCTGTAATGGAGAACCTAGGGATCCTTGAGGTACAAGCTGCAAGAATCTCATTGGAGATGGCAAACAATTCAAGGAAACAGGCTTATGGACTTGTAGAGGATGTCTTGGTAAAGGTTGAAGACCACTACATCCCTGCTGATTTCATTATCCTAGAGACTGGGAAGTGTATGGATGAATCCATCATCCTTGGCAGACCCTTTCTAGCCACAGCAAAGGCTGTGATTGATGTTGACAGAGGAGAATTGATCATTCAAGTGAATGAGGACTTCCTTGTGCTTAAGGCTCAAGGATATCTTCCTATAACCATGGAGAGGAAGCATGAAGAACTTCTCTCAATACAGAGTCAAACAGAGCCCCCACAGTCAAACTCTAAGTTTGGTGTTGGGAGGCCACAACCAAACTTTAAGTTTGGTGTTGAACCCCCACATTCAAACTCTAAGTTTGGTGTTGGGAGGTTCCAACATTGCTCTGAGTATCTTTGAGGCTCCATGAGAGCCCACTGTCAAGCTACTGACATTAAAGAAGCGCTTGTTGGGAGGCAACCCAATGTTATATTTAATCTATTTTCCATTGTTATTTTATGTTTTCTATAGGTTGATGATCATGTGAAGTCACAAAAACAATTGAAAAAGCAAAAACAGAATGAAAAACAGCACACCCTGGAGGAAAAGCTTGCTGGTGTTTAAACGCCAGTAAGGGCAGCAAATGGGCGTTTAACGCCCAGTCTGGCACCATTCTGGGCGTTTAACGCCAGAAAGGGGCATCAGACTGGCGTTTAACGCCAGAAAAGGGCAGCAGCCCGGCGTTTAATGCCAGGATTGGCAGAAAGGGCGTTTTGCACGCCACTTGGTGCAGGGATGAGCTATCCTTGACACCTCAGGATCTGTGGACCCCACAGGATCCCCACCTACCCCACCACTCTCTCTCTTCTTCACCCATTCACCAATCACCTCAATACCTCTTCCCCAAAAACCTCTCACCTATCAAATCCCATCATTCTCTTCACCACTCACATCCATCCTTCATAAAATCCCACAAACCCCACCATCCAAATTCAAACCACTTTCCCTCCTAAACCCACCCTAGATGGCCGAAACATACCCCCCTCTCCACTCCTATATAAACCCATCTTCACTCCTTTATTTTCACACAACCTAAACACTACTTCTCCCCCTTGGCCGAAACACAAAGCCCCCCTCCATCTCCTCTATTTCTTCTTCTTCTACTCTCTTCTTTCTTCTTTTGCTCGAGGACGAGCAAACCTTCTAAGTTTGGTGTGGTAAAAGCGTTGCTTTTTATTTTTCCATAACCATTTATGGCACCTAAGGCCGAAGAAACCTCTAGAAAGAGGAAAGGGAAGGCAAAAGCTTCCTCCTCCGAGTCATGGGAGATGGAGAGATTCATCTCAAGGGTGCATCAAGACCACTTCTATGAAGTTGTGGCCATGAAGAAGGTGATCCCCGAGGTCCCTTTCAAACTCAAAAAGAGTGAATATCTGGAGATCCAACATGAGATCCGAAGAAGAGGTTGGGAAGTTCTTACCAACCCCATTCAACAAGTCGGAATCTTAATGGTTCAAGAGTTCTATGCCAATGCATGGATCACCAAGAACCATGATCAAAGTATGAACCCGGACCCAAAGAATTGGCTTACAATGGTTCGGGGGAAATGCTTGGCTTTTAGTCCGGAAAATGTAAGGTTGGCATTTAACTTGCCCATGATGCAAGGAGATGAACACCCCTACACTAGAAGGTTCAACTTTGATCAAAGGTTGGACCAAGTCCTCATAGACATTTGTGAAGAGGGCGCTCAATGGAAGAGAGATTCAAGAGGGAAGCCAGTTGAACTGAGAAGGCATGACCTCAAGCCCGTGGCTAGGGGATGGTTGGAGTTTATCCAACGCTCAATCATTCCCACTAACAACCGGTCTGAAGCTACTATAGACCGGGCTATGATGATTCATAGCATCATGATTGGAGAGGAAGTAGAAGTTTATGAGGTTATATCCCAAGAACTTTATAAGGTGGCGGACAAGTCCTCTACCTTGGCAAGGTTAGCCTTCTCTCATCTCATTTGTCACCTCTGTAATTCAGTTGGAATTAACATAGAGGGAGACATCATCATTGATGAGGACAAGCCCATCACTAAGAAGAGGATGGAGCAAACAAGAGATCCCACTCATGGACATGAGGAAATTCCTCATCATGAAATCCCTGAGATGCCTCAAGGGATGCACTTTCCTCCACAAAACTATTGGGAGCAAATCAACACCTCCCTAGGAGAATTGAGTTCCAACATGGGACAACTAAGGGTGGAGCACCAAGAACATTCCATCTTCCTCTATGAAATTAGAGAAGATCAAAGAATCATGAGAGAGGAGCAACAAAGGCAAGGAAGAGACATTGAGGAGCTCAAGCACTCCATAAGATCTTCAAGAGGAAGAACAAGTCGCCAACACTAAGGTGGACCCGTTCTTTAATCTCCTTGTTCTTTATTTTTCTGTTTTTCGAAAATTATGCTTTATGTTTTATTTATGTTTGTGTCTTATGATCATTAGTGTCTTAGTGTCTATGCCTTAAAGTTATGAATGTCCTATGAATCCATCACCTTTCTTAAATGAAAAATGTTCTTAATTGAAAAAGAGAAGAATTGCATGAATTTCGAATTTTATAACAGATTAATTATTTTGATGTGGTGGCAATACTTTTGATTTCTGAATGTATGCTTGAACAGTGCATATGTCTTTTGAATTTGTTGTTCATGAATGTTAAAATTGTTGGCTCTTGAAAGAATGATGAAAAAGGAGACATGTTACTGAGGATCTGAAAAATCATAAAAATGATTCTTGAAGCAAGAAAAAGCAGTGAATTCAAAAAAAAATAAGAGCAAGCAGAAAAAGCCAATAGCCCTTTAAACCAAAAGGCAAGGATAATAAAAAGGATCCAAGGCTTTGAGCATCAGTGGATAGGAGGGCCTACAGGAATAACATCCTGGCCTAAGCGGCTAAACCAAGCTGTCCCTAACCATGTGCTTGTGGCATGAAGGTGTCAAGTGAAAACTTGAGACTGAGCAGTTAAAGTCATGATCCAAAGCAAAAAGAGTGTGCTTAAGAACCCTGGACACCTCTAATTGGGGACTCTAGCAAAGCTGAGTCATAATCTAAAAAGGTTCACCCAATTATGTGTCTGTGGCATGGATGTATCCGGTGGTAATACTGGAAAATAGAGTGCTTTGGGCCACGACCAAGACTCATAAAGTAGCTGTGTTCAAGAATCATCATACTTAACTAGGAGAATCAATAACACTATCCGGATTCTGAGTTCCTATAGAAGCCAATCATTCTGAACTTCAAAGGATAAAGTGAGATGCCAAAACTGTTCAGAGGCAAAAAGCTAAAAGCCCTACTCATCTAATTAATACTGATCTTCATAGATGTTTTTGGAATTCATTGTATATTCTCTTCTTTTTATCCTATTGATTTTCAGTAGCTTGGGGACAAGCAACAATTTAAGTTTGGTGTTGTGATGAGCGGATAATTTATACGCTTTTTGGCATTGTTTTTAGTATGTTTTTAGTAGGTTTTAGTTAGTTTTTATTATATTTTTATTAGTTTTTATTTAAAATTCACTTTTCTGGACTTTACTATGAGTTTGTGTGTTTTTCTGTGATTTCAGGTATTTTCTGGCTGAAATTGAGGGACCTGAGCAAAAATCTGATTCAGAGGTTGAAAAGGGCTGCAGATGCTGTTGGATTCTGACCTCCCTGCACTCGAAGTGGATTTTCTCGAGCTACAGAAACCCAATTGGTGCGCTCTCAATTGCGTTGGAAAGTAGACATCCAGGGCTTTCCAGCAATATAATAGTCCATACTTTGCCCGAGATTTGATGGCCCAAACCGGCGTTCCAAATCAGCTCAGGAATTTCCGACGTTAAACGCCGGAACTGGCACAAAAGCTGGAGTTAAACGCCCAAATTGGCACAAAGCTGGCGTTTAACTCCAAGAAAAGTCTCTACACATGAAAGCTTCAATGCTCAGCCCAAGCACACACCAAGTGGGCCCGGAAGTGGATTTTTACGTCATTTACTCATTTTTGTAAACCCTAAGCTACTAGTTCTCTATAAATAGGACCTTTTGCTATTGTATTTTCATCTTTGGATCACTTTAGATCTTCAGATCATCTTTGGACGTCTAGTTCTTAGATCATGGAGGCTGGCCTCTCCCCCATGCCTAGACCTTGTTCTTATGTATTTTCAACGGTGGAGTTTCTACACACCATAGATTAAGGTGTGGAGCTCTGCTGTACCTCGAGTATCAATGCAATTACTATTGTTCTCCTATTCAATTCAACTTATTCTTGTTCTAAGATATTCATTCGCACCCAAGAACATGATGAATGTGATGATTATGTGACGCTCATCATCATTCTCACTTATGAATACGTGCCTGACAACCACTTCCGTTCTACATGCAAACAAGGCTTGAGTGGATATCTCTTGGATTCCTTAATCAAAATCTTTGTGGTATAAGCTAGAATCTATTGGTGGCCATTCTTGAGAATCCAGAAGGTCTAAACCTTGTCTGTGGTATTCTGAGTAGGATTCAGGGATTGAATGACTGTGACGAGCTTCAAACTCGCGATTGTGGGGCGTTAGTGACAGACGCAAAAGAATCACTGGATTCTATTCCGACATGATCAAGAACCGATAGATGAATAACCGCCTGACTGAGATTTACAAGATGACCATAGCTTGCTTCATACCAACAATCTCCGTGGGATCGACCCTTACTCGCGTAAGGTTTATTACTTGGACAACCCTGTGCACTTGCTGGTTAGTTGTGCGAAGTTGTGATAAAGAGTTGAGATTGCAATTGAGCGTACCATGTTGATGGCACCATTGATGATCACAATTTCGTGCACCACTAAGCTTGCTCATCTTTTGAGGTGGAAAGAATTTGGTCAAGAAAGCATTGACCAACTTGTCCCAAGAGTTCAGGCTTTCTCTAGGTTGTGAGTCCAACCATGTCCTAGCTATGTCTCTTACAGCAAAGGAAAAAAGCATAAGTCTGTAGACCTCGGGGTTAACCCCATTGGTCTTAACAGTATCATAGATTTGCAAGAATTCAGCTAAGAATTGATGAGGATCTTCCGATATAAGTCCATGAAACTTGTAATTCTGCTGCATTAGAGAAACTAATTGAGGTTTAAGCTCAAAGTTGTTTGCTCTAATGGTAGGAATTGAGATGATTCTTCCATAGAAGTTGGAAGTTGGAGCAGTATAGTCACCAAGCATCTTCCTTGCACCTCTGCCATTGTTATTGGGTTTGGCCATGTCTTCTTCTTTTTCAAAAATGTCTGTCAGGTCCTCTCCAGAGTATTGTGCTTTAGCTTCTCTTAGCTTCCTCTTCAGAGTCCTTTCAGGTTCAGGATCAGCTTCAACAAGAATGTCTTTATCCTTGTTCCTGCTCATATAAAAAAGAAGAGAACAGAAAATAAGAGGATTCATCTATGTCGCAGTATAGAGATTCCTTTATGTGAGTAGAAGAAGAAAAGAATAGAAGAATGAGGTAGAGGGAGAATGAGAAGAATTTGAACACAGAGGGAGAGAGGGTTCAAATTATTAGTAGAAGAGAAGTGTTAGTAGATAAATAAAATAAATAGAAAGAGATGAGAGAGAGGGGATTCGAATATTAAATAAAAGAAAAAGGAAAAATATTTTTGTTTTTATTTTAAAAATTAATTAATATTCGAAAATTAAGAAAAGGAATAAAATAAAATTAGAGTTTGAAACAATTAGTTAATTAAAAAGGTTTTTGAAAAAGAGGAAGGTGATTTTCGAAAATGAGAAGTGAAAAAGTAGTTAGGTGGTTTTGAAAAAGATAAGAAATAGTAAGTTTTGAAAAGATAAGAAGTTAGAAAAAGATCTTGAAATTAAAATTTGAAAAAGATATGATTTGTAAAAGATTTGGTTTTAAAATTGATGACTTGATTAACAAGAAATTAAAAGATATGATTCTAAAATTTAAAGATTGAACCTTTCTTAACAAGAAAGTAACAAACTTGAAATTTTTTGAATCAAATCCTTAAATGTTAGTAAAGTTTTCGAAAATATGAGATGGAAATAAGAAAAAGATTTTGAAAATCAATTTTAAAATTTTTGAAATTATTAAGAAGAAAATGAAAAAGATTTGATTTTTGAAAAAGATTTGAAAAGATAGAATTTTTAAATTGAAATTGACTTGACTAACAAGAAATAACTAAAATTTAAAAATCTTTGACTAAGTCAACCCAAAATTCGAATTTTATGAGTGAAATAAGGAAAATATATTTTTTTGATTTTTTGAATTTTAATGAGGAAAGAGAAAAACAACAAAAAGACTCAAGACATAAAAATTTTGGATCAAAACCAATGATGCATGCAAGAACACTTTGAATATCAAGATGAACACCAATAACACTTTGAAGATCAAGATGAACATCAAGAACTTATTTTTGAAATTTTTTGAAAAGAATGACATGCAAGACACCAAACTTAAAAATTTTGAAACTTTTGATTCTAAGAATCCGAAAATGCATATGAAAAATAAGAAAAGACACAAAACAAGAAAATTTTAAGATCAAACAAGGAGACTTTATCAAGAACAACTTGAAGATCATGAAGAACACAATGCATGAGATTTTTTGAAAATCTTGGGAAAATTTGAAAACATGCAATTGACACCAAACTTAGGATTTGACACTAGACTCAAACAAGAAACACAAAATATTTTTTTTTGGTTTTTTTTTTGAAAAATTATTGAAAATTAGAATTTTTTTTTGAAAATAGAACAAGAAAAAAATTATCTAATCTAAGCAACAAGATGAACCGTCAGTTGTCCAAACTCAAACAATCCCCGGCAACGGCGCCAAAAGCTTGGTGCACGGAATTGTGATACACAACTCGGATACAACTAACTAGCAAGTGCACTGGGTTGTTGATGAGCGGATATTTTATACGCTTTTTGGGGGTAATTTCATGTAGTTTTTAGTATGTTTCAGTTAGTTTTTAGTATATTTTTATTAGTTTTTAGGCAAAATTCATATTTCTGGACTTTACTATGAGTTTGTGTGTTTTTCTGTGATTTCAGGTATTTTCTGGCTGAAATTGAGGGAGCTGAGCAAAAATCTGATTCAAGCTGAAAAATCCAATTGGCACGCTTTTAATTGGGTTGGAAATTAGACATCCAGGGCTTTCCAACAATATATAATAGTTCATATTTTGCTCGAAGATAAATGACATAAACTGGCGTTTAACGCCAGTTCCATGTTGCATTCTGGCGTTGAACGCCAGAAACAGGTTGCAAGTTGGAGCTAAATGCCAGAAACAGGTTACAACCTGGCGTTTAACCCCAGAAACAGCCCAGGCACGTGAGAAGCTCAAGTCTCAGCCCCAGCACACACCAAGTGGGCCTCAGAAGTAGATTTTTGCACTATCTATCTTAGTTTACTCATTTTCTATAAACCTAGGTTACTAGTTTAGTATTTAAACAACTTTTAGAGACTTATTTTGTACCTCATGACATTTTAGATCTGAACTTTGTATTCTCTGATGGTATGAGTCTCTAAACTCCATTGTTGGGGGTGAGGAGCTTTGCAGCATCTCGATAAATTAACGCAATTATTTCTGTTTTCTATTCAAACACGCTTGTTTCTCTCTAAAATGTTCATTCGTACTTAACCATGATGAAGGTGATGATCCGTGACACTCATCACCATTCTCAATCTATGAATGCGTGCCTGACAACCACCTCCATTCTACCTTCGATTGAATGAATATCTCTTGGATTCCTTAATCAGAATCTTCGTGGTATAAGCTAAAATCCATTGGCAACATTCTTGAGAATTCGGAAAGTCTAAACCTTGTCTGTGGTATTCCGAGTAGGATTCAGGGATTGAATGACTGTGATGAACTTCAAACTCGCGAGTGTTGGGCGTAGTGACAGACGTAAAAGAATCACTGGATTCTATTCCGACATGATCGAGAACTGACAGATGATTAGCCATGCTGTGACAGAGCATTTGGACCATTTTCACTGAGAGGACGGATGGTAGCCATTGACAATGGTGATCCACCAACACACAGCTTGCCATAGAAAGAACCTTGCGTGCGTGAAGAAGATGACAGTAGGAAAGCAGAGATTCAGAAGACAAAGCATCTCCAAAACTCCAACACATTCTCCATTACTGCGTAACAATTAATAATTTTATGCTCTTTTACTTCTTACAATTGAAACTAAAGAACCCTATGGGTATCCTGACTAAGAATAATAAGATAACCATAGCTTGCTTCAAGCCAACAATCTCCGTGGAATCGACCCTTACTTACGTAAGGTATTACTTGGACGACCCAGTACACTTGCTGGTTAGTTGTGCGGAATTACATAGTGTGAGTGTGATTTTCATGCACCAAGTTTTTGGCGCCGTTGCCGGGGATTGTTTGAGTTTGAACAACTGACGGTGAATCTTGTTGCTTAGATTAGGAAAAATTTGTCTTTTTTTAGAGTCACTAGAATTGCATCTTTTATTATTCCTTTTAAAAAATTTTTTCTTCAAAAATATTATTTTTCTTTATTAATTGTTAGTTTTTCATTGAGTCTAGTTGCATGTTTTAAGTTTGGTGTCTGGTGCACGAAATTGTGATCATCAATGGCGCCATCAACATGGTACGCTCAATTGCAATCTCAACTCTTTATCGCAACTTCGCATAACTAACCAGCAAGTGTACTGAGTCGTCCAAGTAATAAACCTTACGCTAGTAAGGGTCGATCCCACGGAGATTGTTGGTATGAAGCAAGCTATGGTCATCTTGTAAATCTCAGTCAGGCGGATTCAAATGGTTATGGAGGATTGATAATTAAAAGATGAATAAAACATAAAATAAAGATAGAGATACTTATGTAATTCATTGGTGAGAATTTCAGATAAGCGTATGGAGATGCTTTGTCCCTTCCGTCTCTCTGCTTTCCTACTGTCTTCATCCAATCCTTCTTACTCCTTTCCATGGCAAGCTGTATGTTGGGCATCACCGTTGTCAGTGGCTACAGTCCCGTACTCTCAGTGAAAATGTTCAACGCGCTCTGTCACAGCACGGCTATTCAGCTGTCGGTTCTCGATTATGTCGGAATAGAATCCAGTGATTCTTTTGCGTCTGTCACTAACGCCTCACAATCGCGAGTTTGAAGCTCGTCACAGTCATTCAATCCTTGAATCCTACTCAGAATACCACAGACAAGGTTTAGACCTTCCGGATTCTCTTGAATGCCGCCATCAATTCTAGCTTATACCACGAAGATTCTGATTAAGGAATCCAAGAGATAAACACTCAATCTAAGGTAGAACAGAGGTGGTTGTCAGGCACACGTTCATAGGTGAGAATGATGATGAGTGTCACGGATCATCACCTTCATCAAGTTGAGGAACAAGTGATATCTTGGAACAAGAATAAGCTGAATTGAATAGAAGAACAATAGTAATTGCATTAATACTCGAGGTACAGCAGAGCTCCACACCTTAATCTATGGTGTGTAGAAACTCCACCGTTGAAAATACATAAGAACAAGGTCTAGGAATGGCCGTCAGGCTAGCCCCCATGATCTAAGAACTAGACATCCAAAGATGATCAAAAGATCTAAAATGATCCAAAGATTAGAATACAATAGCAAAATGTCCTATTTGTAGAGAACTAGTAGCTTAGGGTTTACAAAGATGAGTAAATGACATAAAAATCCTCTTCCGGGCCCACTTGGTGTGTGCTTGGGCTGAGCATTAAAGCTTTCATGTGTAGAGACTTTTCTTGGAGTTAAACGCCAGCTTTTGTGCCAGTTTGGGCGTTTAACTCCCATTCTTGTGCCAGTTCCGGCGTTTAACGCCGGACAGTTTTGAGCTGATTTGGAACGCCGGTTTGGACCATCAAATCGCGGGCAAAGTATGGAGTATTATACATTGCTGGAAATCCCAGAATGTCTACTTTCCAACGCAATTAAGAGCGCGCCAATTGGGCTTCTGTAGCTCCAGAAAATCTACTTCGAGTGCAGGGAGGTCAGAATCCAACAGCATCTACAGTCCTTTTCAGCCTCTGAATCAGATTTTTGCTCAGGTCCCTCAATTTCAGCCAGAAAATACCTGAAATCACAGAAAAACACACAAACTCATAGTAAAGTCCAAAAAAGTGAATTTTAACTAAAAACTAATAAAAATATAATAGAAACTAACTAAAACATACTAAAAATAATGCCAAAAAACGTATAAATTATCCGCTCATCAGTGTCCTTTGTGTTTTTGTCATCAAAAAAATAGTTTTTATATGTTCAATCCTTGCATTTGTTAAATGTGTCTATTTTCTTGGGAATAGTTGCCCCTTTGAGTTTTTCTTTTTAAAATCTTTTTCAAAAATAATTTTTCTTTGATTAAATCTTGTGCCAAACTTTAAGTTTTGTGTTCTCTTGTTATTTTTTTTAATTTTCGAAAATTTTATTGTGGTTTTCTAAAAATTTTAAGTTTGGTGTTCTACCTTTTGTTCTTGGTGTTCTTGTGAGTCTTCAAGGTGTTCTTGAGTCTTCTTTGTGTTTTGATCTTAAAATTTTTAAGTTTGGTGTGCCTTGGTGTTTTGCCTCCAAAATTTTCGAAAACAAGGAGCATTGGATTTTAAAATTTTAAGTCTTGTGTCTTTTGTGTGTTTTTCTCTTTCATAATAAAATTCAAAAATAAAAAAAATTTTCTAACTATTTTTAAACAATTTTTTCGAAACTTTTCATAAAAATTCATATTTCAATTTCAAAATTTTTCAAATCTTATCCTTTTAAAATTTTTTAAAAATCACATCTTTTTCAAAAATATCCTAACCACTTTCTCTCTCACTTTTTCGAAATTTTTCATAAAATATTTTCAAAATCTTTTTTTATTATTATTTTAATTTTTATTTTATTTCATTTTATTATTTCAAAAATTATTTTTCTTATATAATAAAATAAATAAAATAAATCCACATCATCTCCCTTTCTCCATCATGGACCTAAGTGGAAATGAACAATCCAGAAGGACTCTGGGGTCATATGCTAACCCCACTACTGCTTCATATGGGAGTAGTATATGTATACCCTCCATTGGAGTTAGTAGTTTTGAGTTGAATCCTCAGCTCATCATCATGGTGCAGCAAAGTTGCCAGTATTCCAGTCTTCTACAGGAAGAACCTACAGAGTTTTTGGCACAATTTTTACAAATTTTTACTGTTTCCATTTGCTGTAAAAGACCAAGCTAAGAGGTGGTTAAATAACCAACCTAAGGCTAGCATAAGGACATGGAAACAGCTGTCAGAAAAATTCATGAATCAATACTTCCCTCCAAAACGGATGACACAGCTAAGGCTGAACATCCAAGGCTTTAAACAATGAGATGATGAATCTCTTTATGATGCCTGGGAGAGATACAGAGAGATGCTAAGAAAATGTCCCTCTGAAATGCTTTCAGAGTGGGTGCAGTTAGACATCTTCTATTTTGGGCTTACAGAGAAAGCTCAGATATCTTTGGACCACTCAGCTGGTGGATCTATACACATGAGAAAGACAATTGAAGAAGCTCAAGAGCTCATTGATATAGTTGCCAGAAATCAGCATCTGTACGTAAGTAGTGAACCTTCCATGAAAGAAGAGGCTATAACAGTAACTGCTGAACTCAGTCCTGCAGAACAAGTTATTGAATTCAATCAGCAATTAGATTTTCTAATAAAACAGCTAGCCAAATTCAAGGAGATATTGCAAGACACAAGACTGGCTAATATGAATATGGAAGTGCAGTTGAAGCAAACAGAACATCAGTTATCAAAACAAATAACAGAAGAATGCCAAGCAGTTCAATTAAGAAGTGGGAAGACATTAAATACCTCACTTCAAGGCAGCAGGAAGCCAAGAAATGAACAAACTGCTACCCAAAATCCCTCTGAGGACAGTAAGAGCCCAGAGAGGAATAATTCTGGCGCTCAAACGCCATAAAAGGGTGGAGAGTGCCCAACCCATGCTCAGTTCTGGCATTCAGACGCCAGAAACAGGCAAGGAGTTGGCGTTGAACGCCCAAAGAAAGCTCAGTTCTGGCGTTCAGACGCCAGAAACAGGTAAGGAGTTGGCGTCTAACGCCATTCCAGCTTCCACCCCTGGCATTCAAACGCCAGTGGAGGATCAGACACATACAAGTGCTGATAGCAACCCCTCTAAAAAGGCTTCTCAACCCACGTCTGTAGGCAATAAACCTGCAGCAATTAAGGTTGAGGAATACAAAGCCAAAATGTCTTATCCTCAGAAACTCCGCCAAGCAGAACAGGATAAGCAATTTGCCCGTTTTGCAGACTATCTCAGGACTCTTGAAATAAAGATTCCGTTTGCAAAGGCACTTGAGCAAATGCCCTCTTATGCTAAGTTCATGAAAGAGATCTTAAGTCATAAGAAGGATTGGAGAGAAACTGAAAAAGTTTACCTCACTGAAGAATGCAGTGCAGTCATTCTGAAAAGCTTACCAGAAAAGCTTAAAGATCCCGAAAGCTTTATGATACCATGCACATTAGAGGGTACTTGTACCAAGCAAGCTCTATGTGATCTTGGGACAAGTATCAACCTAATACTTACATCTACTATTAGAAAGCTTGGTTTGACTGAAGAAGTCAAACCAACCCGGATATGTCTCCAACTTGCTGATGGCTCCATTAAATTCCCATCAGGCGTGATTGAAGACATGATTGTCAAGGTTGGGCCATTTGCCTTTTTCACTGACTTTGTGGTGCTGGAAATGGAGGAGCACAAGAGTGCAACTCTCATTCTAGGAAGACCTTTCCTAGCAACTGGTCGAACCCTCATTGACGTCTAAAAAGGGGAAGTAACCCTGAGAATCAATGAGGACGATTTTAAGTTGAATGTTGTCAAAGCTATGCAGCATCCAGACACCCCAAACGACTGCATGAGCATTGATATTATTGACTCTCTGGTAAAAGAGGTCAATATGACTGAGAGTCTTGAATCAGAGCTAGAGGATATCTTTAAAGATGCTTAGCCTGATGATGAGCAGATGATTTATACGCTTTTTGGCATTGTTTTTAGTATGTTTTAGTTAGTTTTTATTGTATTTTTATTAGTTTTTAGTTAAAATTCACTTCTCTGGACTTTACTATGAGTTTGTGTGTTTTTCTGTGATTTCAGGTATTTTCTGGCTGAAATTGAGGGACCTGAGCAAAAATCTGATTCAGAGGCTGAAAAGGACTGCAGATGCTGTTGGATTCTGACCTCCCTGCACTCGACGTGGATTTTCTGGAGCTACAGATACCCGATTGGCGCGCTCTCAACGGCGTTGAAAAGTAGACATCCTGGGCTTTCCAGCAATATATAATTGTCCATACTTTGCCCGAGATTTGATGGCCCAAACCGGCGTTCCACATCAGCTCAAGAATGCCCGGCGTTAAACGCCGGAACTGGCACAAGAATGGGAGTTAAACGCCCAAACTGGCATAGAAGCTGGCATTTAACTCCAAGAAAAGTCTCTACACATGAAAACTTCAATGCTCAGCCCAAGCACACACCAAGTGGGCCCGGAAGTGAATTTTTATGTCATTTACTCATTTCTGTAAACCCTAGGCTACTAGTTCTCTACATATAGGACCTTTTACTATTGTATTCTCATCTGGGTAGCTATCTTTGAGTAGTCTTATGCTATCTTAGATCATGGGGCTGGCCATTCGGCCATGCCTAGACCTTGTTCTTATGTATTTTCAACGGTGGAGTTTCTACACACCATAGATTAAGGTGTGGAGCTCTGCTGTACCTCGAGTATTAATGCAATTACTATTGTTCTTCTATTCAATTCAGCTCATTCTTGTTCTAAGATATCACTTGTTCCTCAACTTGATGAATGTGATGATCCGTGACACTCATCATCATTCTCACCTATGAACGTGTGCCTGACAACCACCTCCGTTTTACCTTAGATTGAGTGGATATCTCTTGAATTCTTTAATCGGGATCTTCGTGGTATAAGCTAGAATTGATGGCGGCATTCAAGAGAATCCGGAAGGTCTAAACCTTGTCTGTGGTATTCTGAGTAGGATTCAATGATTGAATGACTATGACGAGCTTCAAACTTCTGAAGGCTGGGCGTTAGTGACAGACGCAAAAGAATCAATGGATTCTATTCCAACCTGATTGAGAACCGACAGATGATTAGCCGTGCCGTGACAGGGTGCGTTGAACATTTTCACTGAGAGGAAGGGACTGTAACCACTGACAACGGTGATGCCCAACATACAGCTTGCCATGGAAAGGAGTAAGAAGGATTGGATGAAGACAGTAGGAAAGCAGAGAGACGGAAGGGACAAAGCATCTCCATACGCTTATCTGAAATTCTCACCAATGAATTACATAAGTATCTCTATCCTTGTTTTATGTTTTATTCATAAATCATCCATAACCATTTGAATCTGCCTGACTGAGATCTACAAGGTGACCATAGCTTGCTTCATACCAACAATCTCTGTGGGATCGACCCTTACTCACGTAAGGTTTATTACTTGGACGACCCAGTGCACTTGTTGGTTATTTGTGCGAAGTTGTGATAAAGAGTTGAGATTGCAATTGAGCGTACCATGTTGATGGCACCATTAATGATCACAATTTCGTGCACCAAGTTTTTGGCGCCGTTGCCGGGGATTGTTTCGAGTTTGGACAACTGACGGTTCATCTTGTTGCTTAGATTAGGCATTTTTCTTCAGAGTTCTTAAGAATGAATTCTAGTGTTTCAAGGTGATGTTCTTATCATCACCAAAGCTGATTGATTCTAATTAATTTAGCTCTTGAATGTAATGTCCTGCTGAAGCTTGGCTAGCCATGTCTAATTTCTTTAGACTGAAGCTTTAGATTAACATTGCATGATTCCTGGAATTATCATTAAGAATTTTGATACCCTTATTTTCTTTTTTTTTTTCAATCAATTTTCGAAAAAAAAATCCAAAAAAAATTACAAAATCATAAAAACCAAAAATATTTTATGTTTCTTGTTGAGTCTAGTGTCTCATTTTAAGTTTGGTGTCAATTGCATGTTTCTATTCTTCTTGCATTTTTTTTTTCAAATTCATGCATGTGTCTTCATTAATCTTCAAGTTATTCTTGATGATTTTCTTGCTCTAATCTTTGAATTCTCTTGACTTGAGTGTTTTGTTATATGCATTCTCATTTTGTTGGTGTCAGTAGTATACAAACTGCTAAGTTTGGTGTCTTGTATGCATTGTTATTTGATTTTAGTTGCATTGTGATTATTCCTCATTATTAAAAATCCAAAAATATTTTTAATTTGTGTCTTTTCAAGTCAATAATATAGAGAATTGAAGATTCAGAACATACAGCAGAGGAATTATACAGAAAAAGCTGGATGTTCAAAACGCCCAGTAAAGAAGGAAAACTGGCGTTTAAACGCCAGCCAGGGTGCCTGGTTGGGCGTTTAACGCCCAAAAGGGTAGCAATTTGGGCGTTAAATGCCAGAATGGATACCATTCTGGGCGTTTAATGCCAGGATGGCACAAGAGGGAAGATTTTATTTTCAATTCAAATTTTTTTTCAAGTTTTCAAAATCTTTTCAAAATCAAATCTTTTTCAAATCATATCTTTTCAATCATATGTTTTCAAAATCAATTTCTTTCCATTTTCAAAATATACTTGCTATCAATTAATGATTTGATGCAACATTTCAAGTATGTTGCCTTTTCTGTTGAGAAAGGTTTAATGTCTGAATCATATCTTTCTTGTTAGGCAGGTCATTAATTTTTAAAATCAAACCTTTTTAAATTGTTTTTCAAATCATATCTTCTCAATCATATTTTTTTTAAAATCATATCTTTTTAATCATATCTCTTTAAATCACATCTTTTTCAAAATAGTTTTCAATCATATCTTTTTAATTTCTAATTTCAAAATCTTTTTCAAAAATCACTTGATTTCTTTTCCACTCTTAGTTTTCGAAAATCAATTAGTATTTTTCAAAATTTTTTTAAAATATTTTTAATTTATTCTCAAAAATTTCTTCCCCTCTTCTCACGTCCTTCTATTTATGGACTAACACTCCTCCTCAATGCACAATTCGAACTCCATCATACTTGATAAGTTTGAATTCTTCTACCTCCTCCTTCTATTTTTCTTTTCCTCTGACACCTCAAGGAATCTCTATACTGTGACATAGAGGATTCCATATTTTCTTGTTCTCTTCTCTTTCATATGAGTAGGAGCAAAGACAAAAGCATTCTTGTTGAGGCTGATCCTGAACCTGAAAGGACCTTGAAGCGAAAGCTAAGAGAAGCTAAGGCACAACTCTCTATAGAGGATCTAACTGAAATCTTCAAAGAAGAAGACATGGCAGCCAAAAACAACAACAATGCCAACAATGCAAGGAAGGTGCTGGGTGACTTTACTGCATCTACTCCCAACTTTTATGGGAGAAGCATCTCTATCCCTGCCATTGGAGCAAACAACTTTGAGCTTAAGCCTCAATTAGTTTCTCTAATGCAACAGAACTGTAAGTTCCATGGACTTCCATTGGAAGATCCTCATCAGTTTTTAGCTGAATTCTTGCAAATCTGTGATACTGTCAAGACCAATGGGGTTGACCCTGAGGTCTACAGACTTATGCTATTCCCTTTTGCTGTAAGAGACAGAGCTAGGATATGGTTGGACTCACAACCTAAAGAAAGCCTGAACTCTTGGGAAAAGCTAGTCAATGCCTTCTTGGCAAAGTTCTTTCCACCTCAAAAATTGAGTAAACTTAGAGTGGAAGTCCAAACCTTCAGACAGAAGGAAGGAGAATCCCTCTATGAAGCTTGGGAAAGTTATAAACAATTGATCAGAAAGTGTCCCTCTGACATGCTTTCTGAATGGAGTATCATAGGTATTTTCTATGATGGTCTGTTTGAACTGTCCAAGATGTCATTGGATAGCTCTGCTGGAGGATCTCTTCATCTGAAGAAGACGCCTACAGAAGCTCAAGAACTAATTGAAATGGTTGCAAATAACCAATTCATGTACACTTCTGAAAGGAATCCTGTGAACAATGGGACAAATCAGAAGAAAGGAGTTCTTGAGATTGACACTCTGAATGCCATACTGGCTCAGAACAAAATATTGACTCAGCAAGTCAATTTGATTTCTCAAAGTCTGTCTGGAATGCAAGCTGCACCAGGCAGTACTAAGGACGCTTCATCTGAAGAAGAAGCTTATGATCCTGAGAACCCTTCAATGGAAGAGGTGAATTACATGGGAGAACCCTATGGAAACACCTATAATTCTTCATGGAGAAATCATCCAAATCTCTCATAGAAGGATCAACAGAGACCTCAACAAGGTTTCAACAACAATAATGGTGGAAGAAACAGGTTTAGCAATGGCAAGCCTTTTCCATCATCTTCTCAGCAACAGACAGAGAATTCTAAGCAAAACCACTCTGACTTAGCAACCATGGTCTCTGATCTAATCAAAACCACTCAAAGTTTCATGACTGAAACAAGGTCCTCCATTAGGAATTTGGAGGCACAAGTGGGACAGCTGAGTAAGAGAGTTACTGAACTTCCTCCCAGTACTCTTCCAAGCAATACAGAAGAGAATCCAAAAGGAGACTGTAAGGCCATTAACATGATCCACGTGGCCGAACTAGGAGAGGAGGAAGAGGTAGTGAACGCCACTGAGGAAGACCTCAATGGACGTCCACTGGCCTCCAATGAATTCCCTAATGAGGAACCATGGGAATCTGAGGCTCACACTGAGACCATAGAGATTCCGTTGGATTTACTTCTGCCATTCATGAGCTCTGATGAGTATTCTTCCTCTGAAGAGGATGAGTATGTCACTGAAGAGCAAGTTGCTAAATACCTTGGAGCAATCATGAAGCTAAAGACAAGTTATTTGGTAAAGAGACTTGGGAAGATGAACCCCCTTTGCTCACCAAAGAACTGGATGACTTGTCTAGGCAGAAATTACCTCAAAAGAGACAGGACCCTGGGAAGTTTTCAATACCTTGTACCATAGGCACCATGACCTTTAAGAAGGCTTTGTGTGACCTAGGGTCAAGTATAAACCTCATGCCTCTCTCTGTAATGGAGAAGCTAGGGATCTTTGAGGTGCAAGCTGCAAGAGTCTCACTAGAGATGGCAGATAATTCAAGAAAACAAGCTTATGGACTTGTGGAGGATGTTTTGGTAAAGGTTGAAGACCATTACATCCCTGCTGATTTCATAGTCCTAGAGACTGGGAAGTTCATGGATGAATCCATCATCCTTGGCAGACCCTTCCTAGCCACAGCAAAGGCTGTGATTGATGTGGACAGAGGAGAATTGATCATTCAAGTGAATCAAGAATCCTTTATGTTTAAGGCTCAAGGATATCCCTCTGTCACCATAGAGAGGAAGCATGAAGAGCTTCTCTCAAAACAGAGTCAAACATAGCCCCCACAGTCAAACTCTAAGTTTGGTGTTGGGAGGCCACAACCAAATTCTAAGATTGGCGTTGAACCCCCACATTCAAACTCTAAGTTTGGTGTTGGAAGGTTCCAACATTGCTCTGAGTATCTGTGAGGCTCCATGAGAGCCCAATGTCAAGCTACTGACATTAAAAGAAGCGCTTGTTGGGAGGCAATCCAATGTTATAATTATCTATTTTTCTTTGTTCTTTTATATTTTCTGTAGGTTGATGATCATGAGAAGTCACAAAATCAGTTGAAAAAGCAAAAATAGAATAAAAAACAGAAAGAAAAACAGCACACCCTGGAGGAAGATCTTGCTGGTGTTTAAACGCCAGTAAGGGCAGCAAATGGGCGTTTAACGCCCAGTCTGGCACCATTTTGGGCGTTCAACGCCAGAAAGGGGCACCAGACTGGCGTTAAACGCCAGTAAAGGGCAAGAAGTTGGCGTTAAACGCCAGAAATGGGCACCAGCCCGGCGTTTAACGCCAGAATTGGCATAAAGAGCATTTTTGCTCGCCACTTGGTGCAGGGATGAATTTTCCTTGACACCTCAGGATCTGTGGACCCCACAGGATCCCAACCTACCCCACCACCCTCTCTCTTCTTCTTCACCCATTCACCAATCACCTCAACCACTCTTCCCCAAAAACCCCTCACCTATCAAATCCCATCTTTCTCTTCACCACTCACATCCATCCTTCATAAAACCCCACCTACTTCACCATTCAAATTCAAACCACTTTCCCTCCCAAACCCACCCATTCATAACCGAACCCTACCCCTCTCTCCACCCCTATATAAACCCATCTTCACTCCTTCATTTTCACACAACCTAAACACTACTTCTCCCCCTTTGGCCGAACCACAAAGCCATCTCCATCTCCTCTATTTCTTCTTCTTCTACTCTCTTCTTTCTTCTTTTAATCGAGGACGAGCAAACCTTTTAAGTTTGGTGTGGTAAAAGCATTGCTTTTTGTTTTTCCATAACCATTTATGGCACCTAAGGCTGGAGAAACCTCTAGAAAGAGGAAAGGGAAGGCAAAAGCTTCCACCTCCGAGTCATGGGAGATGGAGAGATTCATCTCAAGGGTGCATCAAGACCACTTCTATGAAGTTGTGGCCTTGAAGAAGGTGATTCCCGAGGTCCCTTTCAAACTCAAAAAGAGTGAATATCCGGAGATCCGACATGAGATCCGAAGAAGAGGTTGGGAAGTTCTTACCAACCCCATTCAACAAGTCGGAATTTTAATGGTTCAAGAGTTCTATGCCAATGCATGGATCACCAAGAGCCATGATCAAAGTGTGAACCCGAACCCAAAGAATTGGCTTACAATGGTTCGGGGGAAATGCTTAGATTTTAGTCCAAAAAATGTAAGGTTGGCATTCAACTTGCCTATGATGCAAGGAGATGAACACCCTTACACTAGAAGGGTCAACTTTGATCAAAAGTTGGACCAAGTCCTCATAGACATTTGTGAAGAGGGCGCTCAACGGAAGAGAGATTCAAGAGAAAAGCCGGTTCAACTGAGAAGGCATGACCTCAAGCCCGTGGCTAGGGGATGGTTGAAGTTTATCCAACGCTCAATCATTCCCACTAGCAACCGGTCCAAAGTTACTATAGACCGGGATATGATGATTCATAGCATCATGATTGGAGAGAAAGTAGAAGTTCATGAGGTCATATCCCAAGAACTTTATAAGGTGGCGGACAAGTCCTCTACCTTGGCAAGGTTAGCCTTTCCTCATCTCATTTGTCACCTCTGTTATTCAGTTGGAGTTGACATAGAAGGAGACATCCTCATTGATGAGGACAAGCCCATCACTAAGAAAAAGATGGAGCAAACAAGAGATCCCACTCATCATGAAATTCCTGAGATGCCTCAAGGGATGCATTTTCCTCCACAAAACTATTGGGAGCAAATCAACACCTCCCTAGGAGAATTGAGTTCCAACATGGGACAACTAAGGGTGGAGCACCAAGAACATTCCATCCTCCTCCATGAAATTAGAGAAGATCAAAGAATCATGAAAGAGGAGCAAAAAAGACAAGAAAGAGACATTGAGGAGCTCAAGCACTCCATAAGATCTTCAAGAGGAAGAACGAGCCGCCATCGCTAAGGTGGACCTGTTCTTTAATCTCCTTGTTCTTTATTTTCTTGTTTATTGAATTTCATGCTTTTGTTTATCTATGTTTGTGTCTCATGATCATTAGTGTCTTAGTGTCTATGCCTTAAAGTTATGAATGTCCTATGAATCCATCACCTTTCTTGAATGAAAAATGTTCTTAATTGAAAAAGAGAAGAATTGCATGAATTTTTAATTTTATAACAGATTAATTATTTTGATGTGGTGGCAATACTTTTGTTTTCTGAATGTATGCTTAAACAGTGCATAATTCTTTTGAATTTGTTGTTCATGAATGTTGGCTCTTGAAAGAATGATGAAAAAGGAGACATGTTACTGAGGATCTGAAAAATCATAAAAATGATTCTTGAAGCAAGAAAAAGCAGTGAATATTCAAAAAAAAAAGAGAAAAACGAAAAAAAATGGGATGAAAAAGAAAAAAATTAATAAAGTTGTGATCCAAGGCAAAAAAAGAGTGTGCTTAAGAACCCTGGACACCTCTAATTGGGGGCTTTAGCAAAGCTGAGTCACAATCTGAAAAAGTTCACCCAATTATGGGTCTGTGGCATGTATGTATCCGGTGGTAATACTGGAAGACATACAGAGTGCTTTGGGCCACGGCCAAGACTCATAAAGTAGCTGTGTTCAAGAATCATCATACTTAACTAGGAGAATCAATAACACTATCTGGATTCTGAGTTCCTATAGAAGCCAATCTTCTGAATTTCAAAGGATAAAGTGAGATGCCAAAACTGTTCAGAGGCAAAAAGCTAAAAGCCCCGCTCATCTAATTAATACTGATCTTCATAGATGTTTTTAGAATTCATTGCATATTCTCTTCTCTTTATCTTATTTGATTTTCAGTTGCTTGGGGACAAGCAACAATTTAAGTTTGGTGTTGTGATGGGCGGATAATTTATACGCTTTTTGGCATTGTTTTTAGTATGTTTTTTGTATGTTTTAGTTAGTTTTTATTGTATTTTTATTAGTTTTTAGTTAAAATTCACTTCTCTGGACTTTACTATGAGTTTGTGTGTTTTTCTGTGATTTCAGGTATTTTCTGGCTGAAATTGAGGGACCTGAGCAAAAATTTGATTCAGAGGATGAAAAGGACTGCAGATGCTGTTGGATTCTGACCTCCCTACACTCGAAGTAGATTTTCTGGAGCTATAGAAGCCCAATTGGCGCGCTCTCAACGGCGTTGGAAAGTAGACATCCTGGGCTTTCCAGCAATGTATAATAGTTCATACTTTGCTCGAGATTTGATGGCCCAAAATGGCGTTCCAAATCAGCTCAAGAATGCCCGGCGTTAAACGCCGGAACTGGCACAAGAATGGGAGTTAAACGCCCAAACTGGCACAGAAGCTGGCGTTTAACTCCAAGAAAAGTCTCTACACATGAAAGCTTCAATGCTCAGCCCAAGCACACACCAAGTGGGCCCGGAAGTGGATTTTTATGTCATTTACTCATTTCTGTAAACCCTAGGCTATTAGTTCTCTACATATAGGACCTTTTACTATTGTATTCTCATCTGGGTAGCTATCTTTGAGTAGTCTTATGCTATCTTAGATCATGGGGCTGGCCATTCGGCCATGCCTAGACCTTGTTCTTATGTATTTTCAATGGTGGAGTTTCTACACTCCATAGATTAAGGTGTGGAGCTCTGCTGTACCTCGAGTATTAATGCAATTACTATTGTTCTTCTATTCAATTCAGCTCATTCTTGTTCTAAGATATCACTTGTTCCTCAACTTGATGAATGTGATGATCCGTGACACTCATCATCATTCTCACCTATGAACGTGTGCCTGACAACCACCTCCGTTCTACCTTAGATTGAGTGGATATCTCTTGGATTCTTTAATCGGGATCTTCGTGGTATAAGCTAGAATTGATGGCGACATTCAAGAGAATCCGGAAGGTCTAAACCTTGTCTGTGGTATTCTGAGTAGGATTCAATGATTGAATGACTGTGATGAGCTTCAAACTCCTGAAGGCTGGGCGTTAGTGACAGACGCAAAAGAATCAATGGATTCTATTCCAACATGATTGAGAACCGACAGATGATTAGCCGTGCTGTGACTGGGTGCGTTGAACATTTTCACTGAGAGGACGGGACTGTAGCCGCTGACAACGGTGATGCCCAACATACAACTTGCCATGGAAAGGAGTAAGAAGGATTGGATGAAGACAGTAGGAAAGCAGAGAGACAGAAGGGACAAAGCATCTCCATACGCTTATCTGAAATTCTCACCAATGAATTACATAAGTATCTCTATCCCTATTTTATGTTTTATTCATAAATCATCCATAACCATTTGAATCTGCCTGACTGAGATCTACAAGGTGACCATAGCTTGCTTCATACCAACAATCTCCGTGGGATCGACCCTTACTCACGTAAGGTTTATTACTTGGATGACCCAGTGCACTTGCTGGTTAGTTGTGCGAAGCTGTGATAAAGAGTTGAGATTGCAATTGAGCGTACCATGTTGATGGCGCCATTAATGATCACAATTTCGTGCACCACCTGATCTGGAGGAACCAGAGAGAATAATAGAACCTCTGAAAATCCCTCAAAAAGAGGAAAAACCTCCCAAACCCAAGCTCAAACCATTACCACCATCCCTGAAATATGCATTTCTGGGAGAAGGTGATACCTTTCCTATAATCATAAGCTCTACCTTAGAGCCACAGAAAGAGGAAGCACTAATTCAAGTGCTAAGGACACACAAGACAGCTCTTGGGTGGTCCATCAGTGATCTTAAGGGCATTAGCCCAGCTAGATACATGCACAAGATCCTATTAGAGGATGACGCTAAGCCAGTGGTTCAACCACAGAGGTGGCTGAATCCAGCCATGAAGGAGGTGGTGCAAAAGGAGGTCACTAAATTACTAGAGGCTGGGATTATTTATCCTATTTCTGATGGCCCCTGGGTAAGCCCTATCCATGTCGTCCCTAAGAAGGGTGGCATGACAGTGATTCATAATGAAAAAAATGAACTGGTTCCTACAAGAACAGTTACAGGGTGGCGTATGTGTATTGATTACAGAAGGCTCAATACAGCTACCATAAAGGATCATTTTCCTTTACCATTCATAGACCAGATGCTAGAAAGATTAGCAGGTCATGAATACTACTGCTTCCTGGATGGATATTCAGGTTATAATCAAATTATAGTAGATCCCCAGGATCAAAAGAAAACAGCATTCACATGTCCATCCGGAGTATTTGCATACAGAAGGATGCCATTTGGTCTGTGCAATGCACCTACAACCTTTCAAAGGTGCATGCTCTCTATTTTCTTTGATATGGTGGAAAAATTTCTGGAAGTCTTCATGGATGACTTTTTAGTATTTGGAGACTTATTCAGCTCCTGTCTTGACCATCTAGCACTTGTTCTAAAGAGGTGCCAAGAGACTAACCTGGTTTTAAACTGGGAGAAATGTCACTTTATGGTGACTGAAGGAATTGTCCTTGGGCACAATATTTTGAACAAGGGAATAAAGGTAAATCAAGCTAAGGTAGAGGTAATTGAAAAATTACCACCACCTGCCAATGTTAAGGCAATCAGAAGCTTTCTGGGACATGCAGGATTCTATAGGAGGTTTATAAAAGATTTTTCAATAATCGCAAAATCTCTGAGTAATCTGCTAGCTGCTAACACGCCATTTATCTTTGATAAGGAGTGTTTGTAGGCGTTTGAGACTTTGAAAGCTAAGCTGGTCACAGCACCAGTCATCTCTGCACCAGATTGGACATTACCATTTGAACTAATGTGTGATGCCAATGACCATGCCATTGGTGCAGTGTTAGGACAAAGGCATGACAAGCTTCTGCACGTTATTTATTATGCCAGTCGTGTTTTAAATAACGCACAGAAAAACTACACAACCACAGAAAAAGAGTTACTTGTAGTGGTTTACGGAATTGACAAGTTCAGATCTTATTTGGTAGGATCAAAAGTGATTGTGTACACTGATCATGCTGCTCTTAAATATCTACTCACAAAGCAGGATTCAAAACCCAGACTCATAAGATGGGTGTTGCTTCTACAAGAGTTTGATATAGAAATAAGAGACAGAAGAGGGACAGAGAACCAAGTAGCAGATCACCTGTCCCGAATAGAACCAGTAGAAGGGGCGTCCCTTCCTCTTACTGAGATCTTTGAAAACTTTCCAGATGAGCAACTCTTTGCCATCCAGGAAGTACCATGGTTTGCAGACATTGCAAACTACAAGGCTGTGGGATTCATACCTGTTCATACCCTGGGTCGAGTTGTCCGACCCGGGATGTTCGACATACAAAGCGACCAACCTCTTCAGGAAAGGACAACCCGACCTCTTTCCAAAGAGCTCGGCCAAGACATCAGAAAAGCCCAAAGAAAGGCCCAAATAGAGGAACGTGCCCCAAATCCTAAGGCAGCCCAAGCCTACAGAGGGAAGGGCGGTTCCCATAAAAGATAAGCTGACCTCACCTAAAAGATAAGATAAGATAAGATAACTAACTTATCTTATCTAAAAAGGTCACTCTACACCATTATAAATACACTAGAGCACCCAGGTATAACTCATACTCTGATTCTACTCAATACCTATTTAATACCCTTGCTAACTTAAGCATCGGAGTCTCTTGCAGGTACCCCCACCCTTCGGTGACAAGGGATTAGCAGTGCAGCCAGTCCAACAAGTCGGACACGATAGCTCCGGCCATCTTTCACCAGCCGGACACGTTAGCACCGACCAGTACAGAAGATCTCGTCTGAGATCGACCTCCAGTTTCAGGTAACCCTCGGAACATTAGCGCCGTTGCCAGGGAACCTGAAAGTCATCCCATCACCATGGCGGACGATCATGACAATGACCACGATTCAGGTTTGGAAGATAGAACACCGCATAAGAACGCGGATGTTACACTCAAAGATACTTCGGAGCCCAACGGGGGCAAAAATTCATTAAATCTCGGAGTGATAGAGGCGCTTCAAGATCGATTAAAGCAACTTGAGAAAGAAGCCTAACATCAACGCGAAAAAGAAGAGGATCTGGATCGAGAGATAAGGCGACGCCGAGAATTAGAAGATAAACTTCTAAAACTCGAAGCTGATCTCAAAACTAAAGCTACTCAATCCATTCCAGAGGATAGCTCTCGCAAGGATTAAGATCCATTCACCAGGGAAATTATGAAGACTAAAATCCCAAAGGACTTCAAACTTCCAGATATGACTCTGTATGACGGCACTTAAGACCCTAACCATCATCTCAGCAATTTCAGAAGTAGAATGTACCTCACTGACGCCTCGGATGCAGTTCGCTGCAAGGCCTTTCCAACAACTCTCCAAGACAGCCATTAGATGGTTCGACAACCTACCTTCAAAGTCCATCTCAAGCTTCGACGACCTAGCCAAAAAGTTCCTGGCCAGATTTTCCATACAGAAAGATAAGGCTAAACACGCACCCAGCCTACTAGGAATCAAGCAAGGAGATCGGGAGAGTCTTTGTAACTACATGGAAAGATTCAACAAAACATGCATGGACATACAAAGTCTACCAACAGAAGCTGCCATTATGGGCCTCATAAATGGCCTACGAGAAAGACCGTTTAGCCAATCTATATAAAAGAAGTACCCTGCATCCCTGGACGAGGTACAAGAATGGTTCTACCTACCGAGATAAAGATAAAGAATCCAAGAAAAAGGAAGATCGCTCCGGGGAGAAAATAAAAAACATCATAACTACACTCCTCTCAGGGTATCCTTGGTAGATGTTTACAAAGAAGTCTGCCATACGAAAAAATACCCCAGCTCAGCCACTCAAAGGCAAAAGAGGAGGAGGGAATCGGAACGAATACTGTGAGTATCATCGAGTTCGAGGACATTCCACCAACGAATGCTTCGACTTGAAAAACGTCATAGAAAAATTAGTAAGAGAAGGAAAACTAGATCGGTTTTTGGCCAACCGGGACGGATAGCCAAGAAAAAGAAGAAGGGATGAAGATATCGGACGGTCTGAACGATCACCCCGCACACCAGAGAGACACGTCCACGTGATACACGGCGGATTTACGGGAGGAGGAATCTCCAAATCATCTCGCAAGCGACACCTCAAAGAAGTATACCATGTCGAAGGAAAGAAGGAGGCGCCAGACATCCCAGCAATCACGTTTACCAAAGAAGACGCATCTGGAATCATCTCGGGACACGACAACCCCATGGTCATCACTATCATACTGGCAAACGTCAACCTCCACCGTACATTAATTGACCAAGGAAGCTCCGCCGACATCTTATTCAAAACTGCCTTCGACAAGCTCGGCCTAGAAGAAAAAGAGCTAAGAGCATATCCGAACAGCCTGTTCGGACTTGGGGATACCCCAGTACAACCACTGGGATACGTATCGCTACATACAACCTTTGGAAAGGGGAACCAGTCCAGAACACTTAAGATAGACTACATCGTGGTTGACGTAAGCTCAGCCTACAACGCCTTAATAGGTCGGACGACGTTAAATCAACTCGGCGCAATAGTTTCAACTCCACATCTATGTATGAAATTCCCAACTGCAGAAGGGATAGCTACAATAAAAGCATATCAAAAGATGGCGCGTTGCTGTTATAATGAAAGTCTAAACCTCAAAGGCGAAGGAGGAGAGTTCCACACAATCGAACTTGGCGGAGTTCAGAGACGAGAAGAACTCCGTCCACAGCCCGAAGGTGAAGTAGAGAAAGTTCAGATCGGAGACACCTCATATAAGACAACTAATATTGGCACGATCCTGAAAGAAAATGCAAAGGAATCACTTATACAGTTCCTACGAGATAATGTTGATCTCTTCGCATGGAAAGCTGCCGATATGCCAGGCATAGATCCTGAACTGATGAGCCACAAGTTGGCAGTCTATCTGGGATCCCGGCCGGTACAACAAAGACGAAGAAAACTCGGGCCAGAACGGTCTCAGGCTGTAGCAGAACAGGTGCAAGCACTACTAGAGGCAGGGTTCATAAGAGAAGTTAAGTACCCACTATGGCTAGCAAACGTCGTCTTGGTAAGAAAGTCAAATGGGAAGTGGCGAATGTGCACCGACTACACCGACCTCAACAAAGCCTGCCCAAAAGACCCTTATCCACTACCAAGCATCGACGCTCTAGTAGATGCCTCATCGGGATATAAGTATCTCTCGTTTATGGACGCATACTCGGGGTACAACCAGATCCCAATGTATCCACCGGATCAAGAAAAAACCTCGTTTCTAACACCCAAAGCAAACTATTGTTACATCGTAATGCCTTTCGGCCTTAAAAACACGGGAGCTACATATCAGAGGCTAATGAATAAGGTCTTCTCAAATCACATTGGAAAAATCATGGAGGTCTACGTGGATGATATGTTGATAAAGACATAAAGTAAAGAAACATTACTGTCCGACTTGGTTCAAGTATTCGACACTGTTCATACCCTGGGTCGAGATGACCGAGTCAGAATGTTCAGTAACAAATCGACCGACCTCTTTAGGTCAAGCGGACCGACTTATTTACGAAGAAGTCGGCCAAAGCGACAGGAAAAGCCCAAAGAAGGGCCCAACTCAAGGAATACGACCCAGATCCAAAGGCAGCCCAAGCCGATAGAGACAAGGGCGGTTCCCTTAAAGATAAGATGACCTCACTTAAAATATAAGATAAAGATAAGATAAGATAACTAACTTATCTTATCCACAGAAGGCCACATCTCACCATTATAAATACACTGGAGCACCCAGGTATAACTCATACTCAGATTCTACTCAATACCTGCTTAATACCCTTGCTAACTTAAGCATCGGAGTCCCTTGCAGGTACCCCCACCCTCCGGGGACGAAGGATCAGCAGCACTTTCAGTTCCACAAGTCGGACACACCAGCTCTGGCGGCTATATACCTTCCAGACACATCGGCTCCGACCAACACAGAAGATCTCGGCCGAGATCGACCTACAGTTTCAGGTAACCCCCGGAACATTGGCGCCGTTGCCGGGGAATCTGGAAGTCATCCCAACACCATGGCGGACAACCATGACAACGACCACGACTCAGGTTTGGAAGATGGAACGCCACACAAGAACACGGATGCTATACTTAAAGATACTCCGGAATCCAATGGAGACAAAAATTCATCAAATTCAGGGGCGATAGAAGCACTTCAAAATTGATTGAAGCAAATTGAGAAAGAAGCCCAACATCAACGCAAAAAAGAAGAGGATCTACATCGGGAGATAAGGCGGCACTGAGAATTAGAAGATAAGCTTATGAAACTCGAAGCTCATCTCAAAACTAAAGCTACTCGACCCTCCACAGAGGATAGCTCTCAGAAAGATCAAGATCCATTCACCAGGGAAATTATGAAGACCAAAATCCCAAAAGATTTCAAACTTCCGGATATGACTCTATATGACGGCACCTCGGACCCCAACCACCATCTCAGCAACTTCAGAAGTAGAATGAACCTCACTGATGCCTCAGATGCAGTTTGCTGCAAAGCCTTTCCAACAACTCTTACCAAGACAGCCATTAGATGGTTCGACAACCTACCTCCAAAATCCATCTCGAGTTTCGACGACCTGGCCAAAAAGTTCCTGGCCCGATTTTCCATACAAAAGGACAAAGCCAAACACGCCCCCAGCCTACTAGGGATCAAGCAAGGAGATCGGGAGAGTCTTCGTAACTACATGGAAAGATTCAACAAAACATGCATGGACATACAAAGTCTACCAACAGAAGCTGCCATCATGGGCCTCATAAATGGCCTACGAGAAGGACCATTTAGCCAATCTATATCAAAAAGGTACCCGACATCCCTAGACGAAGTACAAGAATGGGCGCAGAAGTATATCAACATGGAGGAAAATTCTCGACTTGGCGAAGCCTCGAAGTTTGGTTCTGCCTACCGAGATAAAGAATCCAAGAAAAAAGAAGATCGCTCCGGAGAGAAAATCAAAAAATATCATAACTACACCCCTTTTAGGGTATCCTTGGTAGATATTTACAAAGAAGTCTGCCATACGGAAAAAATACCCCTAGCTCGGCCACTTAAAGGCAAAAGGGGAGGAGGAAATCGGAACGAATACTGTGAGTATCATCGAGTCCGAGGACATTCCACCAACGAATGCTTTGACTTGAAAAATGTCATAGAGAAATTAGTTAGGAAAGGAAAACTAGATCGGTTCCTGGCCAATCGGGACGAAGAACCAAGAAAAAGAAGAAGGGATGAAGATGTCGGATGATCTAAACAATCACCCCGCACACTGAAAAGACATGTCCACGTGATACACGGCGGATTTGCTGGAGGAGGAATCTCCAAATCATCCCGCAAGCGACACCTCAAAGAAGTATACCATGTCGAAGGCAAGAAAGTAGTGCCAGACATCTCAGCAATCACGTTTACCAAAGAAGATGCATCCGGAATCATCTCAGGATACGACGACCCCATGGTCATCACAATCATATTGGCAAACGCCAACCTCCACCGTACATTAATTGATCAAGGAAGCTCCGCCGACATTCTATTCAAAACTACCTTCGACAAGCTCGGCTTAGAAGAAAAAGAGCTAAAAGCATACCCGAACATCCTGTTCGGACTTGGGGACACCCCAGTACAGCCACTAGGATACGTTTCGTTACACACAACCTTTGGAAAGGGGAACCAATCCAGAACACTTAAGATAGACTATATCGTGGTCGACGTAAGCTCAGCCTATAATGCCTTAATAAGTCGGACGACGTTAAATCAACTCGGAGCAATAGTTTCAACCCCACATCTATGTATAAAATTCCCAACTAATAGAAGGGATAGCTACAATAAAAGCAGATCAAAAGATGGTGCGTCGCTGTTATAACGAAAGTCTAAATCTCCGAGGCGAAGGAGGAGAGTTCCACACAATCAAACTCGGCGGAGATCAGAGACAAGAAGAACTCCGCCCACGACCCAAAGGAGAAATAGAAAAAGTTCAGATCGGAGATACCTCGGACAAAACAACTAATATTGGCACGATCCTAAAAGGAGACGCAAAAGAATCACTGATACGGTTCCTACGAGATAATGTTGATCTCTTCGCATGGAAAGCTGCCGACATGCCAGGCATAGATCCCGAACTAATGAGCCACAAGCTGGAAGTCTACCCGGGATCCCGGCCGGTACAACAAAGACGAAGAAAACTCGGGCCAGAACGGTCTCAGGCTGTAGAAGAACAAGTACAAGCACTACTAGAGGCAGAATTCATAAGAGAAGTTAAATACCCACTATGGCTAGCAAATGTCGTCTTGGTGAAAAAGTCAAATGGGAAGTGGCGAATGTGCACTGACTACACCGACCTCAACAAAGCCTGCCCAAAAGACCCTTATCCACTCCCAAGCATCAACGCTCTAGTAGATGCCTCATCAGGATATAAGTATCTCTCGTTCATGGACGCATACTCGGGGTACAACCAGATCCCAATATCCACCGGATCAAGAAAAAACCTCGTTTCTCACACCAAAAGCAAATTATTGCTACATCGTAATGCCTTTCGGCCTTAAAAATGCGGGAGCCACTTACCAAAGGCTAATGAATAAAGTCTTCTCAAACCATATCAGAAAAATCATGGAGGTTTATGTGGACGACATGTTGATAAAGACACAAAGTGAGGAAACATTACTAACCGACTTGGTTCAAGTGTTCGACACCATACGGAAGCACAACATGCGACTCAACCCGGCTAAATGCACCTTCGCAGTGGAAGCAGGTAAATTTTTGGGCTTTATGCTCACACAAAGAGGAATCGAGGCAAATCCAGATAAATGCCAGGCCATACTCAACATGAAAAGCCCAACCTGCATTAAAGAGGTACAACAACTCAATGGGAGATTGACAGCCTTGTCCAGATTCCTAGCAGGGTCGACAATAAGGTCCCTCCCCTTCTACGCTACCTTAAGGAAGGGAAAGAACTTTGAGTGGAAACGGAATGTGAAAAAGCCTTCCGAGACTTTAAAGAATTCTTGGGACAGCCCCCATCCTATCTCGACCACGAGAGGGAGAACCACTCATACTGTACCTTGCAGTAGGAAGTCGGGCAATAGCCTCAGCATTAATTAGAGAAGACAAAGGGAGACAACAACCCGTCTACTTCATTAGTAAAGCACTACAGGGGTCAGATCTGAACTACCAAAAAATAGAGAAGTTTGCCTACGCTCTGATACTCGCATCTCGACGACTTCGTCCGTACTTCCAAGCGCACACCATTAAAGTTTGGACCAACCAGCCCATAAAAGGAATATTGCAGAAAACAGATCTAGCAGGAAGAATCCTACAGTGGGCAATCGAGTTGTCCGAGTTCGACCTCCAATACGAGGCACGGACAGCCATCAAATCACAATACCTAGCCGACGTCATTGCAGAATTCACAGATACCACGGAAATCCCCATTGAGTGGAACATATACGTGGACGGTTCCTCAAATAAAGCTGGAAGCGGTGCAGGTGTGATAATCGAAAGCAACCAAGAAACCCAACTTGAGCTTTCCCTGAAATTCGGATTCCCGGCCTCAAACAACCAGGCGGAATATGAAGCATTATTAGCTGGTTTGAAGCTGGCTAGGGAAGTTGGAGCTCAGAAACTCAACATCTACAGTGACTCACAAGTCGTTACCTCACAAATAACGAGAAGCTACCAAGCCAAAGATCCTACCATGAAAAAATATTTGGATAAAACCAAAGAATAGCTCGGACAACTCGGGGAATATAGGATTTGCTACATACCCCGCGAGCAAAATGCCCGAGCTGACGCGCTCTCAAAGCTAGCCAGCACCAAACCAGGGGGCAACAATAGAAGCCTCATCCAAGAAATACTGCAGAACCCATCAATATCGGAAGAAGAAAAAATCCTAGCCATAACAGGTCGGGACCAAGGATGGATGACCCCCATAATTAACTATCTCAAAACAGAAGCACTCCCCACAGATGAAAAGGAGGCAAAGAGGTTAAAAAGGGAGGCACAGTACTACACTATCATAAATAACATCCTATACAAAAGAGGATCTCAACACCATTATTAAAATGCGTACCGACCTCCAACATAAAAGAAGTCTTGGAGGAAGTACACAGCGGCATTTGTGGTAATCATCTCGGAGCACAAGCTCTCACTAAAAAGGTACTCTGGGCAGGATTCTATTGGCCAACTCTACAAAAGGAAGCTACCGAATTTGTAAAGACATGTCCACCATGTCAGAAACATGCCAACTTTCATATCGCCCCACCGGAAAAACTCATCAGTGTAACCTCACCCTGGCCATTTGCAAAGTGGGGACTCGATCTTTTCGGACCCTTTTCCCAGGGATCGGGACAAGTCAAATTCCTCATAGTAGAGGTAGACAACTTCACAAACTGGATCGAGGCAGAACCCCTGATGAGCGGATAATTTGTACCCTTTTTGGCATTGTTTTTAGTATGTTTTTAGTAGTTTGAGTTGAGTTTTTTGTATATTTTTATTAGTTTTTAGTTAAAATTCACTTTTCTGAACTTTACTATGAGTTTGTGTGTTTTTCTGTGATTTCAGGTATTTTCTGGCTGAAATTGAGGGATCCGAGCAAAAATCTGATTCAGAGACTGAAAAGGACTGCAGATGCTGTTGGATTCTGACCTCCCTGCACTCGAAGTGGATTTTCTGGAGCTACAGAAGCCCAATTGGCGTGCTCTCAACGGCGTTGGAAAGTAGACATCCTGGGCTTTCCAGAAATATATGATAGTCCATACTTTGCCCAAGATTTGATGGCCCAAACCGGTGTTCAAAGTCACCCTCAAGAATTCCAGCGTTAAACGCCAGAACTGGCACCAAAATGGGAGTTAAACGCCCAAACTGGCATAAAAGCTGGCGTTTAACTCCAAGAAGAGTCTCTACACGAAAATGCTTCATTGCTCAGCCCAAGCACACACCAAGTGGGCCCGGAAGTGGATTTTTATGTCATTTACTCATCTTTGTACACCTTAGGCTACTAGTTTTCTATAAGTAGGACCTTTTACTATTGTATTAGACATCTTGGTAGCTATCTTTGAGTTTTATACTATCTTAGATCATTGGGAGGCTGGCCTCACGGCCATGCCTAGACCTTGTTCTTATGTATTTTCAACGGTGGAATTTTTACACACCATAGATTAAGGTGTGGAGCTCTGCTGTACCTCGAGTATTAATGCAATTACTATTGTTCTTCTATTCAATTCCGCTTGTTCTTTGTCCAAGATATCACTTGTTCTTCAACTTGATGGATGTGATGATCCGTGACACTCATCACCGTTCTCACTCATGAACAAAGTGACTGACAACCACTCTTGTTCTACAAACATACGAGGCTCTAGTGTTTATCTCTTGGATTCTTTAACCGGAATCTTCGTGGTATAGGCGAGAACTGATGGCGGCATTCAAGAGAATCCGGAAGGTCTAACCTTGTCTGTGGTATTCTGAGTAGGATTCAATGATTGAATGACTGTGACGTGCTTCAAACTCCTAGCAGGCGGGGCGTTAGTGACAGACGCAAAAGAATCGCTGGATTCTATTCCGGCCTGACCGAGAACCGACAGCTGATTAGCCATATGCTGTGACAGAGCATAGGAACATTTTCACTGAGAGGATGGGAGGTAGCCACTGACAACGGTGAAACCCTTGCATAAGCTTGCCATGGAAAGGAGTAAGAAGGATTGGATGAAGACAGTAGGAAAGCAGAGAGACGGAAGGGAAGGCATCTTCATACGCTTATCTGAAGCTCTCACCAATGATATACATAAGTATCTCTATCTTTATCTTTATACTTTATTCATCATCTATACCCATTTGAGTCTGCCTGACTGAGATTTACAAGGTGACCATAGCTTGCTTCATACCAACAATCTCCGTGGGATCGACCCTTACTCACGTAAGGTATTACTTGGACGACCCAGTGCACTTGCTGGTTAGTTGTGCAAAGTTGTGTAGTGATCACAATTTCGCGCACCAAGTTTTTGGCGCCGTTGCCGGGGATTGTTTTGAGTATGGACAACTGACGGTTCATCTTGTTGCTTAGATTAGGTATTTTTCTTCAGAGTTCTTAAGAATGAGTTCTAGAGTTTCATGATGATCTGCTGAAATCTGGCTGGCTGAGAAGCCATGTCTAATCTTATTGGACCGAGGTTTCAACTGATCATCACAATAGCTTGTTGATTTCCATCAATCTTGCCATTGGAGCAATGATCTGCTAAGGCTTGGCTGGCCATTGGACATGTCTAGTGTTTTGGACCGAAGCTTTCTTTGGAAGCTTGGCTGGCTGTGAAGCCATGTCTAATTCCTGGACCGGAGTCTTAGACTAACATTGCAATGATTCCTGGAATCCAAATTGAGAATTCTGAAACTTTTATTTTCTAGTTTCATATAATTTTCGAAAAAGCACAAAAAAATTAAAAAATCATAAAAACCAAAAATATTTTATGTTTCTTGTTTGAGTCTAGAGTCTAATCTTAAGTTTGGTGTCTTGCATGCCTTGTTTATTTGACCTTGGTTCTATTTTCAAGTCAATAGTACAGGGAATTGAAGGTTTAGAACATGCAGCAGAGGAATTACACAGAAAAAGCTGGGCGTTCAAAACGCCCAGTGAAGAAGGACAGATTGGCGTTTAAACGCCAGCCAGGGTACCTGGTTGGGCGTTTAACGCCCAAAAAGGTAGCATTTTGGGCGTTAAACGCCAGAATGGATACCATTCTGGGCGTTTAACGCCAGGATGGCACAAGGGGGAAGATTTTGTTTTCAAATCAAATTTTTTTCAAGTTTTCAAAGTTTTTCAAAATCAAATCTTTTTCAAATCATATATCTTCAATCAAATGTTTTCAAAATCAATTTCTTTGCTTTTTCAAAGATACTTACTAACAATTAATGATTTGATTGAACATCTCAAGTATGTTGCCTTTTCTGTTGAGAAAGGTTTAATGTTTGAATCATATATTTTCTTGTTAGGCAAGTCATTAATTTTTAAAATCAAATCTTTTTAAAATTGTTTTCAAATCATATCTTCTCAATCACATCTTTTTTTAAAAAAAAACCAATCATATCTTCTCAACCACATCTTTTTCAAAATAATTTTCAATTATATCTTTTTAACTTTTTATTTCAAAATCTTTTCAAAATTACTTGATTTTTTTTCCTTTCACTCTTGGTTTTCGAAAATCAATTAAAGTTTTTCAAAATATTTTCAAACTTTTTTACTTAATTTTCGAAAATTTCCTTCCCCTCTTCCCACATCCTTCTATTTATGGAGTACAACTCCTTCTTAATGCACAATTCGAACTCTATCTGATCAAGTTCGAATTCTTCTACCTCCTCTTTCTATTTTTCTGTTCCTCTGACACCTCAAGGAATCTCTATACTGTGACATAGAGGATCCCACATTTTCTTGTTCTCTTCTCTTTCATATGAGCAGGAACAAAGACAAAGGCATTCTTGTTGAAGCTGACCCTGAACCTGAAAGGACCTTGAAGCGAAAGCTAAGAGAAGCTAAGGCACAACTCTCTGTTGAGGACCTGACCGAATTCTTCAAGGAAGAAGAACCCATGGCAGCCGAAAACAACAACAATGCCAACAATGCAAGGAAGGTGCTGGGTGACTTTACTGCACCTACTCCCGACTTCTATGGGAGAAGCATCTCTATCCCTGCCATTGGAGCAAACAACTTTGAGCTTAAGCCTCAATTAGTTTCTCTAATGCAACAGAATTGCAAGTTCCATGGACTTCCATTGGAAGATCCTCATCAGTTTTTAGCTGAATTCTTGCAAATCTGTGACACAGTCAAGACTAATGGGGTTGACCCTGAGGTCTACAGACTGATGCTATTCCCTTTTGCTGTAAGAGACAGAGCTAGAATATGGTTGGACTCTCAACCTAAGGAAAGCCTGGACTCTTGGGAAAAGCTAGTCAATGCCTTCTTGGCAAAGTTCTTTCCACCTCAAAAATTGAGTAAGCTTAGAGTGGAAGTCCAAACCTTCAGACAGAAGGATGGAGAATCCCTCTATGAAGCTTGGGAAAGATACAAACAATTGATCAGAAAATGTCCATCTGACATGCTTTCTGAATGGAGCATCATAGGTATTTTCTATGATGGTCTCTCTGAACTGTCCAAGATGTCTTTGGATAGCTCTGCTGGAGGATCTCTTCATCTGAAGAAGACGCCTACAGAAGCTCAAGAGCTAATTGAAATGGTTGCAAATAACCAATTCATGTACACTTCTGAAAGGAATCCTGTGAACAATGGGACAAGTCAGAAGAAAGGAGTTCTTGAGATTGATGCTCTGAATGCCATATTGGCTCAGAACAAGATATTGACTCAACAAGTCAATTTGATTTCTCAAAGTCTGTCTGGAATGCAAAATGCACCAAGCAGTACTAAGGATGCTTCATCTGAAGAAGAATCTTATGATCCTGAGAACCCTTCAATGGAAGAGGTGAATTACCTAGGAGAACCCTATGGAAACACCTATAATTCTTCCTGGAGAAATCACCCAAATTTCTCATGGAAGAATCAAGAGAAACCTCAACAAGGTTTCAACAACAATAATGGTGGAAGAAACAGGTTTAGCAATGGCAAGCCTTTTCCATCATCTTCTCAGCAACAGACAGAGAATTCTAAGCAGAACCTCTCTGACTTAGCAACCATGGTCTCTGATCTAATCAAAACCACTCAAAGTTTCATGACTGAAACAAGATCCTCCATTAGGAATTTGGAGGCACAAGTGGGACAGCTGAGCAGGAGAATTACTGAACTCCCTCCTAGTACTCTTCCAAGCAATACAGAAGAAAATCCAAAAGGAGAGTGCAAGGCCATCAACATGGCCGAATTTGGAGAGGAAGGAGAGGAAGTGAACGCCACTGAGGAAGACCTCATTGGGCGTGCACTGACCTCCAATGAGTTCCCTAATGAGGAACCATGGGAATCCGAGGCTCAAAATGAGACCATAGAGATTCCATTGGACTTACTTCTGCCTTTCATGAGCTCTGATGAGTATTCCTCCTCTGAAGAGGATGAGTATGTTACTGAAGAGCAAGTTGCTAAATACCTTGGAGCAATCATGAAGCTAAATGACAAGTTATTTGGAAATGAGACTTGGGAGGATGAACCTCCTTTGCTCACCAAAGAACTGGATGACTTGTCTAGGCAGAAATTACCTCAAAAGAGACAAGATCCTGGGAAGTTTTCAGTACCTTGTACCATAGGCACCATGACCTTCAAGAAGGCTCTGTGTGACTTAGGGTCAAGTGTAAACCTCATGCCTCTCTCTGTAATGGAGAAGCTAAGGATCTTTGAGGTACAAGCTGCAAGAATCTCACTAGAGATGGCAGACAACTCAAGAAAACAAGCTCATGGACTTGTAGAGGATGTTTTGGTAAAGATTGAGGACCATTACATCCCTACTGATTTCATAGTCCTAGAGACTGGGAAGTGCATGGATGACTCCATCATCCTTGGCAGACCCTTCCTAGCCACAGCAAAGGCTGTGATTGATGTTGATGGAGGTGAACTGATCATTCAAGTGAATGAAGAATCCTTTGTGTTTAAGGCTCAAGGATATCCCTCTGTCACCATGGAGAAGAAGCATGAAGAGCTTCTCTCAAATCAGAGTCAAACAGAGCTCCCACAGTCAAACTCTAAGTTTGGTGTTGGGAGGCCACAACCAAACTCTAAGTTTGGTGTTGAACCCCCATATTCAAACTCTAAGTTTGGTGTTGGGAGGTTCCAACATTGCTCTGAGTATCTGTGAGGCTCCATGAGAGCCATCTGTCAAGCTACTGACATTAAAGAAGCGCTTGTTGGGAGGCAACCCAATGTTATATTTTATCTATTTCTCTTTGTTATTTTATGTTTTTTATAGGTTGATGATCATAAGAAGACACAAAATCAATTGAAAAAGCAAAAACAGAATGAAAAACAGGAAGAAAAACAGCACACCCTGGAGGAAGAACCCACTGGCGTTTAAACGCCAGTGAGGCTAGCAGTTGGGCGTTTAACGCCCAGTCTGGCACCATTCTGGGCGTTTAACGCCAGAAAGAGGCACCAGACTGGCGTTAAACGCCAGAAAAGGGCAAGAACCTGGCGTTAAACGCCAGAAATGGCTCAAAACGTGATTTTGAGTGCAATTTGGTGCAGGGATGACTTTTCCTTGACACCTCAGGATCTGTGGACCCCACAGGATCCCCACCAACCCACCACACTCTCTCTTCTTCTTCACCCATTCACCAATCACCTCAATACCTCTTCCCTAAAAACCCTTCACCTATCAAATCCCATCTTTCTCTTCACCACTTCTCCCCCTCTTTGGCCGAACACTAAGCCACCCCCCTTCTTCCTCATTTCTTCTTCTTCTACTCTCTTCTTTCTTCTTTTGCTCGAGGACGAGCAAACCTTTTAAGTTTGGTGTGGTAAAAGCATTGCTTTTTGTTTTTCCATAACCATTTATGGCATCCAAGGCCGGAGAAACCTCTAGAAAGAGGAAAGGGAAGCCAAAAGCTTCCACCTCCGAGTCATGGGAGACGGATAGATTCATCTCAAGGGTGCATCAAGACCACTTCTATGAAGTTGTGGCCTTGAAGAAAGTGATCCCCGAGGTCCCCTTTTCATTCAAAAAGGGTGAATATCCGGAGATCCGCCATGAGATCCGAAGAAGAGGTTGGGAAGTGCTTACCAACCCCATTCAACAAGTCAGAATCTTGATGGTTCAAGAGTTTTATGCCAATGCATGGATCACCAAGAACCATGATCAAAGTGTGAACCCGGATCCAAAGAATTGGCTCACTATGGTTCGGGGGAAATACTTGGATTTTAGTCCGGAAAATGTAAGGCTAGCATTCAACTTGCCCATGATGCAAGGAGATGAACATCCTTACACTAGAAGGGTCAACTTTGATCAAAGGTTGGACCAAGTCCTCACAGTCATATGTGAAGAGGGCGCCCAATGGAAGAGAGATTCAAGAGGAAAGCCGGTTCAATTGAAAAGGCATGACCTCAAGCCCGTGGCTAGAGGATGGTTGGAGTTTATTCAACGCTCAATCATTCCCACTAGCCACCGGTCCGAAGTTACTCTAGACCGGGCCATCATGATTCATAGCATCATGATTGGAGAAGAAGTGGAAGTTCATGAGGTTATAGCCCAAGAACTCTACAAGGTGGCGGACAAGTCCTCCACCTTAGCAAGGTTAACCTTTCCTCACCTCATTTGTCACCTCTGTTATTCAGTTGGAGTTGACATAGAGGGAGACGTCTTTATTGATGAGGACAAGCCCATCACTAAGAAAAGGATGGAGCAAACAAGAGACCCCTCTCATCATGAGATCCCTGAGATACCTCAAGGGATGCACTTTCCTCCACAAGACTATTGGGAGCAACTAAACACCTCCCTAGGAGAATTGAGTTCCAACATGGGACAACTAAGGGTGGAGCACCAAGAACACTCCATTCTCCTCCATGAAATTAGAGAAGATCAAAGAATCATGAGAGAGGAGCAACAAAGACAAGGAAGAGACATTGAGGAGCTCAAGCACTCCATAAGACCTTCAAGAGGAAGAACAAGCCGCCATCACTAAGGTGGACTCGTTCTTTAATCTCCTTGTTCTTTAATTTTCTGTTTTTCGAATTTTAGTGCTTTATGTTTGTCCATGTTTGTGTCTTATGATCATTAGTATCTTAGTGTCTATGCCTTAAAGTTATGAATGTCCTATGAATCCATCACTTTTCTTAAATAAACATTGTTCTTAATCGAAGAAGATAAGAATTGCATGAATTTTGAATTTTATAACAGTTTAATTATCATGATGTGGTGGCAATACTTTTGTTCTCTGAATGTATGCTTGAACAGTGCATATATCTTTTGAATTTGTGGTTCATGAATGTTGGCTCTTGAAAGAATGATGAAAAAGGAGACATGTTACTGAGGATCTGAAAAATCATAAAAATGATTCTTGAAGCAAGAAAAAGCAGTGAATACAAAAAAAAAACCGAAAAAAAAAGAAAAAAAAAGAGAAAAAAAGAAAGAAATAAAGTTGTGATCCATGGCAATAAGAGTGTGCTTAAGAACCCTGGACACCTCTAATTGGGGACTTTAGCAAAGCTGAGTCACAATCTGAAAAGGTTCACCCAATTATGTGTCTGTGGCATGTATGTATCCGGTGGTAATACTGGAAGACAGAGTGCTTTGGGCCACGGCCAAGACTCAATAAGTAGCTGTGTTCAAGAATCATCATACTTAACTAGGAGAATCAATAACACTATCTGGATTCTGAGTTCCTAAAGAAGCCAATCATTCTGAATTCCAAAGGATAAAGTGAGATGCCAAAACTATTCAGAGGCAAAAAGCTAGAAGCCCCGCTCATCTAATTAATACTGATCTTCATAGACGTTTTTGGAGTTCATTGCATATTCTCTTCTTTTTATCCTATTTTGATCTTCAGTTGCTTGGGGACAAGCAACAATTTAAGTTTGGTGTTGTGATGAGCGGATAATTTGTACCCTTTTTGGCATTGTTTTTAGTATGTTTTTAGTAGTTTGAGTTGAGTTTTTAGTATATTTTTATTAGTTTTTAGTTAAAATTCACTTTTCTGGACTTTACTATGAGTTTGTGTGTTTTTCTGTGATTTCAGGTATTTTCTGGCTGAAATTGAGGGATCCGAGCAAAAATCTGATTCAGAGACTGAAAAGGACTACAGATGCTGTTGGATTCTGACCTCCCTGCACTCGAAGTGGATTTTCTGGAGCTACATAAGCCCAATTGGCGTGCTCTCAACGGCGTTGGAAAGTAGACATCCTGGGCTTTCCAGCAATATATGATAGTCCATACTTTGCCCAAGATTTGATGGCCCAAACCGGCGTTCAAAGTCACCCTCAGGAATTCCAGCGTTAAACGCCGGAACTGGCACCAAAATGGGAGTTAAACGCCCAAACTGGCATAAAAGCTGGCGTTTAACTCCAAGAAGAGTCTCTACACGAAAATGCTTCATTGCTCAGCCCAAGCACACACCAAGTGGGCCCGGAAGTGGATTTTTATGTCATTTACTCATCTTTGTACACCTTAGGCTACTAGTTTTCTATAAGTAGGACCTTTTACTATTGTATTAGACATCTTGGTAGCTATCTTTGAGTTTTATGCTATCTTAGATCATTGGGAGGCTGGCCTCACGGCCATGCCTAGACCTTGTTCTTATGTATTTTCAACGGTGGAGTTTCTACACACCATAGATTAAGGTGTGGAGCTCTGCTGTACCTCGAGTATTAATGCAATTACTATTGTTCTTCTATTCAATTCCGCTTGTTCTTTGTCCAAGATATCACTTGTTCTTCAACTTGATGGATGTGATGATCCGTGACACTCATCACCGTTCTCACTCATGAACAAAGTGACTGACAACCACTCTTGTTCTACAAGCATACGAGGCTCTAGTGTTTATCTCTTGGATTCTTTAACCGGAATCTTCGTGGTATAGGCGAGAACTGATGGCGGCATTCAAGAGAATCCGGAAGGTCTAACCTTGTCTGTGGTATTCTGAGTAGGATTCAATGATTGAATGACTGTGACGTGCTTCAAACTCCTAGCAGGCGGGGCGTTAGTGACAGACGCAAAAGAATCGCTGGATTCTATTCCGGCCTGACCGAGAACTGACAGCTGATTAGCCATATGCTGTGACAGAGTATAGGAACATTTTCACTGAGAGGATGGGAGGTAGCCACTGACAACGGTGAAACCCTTGCATAAGCTTGCCATGGAAAGGAGTAAGAAGGATTGGATGAAGACAGTAGGAAAGCAGAGAGACGGAAGGGAAGGCATCTTCATACGCTTATCTGAAGCTTTCACCAATGATATACATAAGTATCTCTATCTTTATCTTTATACTTTATTCATCATCTATACCCATTTGAGTCTGCCTGACTGAGATTTACAAGGTGACCATAGCTTGCTTCATACCAACAATCTCCGTGGGATCGACCCTTACTCACGTAAGGTATTACTTGGACGACCCAGTGCACTTGCTGGTTAGTTGTGCAAAGTTGTGTAGTGATCACAATTTCGCACACCAACCCCTAGCCAACGCCACTGCTCAAAGAAGTCAGAAATTCCTATATAGGAACATTATTACAAGGTTCGGGGTTCCATACTCCATCACCACGGATAATGGCACCCAATTCACAGATGCAGGCTTCAGAAAACTAGTGGCCGACTTAAACATAAAACACCAGTTCACCTCCGTCGAGCACCCCCAAGCCAATGGACAAGCCGAAGCAGCCAACAAAGTCATATTGGTCGGGCTGAAACGGAGATTACAAGAAGCAAAGGGAGCTTGGGCCGAGGAACTTCCACAAGTCCTATGGGCATATCGAACAACTCCACATTCCACTACAAACGAATCCCCATTTCAACTAGCATACGGAGTGGAGGCAATGATTCCAATAGAAGTTGAGGAAGGGTCTTGGTGCACGAAATCACAATCACACTTTTGTAATTCCGCACAACTAACCAGCAAGTGCACTGGGTCGTCCAAGTAATACCTTACGTGAGTAAGGGTCGATCCCACGGAGATTGTCGGCTTGAAGCAAGCTATGGTTATCTTGTAACTCTTAGTCAGGATATCAATAATTCTCAGATTTAATTGTAAAAAGTAAAAGAACATGAAATAAATACTTGTTTTGCAGTAATGGAGAACAGGTTGAGGTTTTGGAGATGCTCTATCTTCTGAATCTCTGCTTTCCTACTATCTTCTTCTTCATGCACGCAAGGCTCCTTCCATGGCAAGCTGTATGTTGGGTTTCACCGTTGTCAATGGCTACCTCCCGTTCTCTCAGTGAAAATATTCAACGCACGCTGTCACCGCACGGCTAATCATCTGTCGGTTCTCGATCATGCTGGAATAGGATCCATTGATCCTTTTGTGTCTGTCACTACGCCCACACTCGCGAGTTTGAAGCTCGTCACAGCTATTCAATCCCTGAATCCTACTCGAAATACCACAGACAAGGTTTAGACTTTCCGGATTCTCAAGAATGGCCGCCAATGGATTCTAGCTTATACCACGAAGATTCTGATTAAGGAATCCAAGAGATACACACTCAATCGATGGTAGAACAGAGGTGGTTGTCAGGCACACGTTCATAGGTGAGAATGGTGATGAGTGTCACGGATCATCACATTCATCAGGTTGAAGAACAAGTGGTATTTTAGAATAGAAGCAAGCGTGATTGAATGAAAAACAGTAGTAATTGCATTAATTCATCAAGACACAGCAGAGCTCCTCACCCCCAACCATGGGGTTTAGAGACTCATGCCATAGAAGATACAATATGAAACGTGTAAAGTGTCATGAGGTGAAGATACAATAGCAAAAAGTCCTATTTATAGTGAACTAGTGACCTAGGGTTTACAAGAATGAGTAAATGACGTAAAAATCCACTTCTGGGGTCCACTTGGTGCGTGCTTGGGCTGAGCATTGAAGCTTTCATGTGTAGAGACTTTTCCTGGAGTTAAACGCCAGCTTTTGTGCCAGTTTGGGCGTTTAACTCCAACTTTTGTGCCAGTTCCAGTGTTAAACGCCGGGAATTCTTAAGCTGATTTGGAACACCGGTTTGGGCCATCAATTTTTGGGCAAAGTATGGACTATTATATATTTCTGGAAAGCCCAGGATGTCTACTTTCCAACGCAATTGAGAGCGTGCCAATTGAGCTTCTGTAGCTCCAGAAAATTCACTTTGAGTGTAGGGAGGTCAGAATCCAACAACATCTGCAGTCCTTTTTCAGCCTCTGAATCAGATTTTTGCTCAGGTCCCTCAATTTCAGCCAGAAAATACCTGAAATCACAAAAAAATACACAAACTCATAGTAAATTCCAGAAATGTGATTTTTAATTAAAAACTATTAAAAATATAATAAAAACTAACTAAAACATACTAAAAATATACTAAAAATAATGCCAAAAAGCGTATAAATTATCCGCTCATCACAAACCAAACTTAAATTGTTGGTTGTCCCCAAACAACTGAAAATCAAACAGGATAAAAAGAAGAGAATATACTATAAATTCTAAATTATCAATGAAACTTAGCTCCAATTAGATGAGCGAGACTAGTAGCTTTTTGCCTCTGAGCAGTTTTGGCATCTCACTTTATCCTTTGAAGTTTAGAATGACTGGCATCCATAGGAACTCAGAATTCAGATAGTGTTATTGATTCTCCTAGTATAGTATGTTGATTCTTGAACACAGCTACTTTATGAGTCTTGGCCGTGGCCCAAAGCACTCTGTTTTCCAGTATTACCACCGGATACATACATGCCACAGATACATAACTGGGTGAACCTTTTCAGATTGTGACTCAGCTTTGTTAGAGTCCCCAATTAGAGGTGTCCAGGGTTCTTAAGCACACTCTTTTTGCTTTGGATCACGACTTTAACCGCTCAGTCTCAAGTTTTCACTTGACACCTTCATGCCACAAGCACATGGTTAGGGACAGCTTGGGTTAGGCGCTTAGGCCAGGATATTATTCTTGTAGGCCCTCCTATCCACTGATGCTCAAAGCCTTGGATCCTTTTTATTTTTACCCTTGCCTTTTGGTTTAAAGGGCTATGGCTTTTTCTGCTTGCTTTTTCTTTTTTTTTTCTTTCTTTTTTTTTTGTATTCACTGCTTTTTCTTGCTTCAAGAATCAATTTGATGATTTTTCAGATCCTCAATAACATTTTCCTTTTCCATCATTCTTTCAGAGCCAACAATTTTAACATTCTTAAAACAACAAATTCAAAGACATATGCACTGTTCAGCATTCATTCGAAAACAAAAGTATTGTCACCACATCAAACTAATTCAACTAGTTTCAAAGATGAATTTGAAATCCTGTACTTCTTGTTCTTTTGTGATTAAAAACATTTTTCATCTAAGAAAGGTGATGGATTCATAGGACATTTATAACTTTAAGGCATAGACACTAAGACACTAATGATCATGTAATAAAGACACAAACATAGATAAACATAAAGCATAAAAATTTGAAAAACAGAAAATAAAGAACAAGAAAATTAAAGAACGGGTCCACCTTAGTGATGGCGGCTTGTTCTTCCTCTTAAAGATCTTATGGAGTGCTTTTGAGCTCATCTATGTCTCTTCCTTGTCTTTGTTGCTCTTTCCTCATAGCTTTTTGATCTTTTCTAATCTCAGGGATTTCATGATGAGGAATTTGCTCAAGCTCTTGTTTGCTCCATCATTTTCTTAGTGATGAGCTTTTGGAATGAATCTCTCCATCTCCCAGACTCAGAGGTGGAAGCTTTTGCCTTCCCTTTCCTCTTTCTTGAGGTTTCTCTGGCCTTAAGTGTCATACATGGTTATGGAAAAACAAAAAAGCAATGCTTTTACCACACCAAACTTAGAAGGTTTGCTCGTCCTCGAGCAAAAGAAGAGAAGAGGGAGTAGAAGAAGAAGAAAATAGATGAGATGAAGAGGTGTGAGTGGTTCGGCCAAGGGGAGTTTTAGGTGGTTATGATATGGGAAAAGGAAGGAGTGATGGTTTGAATTTGAGTGGGTGGGTGTAGGTGGTTTGTATGAAGGTTTTGGAGGGGTACTGGAGGTGATTGGGTGAGGTTATTTTGGGGAAGAGTGTTATGGAAGGGTGTGAAGAGGAGAGAAGAAGAGGTGAGGTAGGTGGGATCCTGTAGGGTCCACAGATCATGAGGTGTCAAAGGATTTCTCATCCCTTCACCATGTGGCGTGCAAAACGCCCCTTGCTGCCAATCCTGGCGTTAAACGCCAGGCTGCTGCCCATTTCTGGCATTTAACGCCAGCTTCTTGCCCTTTTCTGGCGTTAAACGCCAGTCTGGTGCCCATTTCTGGCGTTAAACGCCCAGAATGGTGCCAGACTGGGCGTTTAACGCCCATTTTGCTACCCTTACTGGCGTTTAAAACGCCAGCGAGTTTCTCCTCCTGGGTGTGCTGTTTTTCATTCTATTTTTGCTTTTTCAATTGTTTTTGTGACTTCACATGATCATCAACCTACAAAAAACATGAAATAACAATGGAAAATAAATAGATAAAATTGGGTTGCCTCCCAACAAGCGCTTCTTTAATGTCAGTAGCTTGACAGTGTGCTCTCATGGAGCCTCACAGATACTCAGAGCATGATTGGGGCCTTTCAACACCAAACTTAAAGTTTGGTTGTGGCCTCTCAATACCAAACTTGGAGTTTGGTTGTGGCCTCCCAACACCAAACTTAGAGTATGAATGTGGGGGTTTTGTTTGACTCTGTATTGAGAGAAGCTTTTCATGCTTCCTCTCCATGGTGGTGGAAGGAGAATGGTGCGCGAAATTGTGATCACTACACAACTTTGCACAACTAACCAGCAAGTGCACTGGGTCGTCCAAGTAATAAACCTTACGCGAGTAAGGGTCGATCCCACGGAGATTGTTGGTATGAAGCAAGCTATGGTCACCTTGTAAATCTTAGTCAGGCAGACTCAAATGGGTATAGATGATGAATAAAACATAAAGATAAAGATAGAGATACTTATGTATTTCATTGGTGAGAGCTTCAGATAAGCGTATGAAGATGCTGTCCCTTCCGTCTCTCTGCTTTCCTACTGTCTTCATCCAATCCTTCTTACTCCTTTCCATGGCAAGCTTATGCAAGGGTTTCACCGTTGTCAGTGGCTACCTCCCATCCTCTCATTGGAAATGTTCAACGCACCCTGTCACGGCACGGCTATCCATTTGTCGGTTCTCAATCAGGCCGGAATAGAATCTAGTGATTCTTTTGCGTCTGTCACTAACGCCCCGCCTTCAGGAGTTTGAAGCACGTCACAGTCATTCAATCATTGAATCCTACTCAGAATACCACAGACAAGGTTAGACCTTCCGGATTCTCTTGAATGCCGCCATCAGTTCTTGCCTATACCACGAAGACTCTGATCTCACGGAATGGCTGGCTCCTTTGTCAGGCGAGCACTCGGTTGTCAGGCGATCAACCATGCATCGTGTATCAGGAATCCAAGAGATAAACATTAGAGCCTCGTTTGCTTGTAGAACAAGAGTGGTTGTCAGTCACTTTGTTCATAAGTGAGAATGATGATGAGCGTCACATAATCATCACATTCATCAAGTTCTTGAGTGCGAATGAATATCTTAGAATAAGAACAAGCGGAATTGAATAGAAGAACAATAGTAATTGCATTAATACTCGAGGTACAGCAGAGCTCCACACCTTAATCTATGGTGTGTAGAAACTCCACCGTTGAAAATACATAAGAACAAGGTCTAGGCATGGCCGAATGGCCAGCCTCCCAAAGTGATCAAAAGATCTAAAGATCAAAAGATTCCAAAGATCGAAGATGAAAATACAATAGTACAAGGTCCTATATAGAAAACTAGTAGCCTAAGGTGTACAGAGATGAGTAAATGACATAAAAATCCCTTCCGGGCCCACTTGGTGTGTGCTTGGGCTGAGCAATGAAGCATTTCGTGTAGAGACTCTTCTTGGAGTTAAACGCCAGCTTTTATGCCAGTTTGGGCGTTTAACTCCCATTTAGGTGCCAGTTCCGGCGTTTAACGCTGGGAATTCTGAAGGTGACTTTGAACGCCGGTTTGGGCCATCAAATCTTGGGCAAAGTATGGACTATCATATATTGCTGGAAAGCCCAGGATGTCTACTTTCCAACGCCGTTGAGAGCGCGCCAATTGGGCTTCTGTAGCTCTAGAAAATCTACTTCGAGTGCAGGGAGGTCAGAATCCAACAGCATCTGCAGTCCTTTTCAGTCTCTGAATTAGATTTTTGCTCAGGTCCCTCAATTTCAGCCAGAAAATACCTGAAATCACAGAAAAACACACAAACTCATAGTAAAGTCCAGAAAAGTGAATTTTAACTAAAAACTAATAAAAATATACTAAGAACTCAACTAAAACTACTAAAAACATACTAAAAACAATGCCAAAAAGCGTACAAATTATCCGCTCATCACAACACCAAACTTAAATCGTTGCTTGTCCTCAAGCAACTGAAAATCAAATAAGATAAAAAAAGAAGAGAATATGCAATGAACTCCAAAAACATCTATGAAGATCAGTATCAATTAGATGAGCGGGACTTTTAGCTTTTTGCCTCTGAATAGTTTTGGCATCTCACTCTATCCTTTGAAATTCAGAATGATTGGCTTCTTTAGGAACTCAGAATCCAGATAGTGTTATTGATTCTCCTAGTTAAGTATGATGATTCTTGAACACAGCTACTTATTGAGTCTTGGCCGTGGCCCAAAGCACTCTGTCTTCCAGTATTACCACCGGATACATACATGCCACAGACACATAATTGGGTGAACCTTTTCAGATTGTGACTCAGCTTTGCTAGAGTCCCCAATTAGAGGTGTCCAGGGTTCTTAAGCACACTCTTTTTGCCTTGGATCACAACTTTATTTCTTTCTTTTTCTTTTTCTTTTTTTTCTTTTTTTTTTCGTTCTCTCTTTTTTTTTGTATTCACTGCTTTTTCTTGCTTCAAGAACCATTTTTATGATTTTTCAGATCCTCAGTAACATGTCTCCTTTTTCATCATTCTTTCAAGATCCAACATTCATGAACCACAAATTCAAAAGACATATGCACTGTTTAAGCATACATTCAGAAAACAAAAGTGTTGCCACCACATCAAAATAAATAATCTGCTATAAAATTCAAAATTCATGCAATTCTTCTCTTTTTCAATTAAGAACATTTGTTTATTTAAGAAAGGTGATGGATTCATAGGACATTCATAACTTTAAGGCATAGACACTAAAACACTAATGATCATAAGACACAAACATGGACAAACATAAAGCATAAATTTTCGAAAAAACAAGAAAATAAAGAATAAGGAGATTAAAGAACGGGTCCACCTTAGTGATGGCGGCTTGTCCTTCCTCTTGAAGGCCTTATGGAGTGCTTGAGCTCCTCAATGTCTCTTCCTTGTCTTTGTTGCTCCTCTCTCATGATTCTTTGATCTTCTCTAATTTCATGGAGGAGAATGGAGTGTTCTTGGTGCTCTACTCTTAGTTGTCCCATGTTGGAACTCAACTCTCCTAGGGAGGTGTTAATTTGCTCCCAATAGTCTTGTGGAGGAAAGTGCATCCCTTGAGGCATCTCAGGGATCTCATGATGGGAGGGGTCTCTTGTTTGCTCCATCCTTTTCTTAGTGATGGGCTTGTCCTCATCAATGGGGATGTCTCCCTCTATGTCAACTCCAACTGAATAACAGAGGTGACAAATGAGATGAGGAAAGGCTAACCTTGCCAAGGTAGAGGACTTGTCCGCCACCTTATAAAGTTCTTGGGCTATAACCTCATGAACTTCCACTTCTTCTCCAATCATGATGCTATGGATCATGATGGCCCGGTCTAGAGTAACTTTGGACCGGTTGCTAGTGGGAATGATTGAGCGTTGGATAAATTCCAACCATCCTCTAGCCACGGGCTTGAGGTCATGCCTTCTCAATTGAACCGGCTTCCCTCTTGAATCTCTCTTCCATTGGGCGCCCTCTTCACAAATGTCAGTGAGGACTTGGTCCAACCCTTGATCAAAGTTGACCCTTCTTGTGTAAGGATGTTCATCTCCTTGCATCATAGGCAAGTTGAATGCCAACCTCGCATTTTCCAGACTAAAATCCAAGTATCTCCCCCGAACCATAGTAAGCCAATTCTTTGGATCTGGGTTCACACTTTGATCATGGTTCTTGGTGATCCATGCATTGGCATAGATCCATGCATTGGCATAGAACTTGAACCATTAAGATTCCGACTTTTGAATGGGGTGGTAAGAACTTCCCAACCTCTTCTTCGGATCTCATGTCGGATCTCCGGATATTCACTCTTTTTGAGTGAAAAAGGGACCTCGGGGATCACCTTCTTCAAGGTCACAACTTCATAGAAGTGGTCTTGATGCACCCTTGAGATGAATCTCTCCATCTCCATGACTCGGTGGTGGAAGCTTTTGCTTCCCTTTCCTCTTTCTAGAGTTTCTCCGGCCTTGGATGCCATAAATGGTTATGGAAAAACAAAAAGCAATGCTTTTAAACCACACCAAACTTAAAAAGGTTGCTCGTCCTCAAGCAAAAGAGAAAGAAGAGAATAGAAGAAGAAGAAATGAGGAAGAAGGGAATGGCTTTGTGTTCGGCCAAAGAGGGGGAGAAGTGGTGTTTAGGTTGTGTGAAAATGAAGGGGTGAAGAAGGGTTTATATAGGATAGGAGGGGCTTATGGTTCGGTCATGTATGGGTGGGTTTGGGAGGGAATGTGGTTTGAATTTGAAGGGTGAGGTAGGTGGGGTTTTATGAAGGATGGATGTGAGTGGTGAAGAGAAAGATGGGATTTGATAGGTGAAGGGTTTTTGGGGAAGAGGTGTTGAGGTGATTGGTGAATGGGTGAAGAAGAAGAGAGAGAGTGGTGGGGTTGGTGGGGATCCTGTGGGGTCCACAGATCCTGAGGTGTCAAGGAAAAGTCATCCCTGCACCAAATGGCATGCAAAAACGCGTTTTGTGCCAAATTTGGCGTTAAACGCCGGGCTGGTGCCCATTTCTGGCGTTTAACGCCAGGTTCTTGCCCTTTCCTGGCGTTTAACGCCAGTCTGGTGCCCTTTTCTGGCGTTAAACGCCCAGAATGGTGCCAGACTGGGCGTTAAACGCCCAACTGCTAGCCTTACTGGCGTTTTAAAAACGCCAGTAGGTTCTTCCTCCAGGGTGTGTTTTTCTTCCTGTTTTTCATTCTGTTTTCGCTTTTTCAATTGATTTGTGACTTCTTATGATCACCAACCTAAAAAAAAAATAAAATAACAAAAGAAAATAGATAAAATATAACATTGGGTTGCCTCCCAACAAGCGCATCTTTAATGTCAGTAGCTTGACAGAGGGCTCTCATGGAGCCTCACAGATACTCAGAGCAATGTTGGAACCTCCCAACACCAAACTTAGAGTTTGAATGTGGGGGTTCAACACCAAACTTAGAGTTTGGTTGTGGCCTCCCAACACCAAACTTAGAGTTTGACTGTGGGGGCTCTGTTTGACTCTGATTTGAGAGAAGCTCTTCATGCTTCCTCTCCATGGTGACAGAGGGGTATCCTTGAGCCTTAAACACAAAGGATTCTTCATTCACTTGAATGATCAGTTCACCTCCATCAACATCAATCACAGCCTTAGCTGTGGCTAGGAAGGTGATGAGCGGATAATTTATACGCTTTTTGGCATTGTTTTTAGTATATTTTTAGTATGATCTAGTTAGTTTTTAGTATATTTTTATTAGTTTTTAGTTAAAATTCACTTTTCTGGACTTTACTATGAGTTTGTGTGTTTTTCTGTGATTTCAGGTATTTTCTGGCTGAAATTGAGGGACCTGAGCAACAATCTGATCCAGAGACTGAAAAGGACTGCAGATGCTGTTGGATTCTGACCTCCCTGCCCTCGAAGTGGATTTTCTGGAGCTACAGAAGCCCAATTGGCGCGCTCTCAACGGCGTTGGAAAGTAGACATCCTGGGCTTTCCAGCAATATATGATAGTCCATACTTTGCCCAAGATTTGATGGCCCAAACCGGCGTTCAAAGTCACCTACAGAAATTCCAGCGTTAAACGCCGGAACTGGCACCTAAATGGGAGTTAAACGCCCAAACTGGCATAAAAGCTGGCGTTTAACTCCAAGAAGAGTCTCTACACGAAAATGCTCATTGCTCAGCCCAAGCACACACCAAGTGGGCCCGGAAGTGGATTTTATTTCATTTATCATCTATGTACACCTTAGGCTACTAGTTTTCTATAAGTAGGACCTTTTACTATTGTATTTTCATCTTTGGATTAATTTTAGATCCTTTGATCATCTTTGGACATCTAGTTCTTAGATCATTTGGGAAGCTGGCCTCACGGCCATGCCTAGACCTTGTTCTTATGTATTTTCAACGGTGGAGTTTCTACACACCATAGATTAAGGTGTGGAGCTCTGCTGTACCTCGAGTATTAATGCAATTACTATTGTTCTTCTATTCAATTCCGCTTGTTCTTGTTCCAAGATATCACCTGTTCTTCAACTTGATGAATGTGATGATCCGTGACACTCATCATCATTCTCACTTATGAACAAAGTGACTGACAACCACTCTTGTTCTACAAGCATATGAGGCTTAGTGAATATCTCTTGGATTCCTGATACACGATGCATGGTTGATCGCCTGACAACCGAGTGCCCGCCTGACAAACGAGCCAGCCATTCCGTGAGATCAGAGTTTCGTGGTATAGGCGAGAACTGATGGCAGCATCAAGAGAATCCGGAAGGTCTAAACCTGTCTGTGGTATTCTGAGTAGGATTCAATGATTGAATGACTGTGACGTGCTTCAAACTCCTAGCAGGCGGGCGTTAGTGACAGACGCAAAGAATCGATGGATTTTATTCCGGCCTGACCGAAAACGACAGCTGATTAGCCATATGCTGTGACAGAGCATAGGAACATTTTCACTGAGAGGATGGGAGGTAGCCACTGACAACGGTGAAACCCTACATGAGCTTGCCATGGAAAGGAGTAAGAAGGATTGGATGAAGACTGTAGGAAAGCAGAGAGACGGAAGGGAAGGCATCTTCATACACTTATCTGAAGCTCTCACCAATGATATACATAAGTATCTCTATCTTTATCTTTATGCTTATTCGTTTATCACTATACCCATTTGAGTCTGCCTGACTGAGATTTACAAGGTGACCATAGCTTGCTTCATACCAACAATCTCCGTGGGATCGACCCTTACTCACGTAAGGTATTACTTGGACGACCCAGTGCACTTGCTGGTTAGTTGTGCGAAGTTGTAGTGATCACAATTTCGCGCACCAAGTTTTTGGCGCCGTTGCCGGGGATTGTTCTTGAGTATGGACAACTGACGGTTCATCTTGTTGCTTAGATTAGGTATTTTTTCTTCAGAGTCTTAAGAATGAATTCTAGTGTTTCATGGTGATCTGTTGAAATCTGGCTGGCTGTGAAGCCATGTCTAATCTTATTGGACCGAGGTTTCAACTGATCATCACAATAGCTTGTTGATCTCTATCAATCTTGCTATTGGAGCAATGGTCTGCTAAGGCTTGACTGGCCATTGGCCATGTCTAGTGTTTTGGACCGAAGCTTTCTTTGAAAGCTTGGCTAGCTGTGAAGCCATGTCTAATTCCTGGACCGGAGTCTTAGACTAGCATTGCAATGATTCCTGGAAATTCAAATTGAGAATTCTGAAACTTTTATTTTCTAGTTTCATATAATTTTCGAAAAAAAGCACAAAAAAATTTTACAAAATCATAAAAACCAAAAAAAAAAATTTTTTTCTTTCAAGAAACAAGAAACATAAAGTATTTTCTATTTCTTCTTTTTCTTGTTTGAGTCTAGTGTCTAAATTTAAGTTTGGTGTCTTGCATGCCTTGTTTATTTGATCTTGGTTCTATTTTCAAGTCAATAGTACAGGGGACTGAAGATTCAGAACATGCAGCAGAGGAATTACACAGAAAAGCTGGGCGTTCAAAACGCCCAGTGAAGAAGGACAGACTGGCGTTTAAACGCCAGCCAGGGTACCTGGTTGGGGCGTTTAACGCCCAAAAAGGTAGCATTTTGGGCGTTAAACGCCAGAATGGATACCATTCTAGGCGTTTAACGCCAGGATGGCACCAGGGGGAGGATTTTGTTTTCAAAATCAATTTTTTTTCAAGTTTTCAAAATCAAATCTTTTTCAAATCATATCTTTTCAATCAAATGTTTTCAAAATCAATTTCTTTCCTTTTTCAAAGATACTTGCTAACAATTAATGATTTGATTGAACATTTCAAGTATGTTGCCTTTTCTGTTGAGAAAGGTTTAATGTTTGAATCATATCTTTTCTTGTTAGGCAAGTCATTAATTTTTAAAATCAAATCTTTTTAAAATGTTTTTCAAATCATATCTTCTCAATCACATCTTTTTTTTTTAAAACCAATCATATCTTTTTTTTCACATCTTTTTCAAAATAGTTTTTGTTCCGAGGGTTACCTGAAACGTGTAGCTCGGTCGTCTGGAGAGGCCCGAGGTGGGGGTCAGGGACCCGAGCTTGATATGTAGAGTGTGGTTGGTGGTTGTACCTGCAATGACACTCCGATGCTTAAGTTAGCATGGGTCCAAGCAGATAAGTGTAGAATGTGGAATGAATGAAATACCTGGGTGCTCCAGTGTATTTATAGTAGTTGGCCGTGATCTTCCCTGGATAAGATATTCTTATCTTATCTTATCTTTGGGAGTTTTATCTCTATCTTTGTGGAACCGCCTTTTCTAGGCCCTTTCGGCCTTTAGGTTTTGGGCTGCGTTCCTTTTGATGGGCCTTCCTTTGCTTGATTTGTCTGAGGTCCGACCTTTAGGCGTGGGCCTTAGGGCGAGGTCGGACCTTTTCATGGATTTGCCGAGATGGAGGAGCCCGGTCAGGGTATGAACAGTACCCCTGCCCGAGTTCGTCCTTTTTGGGAGGTCGAGCTCGGGCATAGTAGTTTTTCAAAATTCAAAAATGGCCGTTTCTGCATTTATTGCATTTTACCGTTTCTCCTCGATTTCCGTTCGGGCTCTGTGAAGGCATTATTTATTTGCTCCCTTCCTTTTTCTTCGTTTATTCTGTTCCTTTCCTGTTTTTCTAAGTTTCGCCATCTCCTTTTTTCGAGCACCGCTTCTCTTTCTTTGTTTCTTCTTCCCCGAATCTTTCCGTGTGTCTTTCCGGGGTTTCCTCTGCGCCGCCGCTTCGTTCTCCCTGCTTCGGAGCTCTTCGCCTTCGTTTTCTTTCTTCCAGGTTTGTTCTCCTGTTTCTATTTTCTTGTGATCATATGCTTCTGTTCTTTGTGTGGCTCTTGTTTGTTTCTTTTTCTTTATGCCTGGGTTGCCCCGAAAAGAGGCGCCGTCATTGCTTTGTTTGTATATGGGGGGGGCTCTTTTTGTTTTTCTGGTACTTTGTTCCGGGTTGCCGCATTTTCTTTGTTGGGTTTTTGTTTCTTGCTTGGCTGAACGGGTTTTTCGCTGTCTGCTTTATGTGATTTTTGCTTGCTGTTGTATTTCTTCTTTGTAGGTAAGAGTTTTATGTCTCGAAAGGTTCTTCAGGCGATGTCGACCAAGATTCCAAGTGGTCTTGGTTGGGTAGACCCTCTTCCTCTAAAAGTCCCTTCTGTGGTAGATTTTGAATATTTGGCTAGGTTCCGTAGGCACTGTAGTATATGTGAGAATAGAGAGTCTGAGAGGGATTATGAACTAGTAGCCCCGGATTCCGAGGAGAGAGTTTGTTTCCCACCTTTAGATAGTTCCGAGAAGCTCTTCTTTTATGCTTATGATTGTTTTTTCTCTAAGCTGAGTGTCCGACTTCCTTTTACCGACCTGGAGTCCGAGGTGTTGTGGTCTTGTAACCTTGCCCCTACGCAGCTCCATCCAAATTCTTGGGCGTTTTTAAAGCTGTTTCAACTCTTGTGTCAGTTTTTGGGCGTCGCTCCCTCTATTTCTCTTTTTTCCTACTTGTTTGTGTTGACGAAGCCGGGGTCGGGTGGAGGGAAGGTGTCTTGGGTCTCTTTTAGGGCTAACCAGGGAAGGAAGTTTTGTACCCTTTATGATGAGTCCTTTCACGATTTCAAGAACTTTTATTTCAAGGTTCGGGCTACTGGAGACGTCCGACCTTTCTTTCTGGATGAGAGTGGGGAGCCTTCTTTTCCTCTTTGTTGGCAAGAGAATGTAGTGTCTGCTAAGTATACTTTTGAGAGTCTAGATGAGGTTGAGCAGGCTTTTGTGGGTGTGGTGAGCAGTTTATGGGGTCGGGCACCTCACTTGGATGCGAAGAAAATGTTGGGAGATCCAAGCCTTCTCCGTTCCGAGTTAGGTAGTTTCCCGACCTCTCCGAGATTCTTCTTTTTCAGTATTTTGGTTTTGCTTGTTTTTGGTGGAATTTCTGTTGTGGTAATCCTTTTCTGTTTATTTCTGCAGAGATGTCTTCTCAAGCGGATTCCATGAAGTTCCTTCGTCGGACGAAGAAGTCTGTGGCTGCTCGAAATATCGAGGCTGGGGAGGCTTCTGCCCGATCTTCTCCGCAGAAGACTACCGTGGGTGTTCAGACTCGGTCGAAGACTATTCCGACTCCACAGTTCCGAGCTATAAATCAAGACCCTCCGACCTCCGGGCCTGCTACCTCTTCTCCTCCCCCGTTCTCGGGTCCTCCTCCCAAGAAGCAGAAGACCTCTCAAGAGCTTGCGGGTTTTAACGATAAGGATTTCGATGCTCTTGGTTGGATTGAACAGCATATTCTCCCTCAAACTTTTATTTCTACTGATGACGTGTCTATGGAGCACCATTTTCAGTATATGGCGCGGAGTTGTGTTCGGATGGCCAGTCTTCATGCTGCTATTGCCCGGGAGTTCAAGAAATCCCCCATTGGTGCGACCAGCTCCCGACTTGAGAAGGCTCAGTCTGAGTTTGAGAGGATTAATGAGCTGAAGGCTGCTAGGATTACTGAGCTGGAGGCCTCTCTGGAGAAAGAGAAAGCTAAAGCTACTGCGACTGTGGCGGCAGCGAAAGCATCTGAGGAGATGGCGAAGGCGGCGACGGAGAATTATACTCGGGTATACGCCGAGCTTGTAGAGACAAAGGAGAAGTTGCAATCTGCTCGGGATGATTTTTACGAGCTAGAGGGTCATGTGGCCAAGGGTATGGATGCTATGTTTGGAAATTTGAAGGATCAGGTCCGGGTTCTTGCTCCTGACCTGGATCTGAGTTTGTTTAGTACGGATAACGTTGTTGTGGAGGGAAAGATTGTTCCTGCTCCCAACGAGGATGAGGTTCCGGTGTCCGACCTTAATGTTCCGGTTGCGAACCCGACTTCACCTTTGGCCGGGGATGGATCTGGTGTGGAGGTTTCAAACCGAGATGATGGTGCTGTCAAGGCTGTCCCGATTTCTATGGTTCTTCCTCCGCAGCCTTCTACCGATGTGGAATCCGGAAAGGACCTTGATCCTCTGTAATCTTTTATTTTTGGTTCTTTGCCCGGCCTGTGGGCTCTTTTGTTTTTGGATGGTTTCTGTGAACGCTTTGGACGCTTTTCTGCTATTAGCTACTTGTAGTAACTTTTTAGCTTATTATGCGGTGTTTTGCTTTGACTTTTTGTTCCGCTTTTATGCTTTTTAGTTGTTTTTTGGATAACAACTTTTTAGCTAGCGCTTGAAACTTCGTTTTTATCCTGATTTTGTTTCTTCGCTTGTACTTTTTTAGTTGTTTTTTGGATAACAACTTTTTTAGTAAGCGTTTTCGAAACTTCGTTTTATCCTTTCCTTCGATTTCGTTTCTTCGCTTGTACTTTTTTAGTTGTTTTTGGATAACAACTTTTTAGTAAGCGTTTTCGAAACTTCGTTTTATCCTTTCCTTCGATTTCGTTTTCTTCGCTTGTACTTTTTTAGTTGTTTTTGGATAACAACTTTTTAGTAAGCGTTTTCGAAATCTTGGCTTTTGCCGTTTTTAAGGCTTTCTTTCTTGGATCCGGGCTTTTTCTCGGACCTCGGGCGTTCGAGTACCTCCCTTTGTTGGGTCCGACCTTGTTTGGTCGGCCTTTTAAGTTATTTTTGTAATCTCTTTTTATTTGGCTTTTTGAGCGTTTTCAGAGTTGCTTTATAACTTCTCACATTAATTTGAACCTCGTCGCTTTATCTTTGCCGACCTTGTGTGGTCTCTTGGCAAATGATTTTTTGCGTTTTGCCGAGCATAAATTAATGCGCCTTGGCGGGGTACTTTCTAGGACTTGTTTCATTCATGAGGAAGGAGAAAAGAAGATAGAAAAATTTGATTAATATTAAAAAAAAGAAGGAATATTTACAGAGTGTTTACCCTTGACTAGGTCGGGTGTCTTTATTTAACCGGGTGTCTCATTAAAAAACCCTTGTAGGGAAAAAGAGTACACCTCGGGTTAAATTTTTCTAGCTGTAGTACCGTCTTAGATTGCAGGCGTGCCAGGCCCTGGGCAGCTCATTGCCTTCTAGGTCGGACACTTTGTAGTAGCCTGTCCCTAAGACTTCTGTTACTTTGTAGGGTCCTTTCCAATTTGCAGCTAGCTTTCCTTCTCCCGACTTTTGTGTTCCGATGTCATTTCGGATTAGAATCAGGTCGTGAATGGAGAAGCTTCGCTTTATTACTTTCTGATTGTATCTGAGTGCCGTTCGCCGTTTTAAGGCTTCTTCTTGGATTCGGGCTCTTTCGGACCTCGGGGAGGAGGTCGAGTTCTTCCCTTTGTGCCTGCGGGTTACCTCTTTCGTTGTAGAAGATGGTTCTAGGTGACCCTTCCTCTATTTCGATAGGAATCATTGCCTCCATCCCGTAGGCTAGTCGGAATGGTGATTCTCCCGTTGTAGAGTGTGGAGTTGTCCGATATGCCCATAGCACCTGGGGAAGCTCTTCGGCCCATGCCCCTTTGGCTTCTTGGAGTCTCCGTTTTAACCCGGCCAAGATAACTTTATTTGCGGCCTCTGCTTGTCCATTGGCTTGTGGGTGCTCGACTGAGGTGAATTGCTGTTTGATTTTTAGTTCGGCCACCAAGTTCTGAAAACTTGTGTCTGTGAACTGTGTTCCATTGTCTGTTGTGATGGAGTAGGGGACTCCGAACCTTGTGACAATGTTTTGTATAGGAATTTGCGACTTTTCTGAGCCGTAATGGTGGCTAAGGGTTCAGCTTCGATCCACTTTGTGAAGTAGTCGACCCCTACTATGAGGTATTTGACTTGCCCCGGTCCTTGGGGGAACGGGCCGAGTAGGTCAAGTCCCCATTTTGCGAAGGGCCACGGTGCGGTGATGCTGATAAGGTCTTCGGGTGGTGCCTTGTGAAAATTGGCGTGTTTTTGGCAGGGGGGCATATTTTCACAAATTCCGTTGCGTCTCTTTGCAAGGTCGGCCAGTAGAACCCGGCTCGGACTACTTTTTTGGACAATGCCCGAGCTCCGAGATGGTTCCCACACATGCCTCCGTGGACTTCTTCGAGGACGTTCTTTGTTTCTGAGGTCGGGACGCACCTAAGGAGGGGATTTGAGAATCCTCTTCTGTATAATACGTCGTGAATTAGCGTATAATTCTGGGCGTCTTTCGTGAGTCTTTTAGCTTCCTTTCATTCGGCGGGAAGAGTTCCCGACTTCAGGTAGTTGAGTATGGGGGTCATCCATCCTTGCTGTTGGCTGGATATATTTAGCGTTTCTTCCCCTCTTAGCACGGAGGGAGATTGTAAGGTTTCCTGGAGGAGACTTCTGTTGTTGCCTCCGGGTTTGGTGCTGGCGAGCTTTGAGAGGGCGTCTGCCCGGGCGTTTTGTTCCCGAGGTATGTGCTGGATCTATATTTCTGAAAAGTGGCGTAATTGTGCCTGTGTTTGGTCCAGGTATTTCTTCATAGTTGGGTCTTTGGCCTGGTAGCTTCTATTTACTTGTGACGTGACGACCTGGGAGTCACTGAAGATCGTGATTTTCTGGGCTCCGACCTCTTCAGCTAGCTTTAGACCTGCCAGTAGGGCCTCGTATTCGGCTTGGTTGTTTGAAGCCTGGAACTCGAATTTTAGGGATAGTTCTATCCGCGTTCCTTGGTCGCTTTCGAGTATAACCCCGGCTCCGCTTCCTGTTTTGTTTGAGGACCCGTCGACATACAGGTTCCATGAGAGTGGGGTTCCAGGGGTTTCAGTGTATTCTGCGATGAAGTCGGCTAGATACTGAGATTTTATGGCAGTCCGGGCTTCATAGTGGAGGTCGAACTCGGACAGCTCCACCGCCCATTGTAGTATTCGTCCTGCCAGGTCTGTTTTTTGCAGGATGTGTCTCATGGGTTGGTTTGTCCGGATTTTGATGGTGTGGGCTTGAAAGTAGGGACGGAGCCTCTGAGCTGTGAACACTAGGGCGTAGGCGAATTTTTCTATCTTCTGATAGTTTAATTCGGCCCCTTGTAGTGCTTTGCTTACAAAGTATATGGGGCGTTGTCCTTGGTCATTTTCTCGTATTAACGCTGAAGCGACTGCTCGATTTCCAACCGAGAGGTATAGTACGAGTTCTTCTCCTTTTAGAGGTCGGGTTAGGATTGGTGGCTGTCCGAGGAATTCCTTGAATTCTTGAAAGGCTTTTTCGCACTCCGGGGTCCATGAGAAGGGTTTCCCTTTCTTCAGGAGTGAGTAGAGAGGTAGTGATTTTATTACTGATCCTGCCAAGAATCTTGATAGGGCGGCTAGCCTTCCATTCAGTTGCTGTACTTCTTTGACACACGTCGGGCTTTTCATATTGAGTATTGCTTGGCATTTGTCTGGGTTCGCTTCGATGCCCCTTTGAGTCAGCATGAAGCCTAAGAACTTTCCGGCTTCTGCGGCGAAGGTGCACTTTGTCGGGTTAAGTCTCATGTTGTGTTTTCTGAGGGTGCCGAAGACACTGGTGAGGTCGGTCAGCAAGTTTCTGTCTTCTTGTGTCTTTACCAGCATGTCGTCGACGTACACTTCCAGCTGTAGTCCGATGTGTTCTGAGAACACTTTGTTCATTAGCCTCTGGTAGGTTGCCCCTGCGTTCTTCAGCCCGAAGGGCATTACTACGTAGCAGTAGTTTGCCTTTGGGGTTATGAACGAGGTCTTTTCTTGGTCGGGTTCGTACATCGGGATTTGATTGTATCCCGAGTATGCGTCCATGAAGGAGAGATATCTGTAGCCTGAGGCTGCGTCTACTAAGGTGTCGATGCTTGGTAGTGGATATGGGTCTTTGGGGCAGGCTTTGTTGAGATCCGTGTAATCGACGCACATCCTCCATTTTCCGTTAGGCTTTTTTACCAGGACCACGTTTGCGAGCCATAGGGGGTATTTTACCTCCCTAATGAACCCGGCATCTAGCAGTGCTTGTACTTGTTCTTCTATCGCTTGCATGCGTTCGGGTCCGAGCTTCCGGCGTCTTTGTTGGACAGGTCTGGATCCCGGGTATACTGATAGTTTATGGCACATTAGGTCGGGGCTTATGCCTGGCATGTCGGAGGCTTTCCAGGCGAAGAGGTCGGAATTCCCCTTTAAGAGGGTTATGAGTTCCTCTTTTAGGCCTGCCTCAAGGTTTGCTCCTATGTTTGTTATTTTTTCAGGTGTGTTCCCAATCTGGACCTTTTCGGTTTCTCCCTCTGGTTGTGGCCGAAGATCTTCTCGAGCTTGAACTCGTCCAAGTTCTATTGTGTTGATCTCTTTCCCTTTTAGGCTCAGGCTTTCGTTGTAGCATCGCCGCGCTAGTTTTTGGTCACCTTTTAGGGTAGCGATTCCTTTTGCGGTAGGGAACTTCATACAGAGGTGTGGGGTCGAGACTATTGCTGCCAATCTGTTTAGGGTTGGTCGCCCAATGAGGGCATTGTATGCTGAAGTGACGTCGACTATAATGTAGTCGATGCTTAATGTTTTGGATTGCTCGCCTCTTCCAAAGGTAGTGTGTAGCGAGATGTATCCTAAGGGATGGATCGGGGCGTCCCCTAGCCCGAATAGGTCGGTGGGGTAGGCCTTTAGCTCTTTTTCTTCAAGTCCGAGCTTGTCGAAGGCCGTTTTGAACAGGATATCTGCTGAACTTCCCTGGTCAATCAAGGTTCGATGTAAGTTGGCGTTGGCTAGAATAATGGTGATTACCATTGGATCGTCGTGCCCGGGTATTATCCCTTGAGCATCTTCTCGGGTAAATGAGATAGTAGGTAATTCGGGCAGGGGACTGTCTTCTCGGACATGATAGACTTCTTTGAGGTGTCTTTTTCGTGAGGACCTGGATGTTCCACCGCCCGCAAAACCTCCATTTATCATGTGTACGTGCCTTTCGGGGGTTCGCGGGGTTTGTTCGGCCCGACCTTCGTTATCTCCCCGCCTTCTCTTCCTGGTCTCTTCTCCTTTCTCTGCTATGTATCTGTCGAGTTTTCCTTCTCTGGCTAGCTTTTCTATAACATTTTTTAGGTCGTAGCAGTCGTTAGTAGGATGACCGTAGAGTTTGTGATATTCACAGTACTCAGACCGATCTCTCCCCGCTCTCTTGTGTTTTAGAGGTCGGGGCGGGGGGATCTTTTCGGTGTGGCATACTTCTCTGTAGACGTCTACCAGGGAGACTCGGAGGGGGGTGTAGTTGTGGTACTTCCGTGGCTTGTCCGAGTTGGGTTCTTCTTTCTTCTTCTGTTCCCGATCTCGATCTCGGAGTGGGTAAGTTGATTCCTTCCTAGAAGAGTCTTTTAGCTGGGAGGTTTCCTCCATGTTGATATATTTTTCTGCCCGCTCCTGCACCTCGTATAGGGAGGTCGGGTATCGTTTGGATAGGGATTGGCTAAACGGTCCCTCTTTTAGGCCGTTTGCTAGTCCCATGATGGCTGCTTCAGTGGGTAAGTGTTGTATGTCCAGGCAGGCTTTGTTGAATCGTTCCATGTATTCTCGGAGGGTTTCTTGGTTACCTTGTTTGATCCCGAGTAGACTGGGGGCATGTTTCGTCTTGTCCTTTTGAATAGAGAACCTTGTTAGGAATTTTTTGGTCAGGTCTTCGAAGCTGGTGATTGATCTTGGTGGCAGGTTTTCGAACCACTTCATGGCTGACTTGGTGAGAGTGGTGGGGAAGGCTTTGCACCGAATCGCGTCGGAGGCGTCGACTAGGTACATTCTGCTTCTGAAATTGCTGAGGTGGTGACTTGGATCGGTGGTGCCGTCGTAGAGATCCATATCGGGTGGTTTGAAGTTTCGCGGTACCTTCTCCTTCATGATCTCTTGCGTGAAGGGATCATGGTTGCCTTCGGGGGTGGTGCCGCGTTCTGTCCGGCCTTTCAGGTTGGCCTCTATTTTCCGCAGTTTTTCTTCTAATTCTCTGCGCTTTCGAGTCTCCCTCCTCAGATCTTGTTCAGTTTCTTTCTGTTTCTTTATGTCCTCTTCGAGTCGTTTCAGTCGGTTTTGTTGTGCCTGGACAGCTTCTAGAATTTCCGAGCTCTTTTCTTTTTCGGGATTTTGTGGATCTTTGTTTGGGAGTGATGTCTTTGGGTGATTCTGTTTGTTTCCTCCTGGAGTGCGTGGTGACAGAGGGCTGTCCGGACGTTCTCCGGTGTCAATTTCTTCCTCTTGTTCAGATGCAGCGCGGTCATTGTTGTGAGGTTCGTCCGCCATGGTAGAGGGATGACTTCCAGGTCCCCGGCAACGGCGCCAATGTTCCGAGGGTTACCTGAAACGTGTAGCTCGGTCGTCTGGAGAGGCCCGAGGTGGGGGTCAGGGACCCGAGCTTGATATGTAGAGTGGTTGGTGGTTGTACCTGCAATGACACTCCGATGCTTAAGTTAGCATGGGTCCAAGCAGATAAGTGTAGAATGTGGAATGAATGAAATACCTGGGTGCTCCAGTGTATTTATAGTAGTTGGCCGTGATCTTCCCTGGATAAGATATTCTTATCTTATCTTATCTTTGGGAGTTTTATCTCTATCTTTGTGGAACCGCCTTTTCTAGGCCCTTTCGGCCTTTAGGTTTTGGGCTGCGTTCCTTTTGATGGGCCTTCCTTTGCTTGATTTGTCCGAGGTCCGACCTTTAGGCGTGGGCCTTAGGGCGAGGTCGGACCTTTTCATGGATTTGCCGAGATGGAGGAGCCCGGTCAGGGTATGAACAGTTTTCAAATCATATCTTTTTTATTTCTAATTTCAAAAATCTTTTTCAAAAAATTACTTGATTCATTTTCCACTCTTAATTTTCGAAAATCAATTAGAGTTTTTCAAAAATGTTTTCAAAATATTTCACTTGATTTTCGAAAATTTCTTCCTCTCTTCCCACATCCTTCTATTTATGGAGTATCACTCCTTCTTAATGCACAATTCGAACTTTATCTAATCAAGTTCGAATTCTCCTATCTCCTTCTTCTATTTTTCTTTTTCTCTGACACATCAAGGAATCTCTATACTGTGACATAGAGGATTCCACATTTTCTTGTTCTCTTCTCTTTCATATGAGCAGGAGCAGAGACAAAGGCATTCTTGTTGAAGCTGACCCTGAACCTGAAAGGACCTTGAAGCGAAAGCTAAGAGAAGCTAAGGCACAACTCTCTGTGGAGGACCTGACCGAATTCTTCAAAGAAGAAGAACCCATGGCAGCCGAAAACAACAACAATGCCAACAATGCAAGGAAGGTGCTGGGTGACTTTACTGCACCTACTCCCGACTTCTATGGGAGAAGCATCTCTATCCCTGCCATTGGAGCAAACAACTTTGAGCTTAAGCCTCAGTTAGTTTCTCTAATGCAACAGAATTGCAAGTTCCATGGACTTCCATTGGAAGATCCTCATCAGTTTTTAGCTGAGTTCTTGCAAATCTGTGACACAGTCAAGACTAATGGGGTTGACCCTGAGGTCTACAGACTGATGCTATTCCCTTTTGCTGTAAGAGACAGAGCTAGAATATGGTTGGACTCACAACCTAAAGAAAGCCTGGACTCTTGGGAAAAGCTAGTCAATGCCTTCTTGGCAAAGTTCTTTCCACCTCAAAAATTGAGTAAGCTTAGAGTGAAAGTCCAAACCTTCAGACAGAAGGATGGTGAATCCCTCTATGAAGCTTGGGAAAGATACAGACAATTAATCAGAAAGTGTCCCTCAGACATGCTTTCTGAATGGAGCATCATAGGTATTTTCTATGATGGTCTCTCTGAACTATCCAAGATGTCTTTGGATAGCTCTGCTGGAGGATCTCTTCATCTGAAGAAGACGCCTACAGAAGCTCAAGAGCTAATTGAAATGGTTGCAAATAACCAATTCATGTACACTTCTGAAAGGAATCCTGTGAACAATGGGACAAGTCAGAAGAAAGGAGTTCTTGAGATTGATACTCTGAATGCCATATTGGCTCAGAATAAAATATTGACTCAACAAGTCAATTTGATTTCTCAAAGTCTGTCTGGAATGCAAAATGCACCAAGCAGTACTAAGGATGCTTCATCTGAAGAAGAAGCCTATGATCCTGAGAACCCTTCAATGGAAGAGGTGAATTACCTAGAAGAACCCTATGGAAACACCTATAATTCTTCATGGAGAAATCACCCAAATTTCTCATGGAAGAATCAAGAGAGACCTCAACAAGGTTTCAACAACAATAATGGTGGAAGAAACAGGTTTAGCAATGGCAAGCCTTTTCCATCATCTTCTCAGCAACAGACAGAGAATATTAAGCAGAACCCCTCTGACTTAGCAACCATGGTCTCTGATCTAATCAAAACCACTCAAAGTTTCATGACTGAAACAAGATCCTCCATTAGGAATTTAGAGGCACAAGTGGGACAGCTGAGCAAGAAAGTTACTGAACTCCCTCCTAGTACTCTCCCAAGTAATACAGAAGAAAATCCAAAAGGAGAGTGCAAGGCCCTCAACATGGCCGAATATGGAGAGGAAGGGGAGGAAGTGAACGCCACTGAGGAAGGCCTCAATGGGCGTGCACTAGCCTCCACAGAGTTCCCTAGTGAGGAACCATGGGAATCTGAGGCTCAAAATGAGACCATAGAGATCCCATTGGATTTACTTCTGCCATTCATGAGCTCTGATGAGTATTCTTCCTCTGAAGAGGATGAGTATGTCACTGAAGAGCAAGTTGCTAAATACCTTGGAGCAATCATGAAGCTAAATGACAAGTTATTTGGAAATGAGACTTGGGAGAATGAACCTCCTTTGCTCATCAAAGAACTGGATGACTTGTCTAGGCAGAAATTACCTCAAAAGAGACAAGATCCTGGGAAGTTTTCAATACCTTGTACCATAGGCACCATGACCTTCAAGAAGGCGCTGTGTGACTTAGGGTCAAGTGTAAACCTCATGCCTCTCTCTGTAATGGAGAAGCTAAGGATCTTTGAGGTACAAGCTGCAAGAATCTCACTAGAGATGGCAGACAACTCAAGAAAACAAGCTCATGGACTTGTAGAGGATGTATTGGTGAAGATTGAGGACCATTACATCCCTACTGATTTCATAGTCCTAGAGACTGGGAAGTGCATGGATGAATCTATCATCCTTGGCAGACCCTTCCTAGCCACAGCAAAGGCTGTGATTGATGTTGATAGAGGTGAACTGATCATTCAAGTGAATGAAGAATCCTTTGTGTTTAAGGCTCAAGGATATCCCTCTGTCACCATGGAGAAGAAGCATGAAGAGCTTCTCTCAATTCAGAGTCAAACAGAGCCCCCACAGTCAAACTCTAAGTTTGGTGTTGGGAGGCCACAACCAAACTCTAAGTTTGGTGTTGAACCCCCACATTCAAACTCTAAGTTTGGTGTTGGGAGGTTCCAACATTGCTCTGAGTGTCTGTGAGGCTCCATGAGAGCCCTCTGTCAAGCTACTGACATTAAAGAAGCGCTTGTTGGGAGGCAACCCAATGTTATATTTTATCTATTTCTCTTTGTTATTTTTTGTTATTTTGTAGGTTGATGATCATAAGAAGTCACAAAATCAATTGAAAAAGCAAAAACAGAATGAAAAACAGCACACCCTGGAGGAAGAACCCACTGGCGTTTAAACGCCAGTGAGGCTAGCAGTTGGGCGTTTAACGCCAGAAAGGGGCACCAGACTGGCGTTAAACGCCAGAAAAGGGCAAGAACCTGGCGTTAAACGCCAGGAATGGGCACCAGCCCGGCGTTTAACGCCAGAAATGGCTCAAAACGTGATTTTGAATGCCATTTGGTGCAGGGATGACTTTTCCTTGACACCACAGGATCTGTGGACCCCACAGGATCCCCACCAACCCACCACTCTCTCTCTTCTTCTTCACCCATTCACCAATCACCTCAATACCTCTTCCCCAAAAACCCTTCACCTATCAAATCTCATCTTTCTCTTCACCACTCACCTCCATCCTTCATAAAACCCCACCTACCTCACCATTCAAATTCACACCACTTCTCCCCCTCTTTGGCCGAACACAAAGCCATTCCCTTCTTCCTCATTTCTTCTTCTTCTACTCTCTTCTTTCTTCTTTTGCTCGAGGACGAGCAAACCTTTTAAGTTTGGTGTGGTAAAGGCATTGCTTTTTGTTTTTCCATAACCATTTATGGCATCCAAGGCCGGAGAAACCTCTAGAAAGAGGAAAGGGAAGGCAAAAGCTTTCACCTCCGAGTCATGGGAGATGGAGAGATTCATCTCAAGGGTGCATCAAGACCACTTCTATGAAGTTGTGGCCATGAAGAAGGGTCAACTTTGATCAAAGGTTGGACCAAGTCCTCATAGACATTTGTGAAGAGGGCGTTCAATGAAAGAGAGATTCAAGAGGGAAGCCGGTTCAACTGAGAAGGCATGACCTCAAGCCCATCACTAAGAAAAGGATGGAGCAAACAAGAGACCCCTCTCATCATGAGAGAGGAGCAACAAAGACAAGGAAGAGACATTGAGGAGCTCAAGCACTCCATAGGATCTTCAAGAGGAAGAACAAGCCGCCATCACTGAGGTGGACCCGTTCTTTAATCTCCTTGTTCTTTATTTGCTTGTGTTTATCTATGTTTGTGTCTTATGATCATTAGTGTCTTAGTGTCTATGCCTTAAAGTTATGAATGTCCTATGAATCCATCACCTTTCTTAGAGATTGTTCTTAATTGAAAAAGAATAGAATTGCATGAATTTTGAATTTTATAGCAGTTTAATTATTTTGATGTGGTGGCAACACTTTTGTTCTCCGAATGTATGCTTGAACAGTGCATATGTCTTTTGAATTTGTGGTTCATGAATGTTAAAATTGTTGGCTCTTGAAAGAATGTTGAAAAAGGATACATGTTACTGAGGATCTGAAAAATCATAAAAATGATTCTTGAAGCAAGAAAAAGCAGTGAATACAAAAAAAAACGAAAAAAAAGAAAAAAAAAGAAAAAGAAAGAAAAAGAAAGAAATAAAGTTGTGATCCAAGGCAAAAAGAGTGTGCTTAAGAACCCTGGACACCTCTAATTGGGGACTCTAGCAAAGCTGAGTCACAATCTGAAAAGGTTCACCAATTATGTGTCTGTGGCATGTATGTATCCGGTGGTAATACTGGAAAACAGAGTGCTTTGGGCCACGGCCAAGACTCATAAAATAGCTGTGTTCAAGAATCATCATACCTAACTAGGAGAATCAATAACACTATCTGGATTCTGAGTTCCTAAAGAAGCCAATCATTCTGAATTTCAAAGGATAGAGTGAGATGCCAAAACTGTTCGGAGGCAAAAAGCTACTAGTCCCGCTCATCTAATTTGGAGCTAAGTTTCATTGATAATTTGGAGTCTATAGTATATTCTCTTCTTTTTATCTTATTTGATTTTCAGTTGCTTGAGGACAAGCAACAATTTAAGTTTGGTGTTGTGATGAGCGGATAATTTATACGCTTTTTGGCATTGTTTTTAGTATGTTTTAGTATGATCTAGTTAGTTTTTAGTATATTTTATTAGTTTTTAGTTAAATTCACTTTTCTGGACTTTACTATGAGTTTGTGTATTTTTCTGTGATTTCAGGTATTTTCTGGCTGAAATTGAGGGACCTGAGCAAAAATCTGATCCAGAGACTGAAAAGGACTGCAGATGCTGTTGGATTCTGACCTCCCTGCACTCGAAGTGGATTTTCTGGAGCTACAGAAGCCCAATTGGCGCGCTCTCAACGGCGTTGGAAAGTAGACATCCTGGGCTTTCCAGCAATATATGATAGTCCATACTTTGCCCAAGATTTGATGGCCCAAACCGGCGTTCAAAGTCACCTATAGAAATTCCAGCGTTAAACGCCGGAACTGGCACCTAAATGGGAGTTAAACGCCCAAACTGGCATAAAAGCTGGCGTTTAACTCCAAGAAGAGTCTCTACACGAAAAATGCTTCATTGCTCAGCCCAAGCACACACCAAGTGGGCCCGGAAGTGGATTTTTATGTCATTTACTCATCTATGTACACCTTAGGCTACTAGTTTTCTATAAGTAGGACCTTTTACTATTGTATTTTCATCTTTGGATTAATTTTAGATCCTTTGATCATCTTTGGACATCTAGTTCTTAGATCATTTGGGAGGCTGGCCTCACGGCCATGCCTAGACCTTGTTCTTATGTATTTTCAACGGTGGAGTTTCTACACACCATAGATTAAGGTGTGGAGCTCTGCTGTACCTCGAGTATTAATGCAATTACTATTGTTCTTCTATTCAATTCCGCTTGTTCTTGTTCCAAGATATCACCTGTTCTTCAACTTGATGAATGTGATGATCCGTGACACTCATCATCATTCTCACTTATGAATAAAGTGACTGACAACCACTCTTGTTCTACAAGCATATGAGGCTTAGTGAATATCTCTTGGATTCCTGATACACGATGCATGGTTGATCGCCTGACAACCGAGTGCTCGCCTGACAAACGAGCCAGCCATTCCGTGAGATCAGAGTCTTCGTGGTATAGGCGAGAACTGATGGCAGCATTCAAGAGAATCCGGAAGGTCTAAACCTTGTCTGTGGTATTCTGAGTAGGATTCAATGATTGAATGACTGTGACGTGCTTCAAACTCCTAGCAGGCGGGGCGTTAGTGACAGACGCAAAAGAATCGATGGATTTTATTCCGGCCTGACCGAGAACCGACAGCTGATTAGCCATATGCTGTGACAGAGCATAGGAACATTTTCACTGAGAGGATGGGAGGTAGCCACTGACAACGGTGAAACCCTACATGAGCTTGCCATGGAAAGGAGTAAGAAGGATTGGATGAAGACTGTAGGAAAGCAGAGAGACGGAAGGGAAGGCATCTTCATACACTTATCTGAAGCTCTCACCAATGATATACATAAGTATCTCTATCTTTATCTTTATGCTTTATTCGTTTATCACTATACCCATTTGAGTCTGCCTGACTGAGATTTACAAGGTGACCATAGCTTGCTTCATACCAACAATCTCCGTGGGATCGACCCTTACTCACGTAAGGTATTACTTGGACGACCCAGTGCACTTGCTGGTTAGTTGTGCGAAGTTGTAGTGATCACAATTTCGCGCACCAAGTTTTTGGCGCCGTTGCCGGGGATTGTTCTTGAGTATGGACAACTGACGGTTCATCTTGTTGCTTAGATTAGGTATTTTTTCTTCAGAGTCTTAAGAATGAATTCTAGTGTTTCATGGTGATCTGTTGAAATCTGGCTGGCTGTGAAGCCATGTCTAATCTTATTGGACCGAGGTTTCAACTGATCATCACAATAGCTTGTTGATCTCTATCAATCTTGCTATTGGAGCAATGGTCTGCTAAGGCTTGACTGGCCATTGGCCATGTCTAGTGTTTTGGACCGAAGCTTTCTTTGAAAGCTTGGCTGGCTGTGAAGCCATGTCTAATTCCTGGACCGGAGTCTTAGACTAGCATTGCAATGATTCCTGGAAATTCAAATTGAGAATTCTGAAACTTTTATTTTCTAGTTTCATATAATTTTCGAAAAAAAAGCACAAAAAAATTTTACAAAATCATAAAAACCAAAAAAAAAAAAATTTTCTTTCAAGAAACAAGAAACATAAAGTATTTTCTATTTCTTCTTTTTCTTGTTTGAGTCTAGTGTCTAAATTTAAGTTTGGTGTCTTGCATGCCTTGTTTATTTGATCTTGGTTCTATTTTCAAGTCAATAGTACAGGGGACTGAAGATTCAGAACATGCAGCAGAGGAATTACACAGAAAAGCTGGGCGTTCAAAACGCCCAGTGAAGAAGGACAGACTGGGCACCAGAAGTTGTAGTGATCACAATTTCGCGCACCAGAAGGGTCTGCCAAGGATGATGGATTCATCCATGCATTTCCCAGTCTCTAGGACTATGAAATCAGTAGGGATGTAATGGTCTTCAACTTTTACCAGAACATCCTCTACAAGTCCATAAGCTTGTTTTCTTGAGTTGTCTGCCATCTCTAGTGAGATTCTTGCAGCTTGTACCTCAAAGATCCCTAGCTTCTCCATTACAGAGAGAGGCATGAGGTTTACACTTGACCCTAAGTCACACAGAGCCTTCTTGAAGGTCATGGTGCCTATGGTGCAAGGTATGGAAAACTTCCCAGGATCTTGTCTCTTTTGAGGTAATTTCTGCCTAGACAAGTCATCCAGTTCTTTGGTGAGCAAAGGAGGTTCATCCTCCCAAGTCTCATTTCCAAATAACTTGTCATTTAGCTTCATGATTGCTCCAAGGTATTTAGCAACTTGCTCTTCAGTGACATACTCATCCTCTTCAGAGGAAGAATACTCATCAGAGCTCATGAAAGGCAGAAGTAAGTCCAATGGAATCTCTATGGTCTCATTTTGAGCCTCAGATTCCCATGGTTCCTCATTAGGGAACTCATTGGAGGTCAGTGCACTCTCATTGAGGTCTTCCTCAGTGGCGTTCACTTCCTCTCCCTCCTCTCCAAATTCGGCCATGTTGATGGCCTTGCACTCTCCTTTTGGGTTTTCTTCTGTATTGCTTGGGAGAGTACTAGGAGGGAGTTCAGTAACTTTCTTGCTCAGCTGTCCCACTTGTGCCTCCAAATTCCTAATGGAGGATCTTGTTTCAGTCATGAAACTTTGAGTGGTTTTGATTAGATCAGAGACCATGGTTGCTAAGTCAGAGGTGTTCTGCTTAGAACTCTCTGTCTGTTGCTGAGAAGATGATGGAAAAGGCTTGCCATTGCTAAACCTGTTTCTTCCACCATTATTGTTGAAACCTTGTTGAGGTCTCTCTTGATTCTTCCATGAGAAATTTGGGTGATTTCTCCATGAAGAATTATAGGTGTTTCCATAGGGTTCTCCTAGGTAATTCACCTCTTCCATTGAAGGGTTCTCAGGATCATAAGCTTCTTCTTCAGATGAAGCATCCTTAGTACTGCTTGGTGCATTTTGCATTCCAGACAGACTTTGAGAAATCAAATTAACTTGTTGAGTCAATATTTTGTTCTGAGCCAATATGGCATTCAGAGTATCAATCTCAAGAACTCCTTTCTTCTGATTAGTCCCATTGTTCACAGGATTCCTTTCAGAAGTGTACATGAATTGGTTATTTGCAACCATTTCAATGAGCTCTTGAGCTTCTGCAGGCGTCTTCTTTAGATGAAGAGATCCTCCAGCCGAGCTATCCAAAGACATCTTGGACAGTTCAGAGAGACCATCATAGAAAATACCTATGATGCTCCATTCAGAAAGCATGTCAGATGGACATTTTCTGATCAATTGTTTGTATCTTTCCCAAGCTTCATAGAGGGATTCTCCATCCTTCTGTCTGAAGGTTTGGACTTCCACTCTAAGCTTACTCAATTTTTGAGGTGGAAAGAACTTTGCCAAGAAGGCATTGACTAGCTTTTCCCATGAGTCCAGGCTTTCTTTAGGTTGTGAGTCCAACCATGTCCTAGCTTTATCTCTTACAGTAAAAGGAATAGCATAAGTCTGTAGACCTCAGGGTCAACCCCATTAGTCTTGACAGTGTCACAGATTTGCAAGAATTCAGCTAAGAACTGATGAGGATCTTCCAATGGAAGTCCATGGAACTTGCAATTCTGTTGCATTAGAGAAACTAATTGAGGCTTAAGCTCAAAGTTGTTTGCTCCAATGGCAGGGATAGAGATGCTTCTCCCATAGAAGTCGGGAGTAGGTGCAGTAAAGTCACCCAGCACCTTCCTTGCATTGTTGTTGTTGTTGTTGTTTTCGGCTGCCATGGTTTCTTCTTCTTTGAAGATTTCTGTCAGGTCCTCTACAGAGAGTTGTGCCTTAGCTTCTCTTAGCTTTCGGTTCAAGGTCCTTTCAGGTTCAGGGTCAGCTTCAACAAGAATGCCTTTGTCTTTGTTCCTACTCATATGAAAGAGAAGAGAACAAGAAAATATGGAATCCTCTATGTCACAGTATAGAGATTCCTTGAAGTGTCAGAGGAACAGAAAAATAGAAAGAAGAGGTAGAAGAATTCGAACTTAATTAGATAGAGTTCGAATTGTGCATTGAGAAGGAGTGGTACTCCATAAATAGAAGGATGTGGGAAGTGTAATACCCGGTCTAACCGAAATTAATTAAATAATGAGTAAGTAGGAGCGAATATGGTTGGAAGATTTTGCAATCGGAATTTGATGATTTAAATATGATATTTGGATTCAGTGAATTTTTCCGAGTCGGAAAACATAGTTTTCTGCGTAAAAGCGCGCAGTGGAATTTTGACCGGAAGTACCGGCTGAGATTTGTCTGGTACTACAGCTGAGAAAATTGATTATGGGTAAATAAGATTAAGAAATGAGGAATTATAATTAGGAGAGGTAGAAATATTTGAAGTGCGATTTAGAGCGCTAATCTTAAAGGTTTTGGTCCAAAATTGGACCAACAGACAAAAATAAGTGAACTGGGCCTAAGTGGGCCCAAGACCCAACATATATAAACATTAGTTATGAGCATTTCAGCTCATTTTTACCCTAAAAGAGGGTTGGGGCGCTGAAATTGAGAAGAGGGAAGAGAAGAGGGAAAACCTAACTCTCTTTGATCTTCAAACCACCATAACTTGAGCTACGGAGCTCCGATTGACGAGCCGTTTGCGGCCACGCGTCGCTCTTCTCATCCTCTACATTTCTATCTAAGTTTTGTGGTGAGTATTCCATTCATCTCTGCCCAGTTTTCGAAATTCCCCACTGTTACACGTTTTTGGGAAGTTAGTGTTGAAATCTTGTGATTTTGGGTGTTTAGGGATACTCCAACATGGATTCTAAGTGAGTTCTATCCCTACTTCATATGGGCTGAGGTAAGAAGTGCTCAAACCCTTGTGATTTATCATTTTTATGAGCCCTAGGTTGATGTATGTATGTGATATTGGTTATGTTAGTGCATATGATGGTTTTGGTGCACAATTGGGAGATTGGTGTTGCTTGAGGAGCTTTGGTGAGGCTTAGGGCTAAGGTTGGTGGAGACTTCCAAAGAAGAGGCTCAATTGATTTGGCTACAAGAGGTACGGTTTAAGTTTCATTTAAGTACCGTGTGGTGTGATGAGAATTCCTAGGCTAGATGCCCCTAGGATTAAGTTTGGATTGTGTAAATGGTTGATGCTAATGCATAGTTGGTATGTAATGTGAATTGATGATTGGGTTGAGAATTGTGTGGCCTTGTATGCTTGGCGTATTGAAAATTTGATGTTTTGGGTAATGAGTATTGATTTGCGATTTATGCATTAAAATTGTGAAATTGGGCCGGAGGCCGTAAATTTTGGGCCGGAGGCCGGAAAGAGGTAAGGAAGGTAAGTTGATGTGTGCATTGTATGATGACACAAGTGATTGGATGAATTTCATATAATGAATGTATGAATGATTGGGTTGGTTATTGGATAATGAGGTTTGAGGAGTTGAAGTGTGGAAATTGGTAAACTTTGGGTGAAATAGTATAGATGGGGTATGTTTGATTTTGGTTGAGATATATTATGTGGTCATATATGTGAGTATGATTATTGATGCCTTGATGGTATGATAATGCGTGAGAGATATGTATGTTGTGATATGCTTGAGGAATGATTAAGGTTGATTTGGGGGTGAAACCACGTGACAGTGAATATGATATTGATTATGTACAAGGGTGATTTATTGGAATTGATGTTGTTGAGAATTGGCATGAGGAGTAGTATATGATATGTCAATATATTTGAGTTTGAGCCACTTGGGTGAAGTGGGCTAAATGATGAGTTAGTGATTTGGTATATTGTGGTTATGTGTCAATGTGTGAGTTGAGGAGGCTTGATGTTGAATTTGATACATTTGATTGATTTCAAAGAAAAGGGATGAAATTGGCATGTTTTGATTGATTTTGAAAAGAGTTGAAAATGGTTTGTTTTGAAAATGGCATATTGTGGTTTTGTATAAAAATATGATTTTTGGGCATACTTTGGCGGAACATAACTTGGACTACGGATCTCTGTTTTGTACCAAATCTGTTTAGAAATGAAATTTGATCCGGGATGTCCATGCCGTTCGAAGAACGGTTGAAAAATGATTTAAAATGAGGAAGTTATGTCCGTTGGAAGATTGGGGTAAAAATCTGTGAAATTCTGCAGCTTTTAACTTAGAAAATTTTTAGCAGAATAACCCCTTGCGCGTGGGCGCACCTGGCGCGTACGCGCCGATCTTCCGAAAAGTGCCATCCACGCGTACGCGTGGTGTGCGCGGGCGCGCCGATAGTGCTGCACCCAATGCCCAGCCATTTTCCCGAGAGTTATGCCAGAACTGTGCCGGTGTTGTGCCTGGGGCACGAGAACACCCGCGCGTACTGGGAACCCATGGGCCCGGGGTTCTCATTCCGTATATATCTCTTGTTTTTCAGATACAGGTTCAGGTGCTCAGAAGTGAGCTGCGGTTCGTCTGAGAGACGGCGAAGATATTTATTTTCTCTACTTTGTGTTTCGCTTAGAATCTCTCCACCTTTGTTTTGAAGAGATTATATTATGTGTTGAACTCTTTTGGAACTTGCCTATAGAGGCTTTTATGTTTTCCTTGGGAGAGATTAGGATATATTGTTGTCAGCTACTTTCATACTGTACCCTAGCCGACCTAAACTTCGCGGGTCGCGACTAGTGGCTATTTACTTATGTTATATATATATATATATCTATCTGTTATCTATCTCTTAATCTCTTTTATGCCTTGCCCGTATATCGCTTTCGACTCCGCGGTTTAACTTTTCGTTGTCGAAACGTGAGTGATACGTCTTCGCGATTTTATTTCTACTCTTTTCAGGCTTCTCGATTAATACTCCTTTCAAAATTACCTATATTTATATATTAAAAATCCACCTGAGAGTCGTACCACCGTAATATCACTGACTTATGACTCGAGCATAAGGATTTGAATATTAGGGTGTTACATTATGGTATCAGAGCAGTTCGTCCTCGTGAGCCTGAGGGATGGAACTGCTTATGCTTCAATGCATACTCTGAGTCTGTGCCTGTGCTAGTTAGGGTATCTAACTGATACATCTAGCATGAAGTCCATGAGTGTACCTTTGGTACTTTGAAGCACTATACTTCTGATATTGAGACTGATCAACTTGATATCGATTGTTTGGTGTGTATAGGAACCAGATGGCGCCTCGTGGACCCGGTCGGGGACGTGAGAGAGATCGTACTAGCACACAGGAACCAGAAATCAACTCGAATAACCCGGTAAACCTTATGGCGGCGTTGGAGAATATGGCTGCTGCTATGCAAGCCACTGCGGAGGCTCTTGGGCAACAGATAAACAATAATGGCAATGGCAGAAGGGAAGCTCAGGGCCCGATGACACTGGCAACTTTCTTAAAGGTTAATCCACCTAAGTTCAAGGGAACCACCAATCCGACTGAAGCTGATACTTGGTTTCAGGCCATGGAGCGAGCACTGCAAGTGCAGTTGGTGCCTGAAGAGCAGCGTGTTGAATTTGCTACCTATCTGCTCACGGGGGAAGCATCGCATTGGTGGCAAGGGACTCGACGTCTCCTGCAGCAGGGGAATGATCCTATCACCTGGGGTGCCTTCCAGGTGGAATTCTATAAGAAGTACTTTCCAAATTCCGCCAGGACGGCCAAGGAATTGGAGTTACTACAGCTGAAGCAAGGTGCTATGTCCGTATATGAGTATACAGACAAATTTGAGGAGCTATTTAGGTTTTCCCGTATGTGTCAAGGAACTCCGGGAGACTCTGAGGAATGGAAGTGTATTAAGTATGAAGGAGGACTTCGAAGTGAAATCCTGAGCTCCGTTGGACCGATGGAGATTAGGGTCTTCTCTGAACTTGTGAACAAGAGCCGTATTGCTGAAGAATGTGTGAGGAAGGCTGTTGAGGCGAAGAATGACCGTCGGGAGTCCCACTGCAGGGAGCACAATCAAGAATACCCAACAAGGGGTCAAGAGTTTAAGAGAAGAGGATGCCCACAACGTTTTCCTCAAAGGCGAAATGACCTTGCGACGAGTGAGGAGTCCCAAAGGGATGGTAAGGGAAAACGAGCAGCGGCTGCTTCTAATGTTCTGAGCTGTCAGAGGTGTGGAAGTCATCACCCGAATAGGCCTTGCCGATTGGGGTTAGGCGTATGTTACAAGTGCGGGTTACCAGGGCATGTATCAAGAAATTGCCAACAATGAGGGAGTCAGGATACGGGCCGATTGCGACAGTAAGATTGAGGTAATTATTATCATCAAACTTAAAGGACAGTGCATGATTTTATAATACCGCCTGTACAGTAGAATTGGGACTGTCGAACTTAATATTAGACTGAGAAGTAAACCGGATGGTCCGAGTAAGGATTTACCTTAATACAAATGGATAAATGCCTATGATGTAAATGATTTTCTGTTGAGAATGATGTGTTGTGTTTGTTATGTGGTTGGATGAATTCTAGATTTTTGGTAAAACAGATTGACCCGTGACTTTTAGTTCCTTTGATTTAAATAGATAAGAAATGGTCCTAAATGATGGATTTGGAAACGTTGATCTGAAATGCCAATCATGCTAAGTTGTGGTTGGGTACTTGAGAAAATAAGTGATGGAGCTAATACTTGACGAGAAATCAAAGTGGCATAGCGGAAGCTTGCTAAAAGCGTTAGCATAGTATGGTAATAATAAGGAAAAGTGGGATATGATTAAAAATGCTTTATGCTTTGAGTACTTAAAAGTTTAGTGAGCTTATACAGATACTGATTCTCGATAATTGGAGTTAATTGCGACGGTGAGCCTTAATGGTTCCGAAATGGATGAGGAAATTACCATTGATGCATAGTCGGATTTAGATGATGATTGAGTGCAAGTTGTCGTGTTCGAGAGATGAGTGCTATGATGTTTGGTCATGGTGACCTTGGATTAGATTGAGGTTTATAATGATCGGTTTCGAAAGGCGAATGTGAAAACCACTAAATTGAAATGCTGATGTGGTACTTAGATTGGTTTGAGGAAACCCGTGACGGGTGGTAGACTCCAGTTTTTAGGAGAGGTACTGTCGAGTTTTTTTTTTTTTTCAATAATTCGAGGATGTGTTGGTTATAGTTTCGAGAATGATCTTTGATTGATTATAGTGATATGGAGTGATGGCTATGATCAACAATGATGGCAATATTATTGATGTCATGATTTGAGATTTAATAGGGTGTGGGTTGATGAGACGGTAAAAGTAAGGAACGAATGACCGAGATCCTCAGAAATAGAGAAAATCAGAGCGCGGCAACGGAAGCGCGCAGAGTAAAAGGGCCTTGGAACTGTTATGCGTTGGATATAACGGCAGACTACGCTCGCGTACTCATAGTGATGGATGGAATTTTCGAGGGCGAAAATTTCTGTTAGGGGGGTAGAATGTAATACCCGGTCTAACCGAAATTAATTAAATAATGAGTAAGTAGGAGCGAATATGGTTGGAAGATTTTGCAATCGGAATTTGATGATTTAAATATGATATTTGGATTCAGTGAATTTTTCCGAGTCGGAAAACATAGTTTTCTGCGTAAAAGCGCGCAGTGGAATTTTGACCGGAAGTACCGGCTGAGATTTGTCTGGTACTACAGCTGAGAAAATTGATTATGGGTAAATAAGATTAAGAAATGAGGAATTATAATTAGGGGAGGTAGAAATATTTGAAGTGCGATTTAGAGCGCTAATCTTAAAGGTTTTGGTCCAAAATTGGACCAACGGACAAAAATAAGTGAACTGGGCCTAAGTGGGCCCAAGACCCACAATATAAACATTAGTTATGAGCATTTCAGCTCATTTTTACCCTAAAAGAGGGTTGGGGCGCTGAAATTGAGAAGAGGGAAGAGAAGAGGGAAAACCTAACTCTCTTTGATCTTCAAACCACCATAACTTGAGCTACGGAGCTCCGATTGACGAGCCGTTTGCGGCCACGCGTCGCTCTTCTCATCCTCTACATTTCTATCTAAGTTTTGTGGTGAGTATTCCATTCATCTCTGCCCATTTTTCGAAATTCCCCACTGTTACACGTTTTTGGGAAGTTAGTGTTGAAATCTTGTGATTTTGGGTGTTTAGGGATACTCCAACATGGATTCTAAGTGAGTTCTATCCCTACTTCATATGGGCTGAGGTAAGAAGTGCTCAAACCCTTGTGATTTATCATTTTTATGAGCCCTAGGTTGATGTATGTATGTGATATTGGTTATGTTAGTGCATATGATGGTTTTGGTGCACAATTGGGAGATTGGTGTTGCTTGAGGAGCTTTGGTGAGGCTTAGGGCTAAGGTTGGTGGAGACTTCCAAAGAAGAGGCTCAATTGATTTGGCTACAAGAGGTACGGTTTAAGTTTCATTTAAGTACCGTGTGGTGTGATGAGAATTCCTAGGCTAGATGCCCCTAGGATTAAGTTTGGATTGTGTAAATGGTTGATGCTAATATGCATAGTTGGTATGTAATGTGAATTGATGATTGGGTTGAGAATTGTGTGGCCTTGTATGCTTGGCGTATTGAAAATTTGATGTTTTGGGTAATGAGTATTGATTTGCGATTTATGCATTAAAATTGTGAAATTGGGCCGGAGGCCGTAAATTTTGGGCCGGAGGCCGGAAAGAGGTAAGGAAGGTAAGTTGATGTGTGCATTGTATGATGACACAAGTGATTGGATGAATTTCATATAATGAATGTATGAATGATTGGGTTGGTTATTGGATAATGAGGTTTGAGGAGTTGAAGTGTGGAAATTGGTAAACTTTGGGTGAAATAGTATAGATGGGGTATGTTTGATTTTGGTTGAGATATATTATGTGGTCATATATGTGAGTATGATTATTGATGCCTTGATGGTATGATAATGCGTGAGAGATATGTATGTTGTGATATATGCTTGAGGAATGATTAAGGTTGATTTGGGGGTGAAACCACGTGACAGTGAATATGATATTGATTATGTACAAGGGTGATTTATTGGAATTGATGTTGTTGAGAATTGGCATGAGGAGTATATGATATGTCAATATGTTTGAGTTTGAGCCACTTGGGTGAAGTGGGCTAAATGATGAGTTAGTGATTTGGTATATTGTGGTTATGTGTCAATGTGTGAGTTGAGGAGGCTTGATGTTGAATTTGATACATTTGATTGATTTCAAAGAAAAGGGATGAAATTGGCATGTTTTGATTGATTTTGAAAAGAGTTGAAAATGGTTTGTTTTGAAAATGGCATATTGTGGTTTTGTATAAAAATATGATTTTTGGGCATACTTTGGCGGAACATAACTTGGACTACGGATCTCTGTTTTGTACCAAATCTGTTTAGAAATGAAATTTGATCCGGGATGTCCATGCCGTTCGAAGAACGGTTGAAAAATGATTTAAAATGAGGAAGTTATGTCCGTTGGAAGATTGGGGTAAAAATCTGTGAAATTCTGCAGCTTTTAACTTAGAAAATTTTTAGCAGAATAACCCCTTGCGCGTGGGCGCACCTGGCGCGTACGCGCCGATCTTCCGAAAAGTGCCATCCACGCGTACGCGTGGTGTGCGCGGGCGCGCCGATAGTGCTGCACCCAATGCCCAGCCATTTTCCCGAGAGTTATGCCAGAACTGTGCCGGTGTTGTGCCTGGGGCACGAGAACACCCGCGCGTACGCGTGGTTGACGCGTGCGCGCCGATGGGCAAGTTTGGTATCCACGCGTTAGCGTGCATGACGCTTACGCGTCGATGAGTTTTTAAGGCCATCCACGCGTGCGCGTGGAGTGCGCGTACGCGCGGCCCTGTTTTCATCCCAAAGTTGATTTTTGAGTTTTGAAAGCCAAATCTCATACTTCTAAGCCTCCGATCTCACCACTTATATCTTAAATCATTATGATATGCCTAGCTATTAGAAAAGGGCTAGTGAATGAGGTAACTTGCGAGTGAAGCAAGGGGAAAATGAATAATCAATGAGGATCATTGATGATTATGTGAGATGTGGAGGATGGTGGTGGAAGTGCTTGTTATGCTATTGGCCGAAGGGCCGTGATTGTTTATGAATTGGCTGGTTCTGGATTGAACCGTGAGCCGGAATAGCTGTGTATGCTATGAATATTGGCTGGTTATGGATTTAACCGTGAGCCGGATGGCTGATATGGATGTTGATCCATGGATGAGAATTCATGCATGTTTATGCTGAATTATTGATAATTGTGATTTGCACTTTCACTATCTGAGATGCGAGTTTCCCTGGGTAGTAGCAGTGGCTAGTCTACTTGCTCCGGGTATGAGACGAAAAATGATGTTTATGATAAATGAGTTAATTATGGAGTTTTGAATGAATGTAACTCTGATACCTGGGTAGTAGTAAGGGTTGGGGTTCGTCCCACTTACTCCAGGTTAATGTTTGAGATTTGATAACAATGAGGATTGATAATATGAATTGAGATTGAATGAATATATGCATGAGATACCTGGGTAGTAGCAAGGGTTGTGGTTCGTCCCGCTTGCTCCGGGTCAATGCTTGAGATACCTGGGCAGTAGCAAGGGTTGTGGTTCGTCCCACTTGCTCCAGGTTAGAGATTGTGACGCCTGGGTAGTAGCGGTAGTAGTGGTGAATCCACTCGCTCCAGGTTGAGCTGTTAAACACCCGCCTGGGTAGTAGCCGCAGTAGTGGTTGTTCCACTGGCTCTGGGCTGAGCGGGTAGTAGCAAGGGGGTTGTAGCTCAAACCTACTTGCTCCGCAAGGGGTGTTTCTGTCCATGGTTAGCTACCAGGACGTGTCGGGTTGGCTATATAACCGACAGATGATATCATCAGCCATAGGGCAGGCATACATCATCTGCATATGTTTGAATTGTTTGGGTTTGCCTATTTGTTTTGGATTTCTATATCATATATGCTATGTTACCTGATTACATGCTACCTGTTCTACTTGTACCTTATTTGTGTATTACTTGACTGTATTGCTTGTGTTTGTACAACTGAGAGATCCCTCATGATGGTGTTGGTGGATGTTGGGGCTGTTCTTGATGAGATGAATTGATAATGCGATTGCATAATGATGATGATTTTTGAATGAGATCATTTGGGCCCCCTGGGTAGACGCAGTGATGTGATTTCATTAGCTCCAAGCGAGGGTATGATGTATTGATATAGAACTGCTGAGGCAGAGCAACTGGTAATGATTTTGCCTATGATTCTGAGTCTGATTCGTGAAAGAATCAGCGGATTGGGAAAAACATGTGTAATATGAGCTAGATTTAGTATCCCCTTACGACAGATGTCTATTCATGGATTAGTGAGAATCTAGGCTGGATACTTGGAGAAAAGGAGTTTAGGATGCTTTGTGAGTTTTTATTGCAGTGCATTGTATTTATTTGGCACTTTTACCGTACTGGAAACCCATGGGCCCGGGGTTCTCATTCCGTATATATCTCTTGTTTTTCAGATACAGGTTCAGGTGCTCAGAAGTGAGCTGCGGTTCGTCTGAGAGACGGCGAAGATATTTATTTTCTCTACTTTGTGTTTCGCTTAGAATCTCTCCACCTTTGTTTTGAAGAGATTATATTATGTGTTGAACTCTTTTGGAACTTGCCTATAGAGGCTTTTATGTTTTCCTTGGGAGAGATTAGGATATATTGTTGTCAGCTACTTTCATACTGTACCCTAGCCGACCTAAACTTCGCGGGTCGCGACTAGTGGCTATTTACTTATGTTATATATATATCTATCTGTTATCTATCTCTTAATCTCTTTTATGCCTTGCCCGTATATCGCTTTCGACTCCGCGGTTTAACTTTTCGTTGTCGAAACGTGAGTGATACGTCTTCGCGATTTTATTTCTACTCTTTTCAAGCTTCTCGATTAATACTCCTTTCAAAATTACCTATATTTATATATTAAAAATCCACCTGAGAGTCGTACCACCGTAATATCACTGACTTATGACTCGAGCATAAGGATTTGAATATTAGGGTGTTACAGGAAGAGAGGAAGAAATTTTCGAAAATCAAGTGAAATATTTTGAAAACATTTTTGAAAAAATTTAATTAATTTTCGAAAATCAAGAGTGGGAAAGAAATCAAGTAATTTTTGAAAAAGATTTTTGAAATTAGAAATAAAAAAGATATGATTAAAAACTGTTTTGAAAAAGATGTGATTAAAAAGATATGATAAAAAATTATGCTTTTAAAAAGATATGATTGAAAAGATATGATTTGAAAATAATTTTAAAAAGATTTGATTTTAAAAATTAATGACTTGCCTAACAAGAAAAGATATGATTCAAACATTAAACCTTTCTCAACAGAAAAGGCAACATACTTAAAATGTTCAATCAAATCATTAATTGTTAGTAAGTATCTTTGAAAAAGGAAAGAAATTGATTTTGAAAACATTTGATTGAAAAGATATGATTTGAAAAAGATTTGATTTTGAAAAACTTTGAAAACTTGAAAGAATTGATTTTGAAAACAAAATCCTCCCCCTTGTGCCATCCTGGCGTTAAACGCCCAGAATGGTGCACATTCTGGCGTTTAACGCCCAATGCACTACCTTTTTGGGCGTTAAACGCCCAACCAGGCACCCTGGCTGGCGTTTAAACGCCAGTCTGTCCTTCTTCACTGGGCGTTCTGAACGCCCAGCTTTTTCTGTGTAATTCCTCTGCTGCATGTTTTGAATCTTCAGTTCCCTGTACTATTGACTTGAAAAAATAGAACCAAGATCAAATAAACAATGCATGCAAGACACCAAACTTAAAATCAGACACTAGACTCAAACAAGAAACATAAAATCTTTTTGGTTTTTATGATTTTTATAATTTTTTTTTTGGATTTTTCGAAAATTATATGAAAATAAAAAATAAAGGTTTCAGGATTCTCAATTTGGACTCCAGGAATCATTGCAATGTTAGTTTAAGACTCCGGTCCAGGAATTAGACATGGCTTCACAGCCAGCCAAGCTTTCAAAGAAAGCTTCGGTCCAAAACACTAGACATGGCCAATGGCCAGCCAAGCCTTAGCAGATCATTGCTCCAACAGCAAGATTGATAGAAATCAACAAGCTCTTGTGATGATAAGTTGAAACCTCGGTCCAATAAGATTAGACATGGCTTCTCAGCCAGCCAGACTTCAACAGATCATCATGAAACACTAGAGTTTATTCTTAAGAACTCTGAAGAAAAATACCTAATCTAAGCAACAAGATGAACCGTCAGTTGTCCATACTCAAAACAATCCCCGGCAACGGCGCCAAAAACTTGGTGCGCGAAATTGTGATCACTACACAACTTTGCACAACTAACCAGCAAGTGCACTGGGTCGTCCAAGTAATAAACCTTACGCGAGTAAGGTCGATCCCACGGAGATTGTTGTATGAAGCAAGCTATGGTCACCTTGTAAATCTTAGTCAGGCACTCAAATGGGTATAGATGATGAATAAAACATAAAGATAAAGATAGAGATACTTATGTATTTCATTGGTGAGAGCTTCAGATAAGCGTATGAAGATGCTGTCCCTTCCGTCTCTCTGCTTTCCTACTGTCTTCATCCAATCCTTCTTACTCCTTTCCATGGCAAGCTTATGCAAGGGTTTCACCGTTGTCAGTGGCTACCTCCCATCCTCTCATTGGAAATGTTCAACGCACCCTGTCACGGCACGGCTATCCATCTGTCGGTTCTCAATCAGGCTGGAATAGAATCCAGTGATTCTTTTGCGTCTGTCACTAACGCCCCGCCTTCAGGAGTTTGAAGCACGTCACAGTCATTCAATCATTGAATCCTACTCAGAATACCACAGACAAGGTTAGACCTTCCGGATTCTCTTGAATGCCGCCATCAGTTCTTGCCTATACCACGAAGACTCTGATCTCACGGAATGGCTGGCTCGTTTGTCAGGCGAGCACTCGGTTGCCAGGCGATCAACCATGCATCGTGTATCAGGAATCCAAGAGATAAACATTAGAGCCTCGTTTGCTTGTAGAACAAGAGTGGTTGTCAGTCACTTTGTTCATAAGTGAGAATGATGATGAGCGTCACATAATCATCACATTCATCAAGTTCTTGAGTGCGAATGAATATCTTAGAATAAGAACAAGCGGAATTGAATAGAAGAACAATAGTAATTGCATTAATACTCGAGGTACAGCAGAGCTCCACACCTTAATCTATGGTGTGTAGAAACTCCACCGTTGAAAATACATAAGAACAAGGTCTAGGCATGGCCGAATGGCCAGCCTCCCAAAGTGATCAAAAGATCTAAAGATCAAAAGATTCCAAAGATCAGAAGATGAAAATACAATAGTACAAGGTCCTATATATAGAAAACTAGTAGCCTAAGGTGTACAGAGATGAGTAAATGACATAAAAATCCACTTCCGGGCCCACTTGGTGTGTGCTTGGGCTGAGCAATGAAGCATTTTCGTGTAGAGACTCTTCTTGGAGTTAAACGCCAGCTTTTATGCCAGTTTGGGCGTTTAACTCCCATTTAGGTGCCAGTTCCGGTGTTTAACGCTGGGAATTCTGAAGGTGACTTTGAACGCCGGTTTGGGCCATCAAATCTTGGGCAAAGTATGGACTATCATATATTGCTGGAAAGCCCAAAATGTCTACTTTCCAACGCCGTTGAGAGCGCGCCAATTGGGCTTCTGTAGCTCCAGAAAATCCACTTCGAGTGCAGGGAGGTCAGAATCCAACAGCATCTGCAGTCCTTTTCAGTCTCTGAATTAGATTTTTGCTCAGGTCCCTCAATTTCAGCCAGAAAATACCTGAAATCACAGAAAAACACACAAACTCATAGTAAAGTCCAAAAAAGTGAATTTTAACTAAAAACTAATAAAAATATACTAAGAACTCAACTAAAACTACTAAAAACATACTAAAAACAATGCCAAAAAGCGTACAAATTATCCGCTCATCGGAGAACCTTGAGTCTTATAGTTTACAATGTCTGCAAGCCACGGAGCTTCCTGAATAACAAACAATTGCTCATCCAAAAAGGTTTCAGAGATCTCAGTAGGAGGGAGGGATGCTCCTGCTACTGGTTCTATCCAGGACAGGTGATCAGCTACTTGATTCTCTGTCCCCTTTCTGTCTCTTATTTCTATATCAAACTCTTGCAGAAGCAACACCCATCTTATGAGCCTGGGTTTTGAATCCTGCTTTGTGAGTAAATATTTAAGAGCAGCATGGTCAGTGTATACAATCACTTTTGATCCTACTAAATAAGATCTGAACTTGTCAATGGCATAAACCACTGTAACTCTTTTTCTGTAGTTGTGTAGTTCTTCTGTGCATTATTTAGAATACGGATGCCATAATAAATGACATGTAGTTGCTTGTTGTGCCTCTGTCCCAATACTGCACCAATGGCATGGTCACCGGCATCACACATTAGTTCGAATGGCAGTGTCCAGTCTGGTGCAGAGATAACTGGTGCTGTGACCAGCTTAGCTTTCAGAAGGTCAAACGCCTACAGACACTCCTTATCAAAGATAAATGGCGTGTCTGCAGCTAGCAGATTACTCAAAGGTTTTGCAATTTTTGAAAAATCCTTTATAAACCTTCTGTAGAATCCTGCATGCCCCAGAAAGCTTCTGATTGCCTTAACATTGGTAGGTGGTGGTAATTTTTCAATTACTTCAACTTTAGCTTGATCCACCTCTATTCCCTTGTTTGGAATTTTATGCCCAAGGACAATCCCTTCAGTCACCATAAAGTGACATTTTTCCCAGTTTAAAACTAGGTTGGTCTCTTGGCATCTTTTTCAGAACAAGTGCTAGATGGTTAAGGCAGGAGCTGAATGAGTCTCCAAATACTGAAAAGTCATCCATGAAAACTTCCAGAAATTTCTCTACCATATCTGAGAAGATAGAGAGCATGCACCTCTGAAAGGTTGCAGCTGCATTACACAGACCAAAAGGCATCCTTCTGTAGGCAAACACTCCAGAAGAACATGTGAATGCTGTTTTCTCTTGGTCCTGAGGATCTATTGCAATTTGGTTGTAACCTGAATAGCCATCCAAAAAGCAATAATATTCATGACCTGTTAGTCTCTCTAGCATCTGGTCTATGAATGGTAAATGAAAATGATCCTTCTTGGTGGCTGTATTGAGCCTTCTGTAGTCAATACACATACGCCACCCTGTAACTGTTCTTGTAGGAACCAGTTCATTCTTTTCGTTATGAACTACTGTCATGCCTCCCTTCTTGGGGACAACGTGGACAGGGCTCACCCAGGGGCTATCAGAAATAGGATAAATAATCCCAGCCTCTAGTAACTTAGTGACCTCTTTCTGCACCACCTCCTTTATGGCTGGATTTAGCCGCTTCTGTGGTTGAACCACTGGCTTAACATCTTCCTCCAATAGGATCTTGTGCATGCATCTTGCTGGGCTAATGCCCTTAAGATCACCTATGGACCACCCAAGAGTTGTCTTGTGTGTCCTTAGCACTTCAATTAGTGCTTTCTCTTCCTGTGGATTTAAAGCAGAGCTTATGATCACTGGAAAAGTGTCACCCTCTCCCAGAAATGCATATTTCAGGGATGGTGGTAGTGGTTTGAGCTCGGGTTTAGGAGGCTTATTCTCTTCCTGAGGGATTTTTAGAGGTTCTTTTATTTCCTCTGATTCCTCAGGCTGAACATCTTTAAAAATGTCCTCTAGTTCTGATTCGAGACTTTCAGTCATATTGACCTCCTCCACCAAAGAGTCAATGATATCAGCGCTCATGCAGTCATTTGAGGTGTCTGGATGCTGCATAGCTTTGACAACATTCAACTTAAACTCATCCTCATTGACTCTCAGGGTCAATTCCCCTTTTTGGACGTCAATGAGGGTTCGTCCAGTTGCTAGGAAAGGTCTTCCTAGAATGAGAGTTGCACTCTTGTGCTCCTCCATTTCCAGTACTACAAAGTCAGTGGGAAAGGCAAATGGCCCAACCTTGACAATCATGTCCTCAATTATGCCTGATGGATATTTAATGGAGCCATCAGCAAGTTGGAGGCATATTCGGGTTGGTTTGACTTCTTCAGCCAAGCCAAGCTTTCTGATAGTGGATGCAGGTATTAGGTTGATACTTGCCCCAAGATCACATAGAGCTTTCTTGGTACAAGTAGCCTCTAATGTGCATGGTATCATAAAGCTTCCAGGATCTTTAAGCTTCTCTGGTAAGCTCTTTAAAATGACTGCACTGCATTCTTCAGTGAGGAAAACTTTTTCAGTTTTTCTCCAATCCTTCTTAGGACTTAAGATCTCTTTCATGAACTTAGCATAAGAGGGTATTTGCTCAAGTGCCTCTGCAAACGGAATCTTTATTTCAAGAGTCCTGATATAGTTTGCAAAGCGGGTAAATTGTTTGTCTTGTTCCGCTTGGCGGAGTTTCTGAGGATAAGGCATCTTGGCTTTATACTCTTCAACCTTAGTTGCTGCAGGTTTATTTCCTACAGAAGTGGTTGGAGAAGCCTGCTTAAGGGGGTTGTTATCAGCACTTGCAAGTGTCTGACCCCTTTGTGGCGTTTGAACGCCAGGATTGGGTGCTTTTTGGGCGTTTAACGCCAGATTGCAACCCTTTTCTCGCATTTGAACGCCAGAATTGGCTACCCATTAGGCGTTTAACGCCACTTTCTTACCCTTTTCTGGCGTTTGAACGCCAGAATCATTCCTCTCTGGGCTCTTACTGTCCTCAGAGGGATTTTGGGTAGTTGGTTGGTCATCCTCTGTCAGTTGTTCCTTTCTTAGCTTTCTGCTGCTTTGAGTTGATACATTCAATGTCTTCCCACTCCTTAATTTAACAGCTTGGCATTCTTCTGTTATCTGTTTAGATAGTTGCTGTCTTGTCTGATTCAATTGTGCTTCCATATTCTTGTTAGCATTTTTAGAGTCTTGGAGCATCTCTTTAAATTCTGCTAATTATTTTGTCATAAGGAGTAATTGTTGATTAATCTCAATAATCTATTCTTGAGGATTAGGATCAGTAATTACTGCCCTGTCCTCTTCCTTTATGTAGGACTCACTGCTAGAGTACAAATGTTGATTTCTAGCAACAGTATCTATGAGTTCTTGAGCCTCTTCAATTGTCTTTCTCATGTGTATAGATCCACCAGCTGAGTGGTCTAAAGATATCTGAGCTTTTTCTGTAAGCCCATAGTAGAAGATGTCTAACTGTACCCACTCTGAAAACATTTCAGAGGGGCATTTCCTTAGCATACCTCTGTACCTCTCCCAGGCATTATAAAGGGATTCATTATCCTCTTGTCTAAAGCCTTGGATGTCCAGCCTCAGCTGTGTCATCCTTTTTGGAGGGTAAAATTGATTCAGGAATTTGTCTGATAACTGTCTCCATGTTTTTATGCTTGCTGTGGGTTGGTTATTTAACCACCTCTTAGCTTGATCTTTTACAGCAAATGGAAACAGTAATAATCTGTAGACATCCTAATCCACTTCTTTATCACGTACTGTGTCAGCAATTTGTAAGAACTGTGCCAGAAACTCAGTAGGTTCTTCCTGTGGAAGACCGGAATACTAGCAATTTTGCTGCACCATGATAATGAGTTGAGGATTTAGCTCAAAACTGCTAGCTTTGATGGGAGGTATATAGATGCTACTCCCATATGCAGCTGTAATGGGGTTAGCATATGACCCCAGAGTCCTTCTGGACTGCTCAATTCCACTTAGGTCCATGATGGAGAAAGGAAGATGATGTGGATTGCAAGAAAATTATATTTTTATTTTTTATTTTTTTATTTTATTTAATTAAAAGTGACCGAAAATAATAAAATAAAATAAATATAAAATAAAATAAAATTTTGAAAACTAAAAGAAAATAAAATCAAAGCAAATTGAAAACTAAATTAATTAATTAATTAAAAAGATTTTGGAATTAGCAATTAAAAAGATATGATTGAAAAATTATTTTGAAAAAGATATGATTGAGAAGATATGATTGCAATTAAAAAAATGATTGAAAAGATATGATTGAAGAAATTAAAAAGATTTGAAAAGATCAATTTTTGAAATTAGAATTTTGACTTGACTAAAAAAAAGATATGATTTTAAAAATCTTTGACTAATTTAATGCAAAATTTTGAAAATTATGAGTAAAATAAGGAAAGGATATTTTTTATTTTTAAATTTTAATGAGGAAAGAGAAAAACAACAAAACGACACTAAACTTAGAAATTTTAGATCAAAACAAAGAGAACAAACAAGAAAACTTTTGTAATTCCGCACAACTAACCAGCAAGTGCACTGGGTCGTCCAAGTAATACCTTACGTGAGTAAGGGTCGATCCCACGGAGATTGTCGGCTTGAAGCAAGCTATGGTTATCTTGTAACTCTTAGTTAGGATATCAATAATTCTCAGATTTAATTGTAAAAAGTAAAAGAACATGAAATAAATACTTGTTTTGCAGTAATGGAGAACAGGTTGAGGTTTTGGAGATGTTCTATCTTCTGAATCTCTGCTTTCCTACTATCTTCTTCTTCATGCACGCAAGGCTCCTTCCATGGCAAGCTGTATGTTGGGTTTCACCGTTGTCAATGGCTACCTCCCGTCCTCTCAGTGAAAATGTTCAACGCACGCTGTCACCGCACGGCTAATCATCTATCGGTTCTCGATCATGCTGGAATAGGATCCATTGATCCTTTTGCGTCTGTCACTACGCCCAACACTCACGAGTTTGAAGCTCGTCACAGCCATTCAATCCCTGAATCCTACTCGGAATACCACAGACAAGGTTTAGACTTTCCGGATTCTCAAGAATGGCCGCCAATGGATTCTAGCTTATACCACGAAGATTCTGATTAAGGAATCCAAGAGATACACACTCAATCGAAGGTAGAACGAAGGTGGTTGTCAGGCACACGTTCATAGGTGAGAATGGTGATGAGTGTCACGGATCATCACATTCATCAGGTTGAAGAACAAGTGGTATCTTAGAATAGAAGCAAGCGTGATTGAATGAAAAACAGTAGTAATTGCATTAATTCATCAAGACACAACAGAGCTCCTCACCCCCAACCATGGGGTTTAGAGACTCATGCCATAGAAGATACAATATGAAACGTGTAAAGTGTCATGAGGTGAAGATACAATAGCAAAAAGTCCTATTTATAGTGAACTAGTGACCTAGGGTTTACAAGAATGAGTAAATGACGTAAAAATCCACTTCCGGGGTCCACTTGGTGTGTGCTTGGGCTGAGCATTGAAGCTTTCATGTGTAGAGACTTTTCCTGGAGTTAAATGCCAGCTTTTGTGCCAGTTTGGGCGTTTAACTCCAACTTTTGTGCCAGTTCCGGCGTTAAACGCCGGGAATTCTTAAGCTGATTTGGAACGCCGGTTTGGGCCATCAATTCTTGGGAAAAATATGGACTATTATATATTGCTGGAAAGCTTAGGATGTCTACTTTCCAACACAATTAAGAGCGCGCCAATTGGGCTTCTGTAGCTCCAGAAAATTCACTTCGAGTTCAGGGAGGTCTGAATCCAACAACATCTGCAGTCCTTTTTCAGCCTCTGAATCAGATTTTTGCTCAAGTCCCTCAATTTCAGCCAGAAAATACCTGAAATCACAGAAAAACACACAAACTGATAGTAAAGTCTAGAAATGTGATTTTTAATTAAAAACTAATAAAAACATAATAAAAACTAACTAAAACATACTAAAAATAATGCCAAAAAGCGTATAAATTATCCGCTCATCAGGTCTCCCCGAGTAGTCCACTACAATGAACAAACCAACTCTCAACTTCAAAGAGAAGAGCTTGACCTACTTCCGGGAATCCAAGAAAGAGCTCGGATCAGAGAAGAAGCACTAAAGCGGCGAATGGCTTCTAGGTATAATCAAAAGGTAGTGCCAAGAGATTTCATGGAGAACGATCTCATCTTAATTCGAAATGATATTAGAACAACTCGACCTGGAGAAGGAAAGCTGGCAGCTAACTGGAAAGGACCCTATCGAGTCACAGAAGTACTTGGGAAGGGCTACTACAGACTGTCCAAACTCGAGGGACGAGAACTCCCCAGATCATGGCACGCCTGTAACCTAAGAAGGTACTATAGCTAGAAAAGGTAAAAGATCTCAAGATGCACTCTTTTTCTTGAAAAGGTTTTTTAATGAGGCGTCAACATTGAGATTTAATCCGACTTAAGGGTATGAAAAACTCCCACCTGTATATATTTGCACTTCTTTTAAATAAAATGCATTTCAGATATTCTACAAGTTCTCAAAATGCATTAATCTAAAGCATTCATCGTCCGATTATAAAGCAACGGGTCGAACAGAAAGTGAAAAATAGATTCACTGTATGATCTTGATAGGAATAATCGACCAACAAAGGTGAAAACACGATTCTCCTAAAAGTCGATTAAACCAGGACAGAAACCACCATATACAAATCGGCAAAAGATGAACACAGAATAATGCAATAAGTTATCGAAAGTGATCCCAAAAAGAACCTGACGAGGTCTTATGGATTGCTATATAATAACTTAAAAAGACTGGCCGACACCAAAAAGTCGGACCAAGTCAACCCAAGTTATCAGCAAATTCCTGGAAAGAGGTCTGGCCAACCCTATTAAAGAGGAATTGCTATAACTTAGAAGAGATTGACCTAACGAAGTCGGTCTCCTACAAAGCAAGTTGTAAAAGTAATTCCTGAAAGAGACCTGACAAAGGTCCAAGAAAGAGGATTACAAAAACAACTTAGAAGAGATCGACCTAACGAAGTCGATCTCCTACAAAACAAGTTGTAAAAGTAATCCCTGAAAGAGACCTGACAAAGGTCCAAGAAAGAGGTTTACAAAAACAACTTAGAAGAGATCGACCTAACGAAGTCGGTCTCCTACAAAGACAAGTTGTAAAAGTAATCCCTGAAAGAGACCCGACAAAGTCCAAGAAAGAGGATTACAAAAACAACTTTGAAGAGATCGACCTAATGAAGTCGGTCTCCTACAAAGACTAGTTGTAAAAATAATCCCTGAAAGAGACCTAATAAGGGTCCAAGAAAGAGGATTACAAAAACAACTTAGAAGAGATCGACCTAACGAAGTCGGTCTCCTACAAAGACAAGTTGTAAAAATAATCCCTGAAGGAGACCTAATAAAGGTCCAAGAAAGAGGATTACAAAAACAACTTAGAAGAGATCGACCTAACGAAGTCGGTCTCCTACAAAGACAAGTTGCAAAAATAATCCCTGAAAGAGACCTAACAAAGGTCCAAAAAAGAGGATTACAAAAATAACTTTGAAGAGACCGACCTAACAAAGTCGGTCTCCTACGAAGATAAGTTATAAAAGTAATCCCTAAAAGAAGACCTAACAATGGTCCAAAAAGAGGATTATAGAAATAACTTAGAAGGGGACCAACATATAGAAATCAGTTATGAGGCGCTAAAAATACGAACAAAAAGCGAGGAAACCGAGAAACAAGTCGGGCCCCCCACAGTCACGGCCTCAAAAGGATCCAAGCTATAAACAATAAATACGAAAGCAATCTAAAGAGGCCAAAGTAGCAAGATCTCAACGGATACCATAATAAAAGCATAGTACGATAAAAGCTTCAAGAGGCCACCAAAATCAACCTCAGAAAGCTACCTTTGTTTTTCAAAATAAAAGTTGCCAGGCAGACAACTAAAAGCGTCAGTAGTTAAAGAAGAACAAATAAAACAAGTTCAAAAGCCCACAAATTGAGCTATTTACACAAATATTCAGAAAGAAGATCAGCTAAGATCGGGAGCGTTCCCGGCAACATCAGTACCGGGAGAAGGAGGGCGAGTCTGAAGGGGCACAGCATCTACAGTTCCATCATTCCGGTTCAGAATCTGGCAATCCGGATCAGACGTAACGGGAGGAACCGAGGAGGTCGACACTTTAAGAGAAGGCACTGGGGGAGGATCAGCCTCATCATCATCCTGGTCATCAGGGACAATCTTACCATCCCTCACAACATTGTCCAGGCTGATGAAAGTCAAGTCGGCATCAGGAGCAACAATTCGGAACTGCTCCATCAGGTTCTCGGAGGCGGCAGTTACGCTGCCCACAAGGTGACCCTGAAGCTCACCATAATTAACCCGAGCAGCTTCCAAATCAGCCCAGAGATGCATCAACTCCCTATAAGCCGAGACATAGCTATCCTTATGTTTCAGTGCCATGTCCTCAGCCAACTTCAAAGAAGCAGCCAAGGCAATAGAACTGGCCTTCTCACCCTCAAGCTCCTTCTCCACCTTTGCCAACTTCACCTCCAACTCCTCCTTCAGACCCTTGATACGATCAAATTCTGACTTGGCCTCTTCCATGAAGGATTTTGTGGCATGAATCGGAATCCCCTGAACTGTTCGGAAAATAGCCGCACCCATATGAGCCATCTTCACACTACTTTTGGTGATAAAATCCAAATGCTGAAGAAGAGACACGTCGTCCATGGAAAGCCCACCATAGGGGGCAATTTGCTGGTCAACAAACTCGATAGCATCAAAGTCCGGGGCATCTAGGTTAAAAGGTTCAGATGTTTTTTGCTTTTTCAAGGGAGGGACACTAGAAGCAACGGCAGAAGTCTGAGGAGGATCGACCTGATGAAACCGAGGAGTAGGAATTACTTTCCTCGGCCCAAGGGAACTCGGCACAGGAGGCTTCACTGGGATCTGTGAAGATCTCTCGCCGGCCACCTTGGCCGAGATGTTCAGAGCAGCAGTTGCCTTCTTTGCCCTTTAAAGGAGGTCATAGGGTCATTGTTCTTTGACATCTCTACAAATACAGAATCAGCCACAGCAAAGAGTTACAATCTCAATAAGAGGAAGAAAAAATTAAGAAACAAGTATAAGAGACAAGTCAGATAAGTACCCAAAATAGTCCAAACCAAGGACGGGTCATTCAAAAGCCTTTTTATATCAAGATGGGGTGGTTTCCCCCATAGATCCTCAAGAACAACAACAAAGGCACGCTCAACATCATCAAGCATCTCCCATGTATAGCGAGACACTCTCACATCCCTCTGCCACTCTAGAGGGAAAGAAGGCTCATCATTTTCATCAAGAAAAAAGGGGCGGGCCCCCTCGACAGCACGAACCTTAAAGAAGTCATTCTTGAAGTCCTTAAAGGACTCATCATACATAGCAAAAACTTTGTGGCCTTGGGCGGACCTGAAGGAAACCCAGGAAGCTTTCTTTTTTGAAGAACCGCCAGGCTTGCGGAAACAAACAAATAAAGGAAAAGAGTCTGGGAGGGTGTTACATCTAATTCTCGGCAGAGAAGTTGAAAAATTTTAATAAAACCCCAGAAATTTGGGTGAAGCTGGGATGGGGCAATATTACACGACCACAACAGGTCGGTCTCAAAAGCAGTAAAAAGAAAAGTAACGTTCAACTGGCTGAAGAAGTATTCATAGTCATAGAACAAGGGACGCTCCCTCTCAATGGAAGTCGGAAAACAAACTCTCTCATCAGAATTAGGAGCAACAAGCTCGTAATCCTCCTCACGGGCATTATTACCACAAATCCTATGGCGCTTCCTCAGCTCTGTACAAAATTCAGCATCCACAACAGAAACACACAACAAAACAAGGGAGTCCAGCCAATCGGACATCCCCTCGGGAACTCTGGAAGACATCTCTACAATGTTATTGCGAGAAGACATGAGGCCAACTAATTCTACAAGTAAAAAAAGAAGATGGGGTTACTAAAAACATCCCAGACAAAGGGAGAAAACAACCCGGTCAGTACGATACAGGCGAAGAAACAAGAAAAGAAAAACCCCAAGACTCAAACCAAAAGTCCTGGGGTATCCTTTGGAGGCAGTAACAAAGCAAGGTTTCCAGGCAAGATCTACAGCTCACACCCTAGCATTTCTCAAAAAGAATTCAAAACAGCAAACCAAGCATCATTACAGTCTAGCAAGCAAAAAGCATTCCCAAAAATCAAAGCACGCCAAGTAGAAATCATCAAAGGTGCGAACTTTTTTAGAATCAGACAAAAAGTAATCTCCAAACAAAGCGAAGAACAGATGCAGATTTTCTATCAGTATCAGACAGGAAACAACCAGAAGTAACAATAAAATCCTAGAAAGCCTCGACGGAAATGCCAAGAGAATGCATAAAAGAAAGACAGGAAAAACATGTTACAGTGACAAGCAAATACAAGACCACGAAAAGATTCAAACTTTCAAACATGCAAAATCAAAGCTTCACCTAAAAACTGAAGACGAAGCTATAAAAGAAGCAAGAAAGCTAGTACCAACCTGAAAAAGCGGCAAGCTTCAAAGAAATTGAAGATGGAAGACGAAATCTGGAAACGCCCTCTCACAAGCAAAAGAAAGAACGCGAACAAGAGCAATGTCACAGGGAGAAATGCAAAACTGCAAAACTCCAGGCTAAAATAGAAGCTCCAGAAAAAACGCCAAGCGACACCGCAACACGAGAAAGTAGAAGCGCAAACGAAAAACAGAGAGCGAAGGGAGCGGAGAAAAGAAGTTACGAAAAGGGCGAAGGAGAGAAACCGTTTCTGGGTTTTCAAAATCAAAGTAAAGAGCCAAAGGGAAACGGGGCAATTAATGCTAAAATTAATGAAAACATTAAACCCTCGCACGTTCCCAAAAAGTGCCGATATAAAAGCGCGCTCTTTTAGAGGAAACGTTCTACATTCAAAAACTACTACAAAGGAATCGACAAGATGCTTGAGTTCGGCTTCACCAAAGAAGGACCGAAGTCAAGGACTCGACCTCAAAAAAGAAGACCGAGCTCAAGCAGGGGCACTGTTCATACCCTGGGTCGAGCTATCCGACCCGGGATGTTCGACAGACAAAGCGACCGACCTCTTCAGGACAGGACAACCTAACTTCTTTCCAAAGAGCTCGGCCAAGTCATCAGAAAAGCCCAAAGAAGGGCCCAAATAGAGGAACACGCCCCAAATCCTAAGGCAGCTCAAGCCTACAGAGGGAAGGGCGGTTCCCATAAAAGATAAGCTGACCTCACCTAGAAGATAAGATAACTAACTTATCTTATCTAAAAAGGTCACTCCACACCATTATAAATACACTGGAGCACCCAGGTATAACTCATACTCTGATTCTACTCAATACCTGTTTAATACCCTTGCTAACTTTAGCATCGGAGTCCCTTGCAGGTACCCCCCACCCTTCGGTGACAAGGGATCAGCAGTGCAGCCAGTCCAACAAGTCGAACACGACAGCTCCGGCCGTCTTCCACCAGCCGGACACGTTAGCACCGACCAGTACAGAAGATCTCGTTAGAGATCGACCTCTAGTTTCAGGTAACCCTCGGAACAATACCCAAAGAGTATAGTAGGCAGCAATCAAAGAAATTAATCACAGATGCAAAGTACTATCTTTGGGATGAACCATATCTCTTCAAGAGATGTGCGGACGGAGTAATCCGTAGATGTGTGCCTAAAGAAGAAGCACAGAAGATCCTATGGCATTGCCATGGATCACAATATGGAGGACATTTTGGAAGTGAGCGAACAGCCACAAGAGTCCTCCAATGTGGCTTCTATTGGCCTACTCTCCATAAAGACTCCCGAGAGTTTGTACTTAATTGTGACAGTTGCCAAAGATCTGGCAATCTGCCTCATAGTTATGCCATGCCTTAACAAGGGATCTTAGAGATTGAGTTGTTTGATGTATGGGGTATTAACTTCATGGGGCCTTTCCCACCATCATACTCAAACACTAATATTCTGGTGGCAGTGGATTATGTATCCAAATGGGTGGAAGCTATTGCAACACCCACTAATGATACTAAGACAGTACTGAAATTCCTCCAGAAACATATCTTCAACAGATTTAGTGTCCCTAGAGTACTAATCAGTGATGGGGGCGCTCATTTCTGTAATAAACAGCTTTACTCTGCTATGGTTTGATATGGAGTCAGCCACAGGGTGGCAACTCCATATCATCCACAGACAAATGGGCAAGCTGAAGTCTCTAATAGAGAACTTAAAAGAATCCTGAAATGGACTGTGATTAACTGTAGAAGGGATTGGGCAAGAAGCTTGGATGATGCTCTGTGGGCATACAGAACGGCATTCAAGACTCCTAATAGGGACCTCTCCATACCAGCTTGTATATGGAAAAGCCTGTCACTTGCCACTGGAACTGGAACATAAGGCCTACTGGGCAACCAGATTCCTAAACCTTGATGCCAAGTTAGCTGGAGAAAAACGATTGCTCCAGTTAAATGAGCTAGAGGAATTCAGACTCAATGCTTTCGAAAATGCAAAAATTTACAAAGAGAAAGCAAAAAGATGGCATGATAAGAAGCTGTCATCCAGAGTCTTTGAGCTAGGACAGAAAGTTCTGCTGTTTAATTCTAGGCTCAGATTATTCCCCAGAAAATTGAAATCCCAGTGGAGAGGACCATATGTGATTACAGGTGTGTCACCATATGGATACGTAGAGCTTCAGGATAATGATTCTAACAAAAAGTTCATTGTTAATGGATAGAGAGTCAAACATTATCTTGAAAGCAATTTTGAGCAAGAATTCTCAAAACTGAGACTTGATTAAAGCTCAGTAATAGTCCAGCTAAAGACAATAAAGAAGTGCTTGCTGGGAGGCAACCTAGCCATTAACAAAGCTTATTTGTTAATTAATTGAATTTTACTGGTTCATATTAAATATCTTCAAAGTAAAATAACAATTGCATGAGTTCACAGAGTTACAGAAGGATTCAGAGGATAAAACAGCAAAAAGAAGCTCAATGGTGCGAAAAAGCCAGTAAGAGCTGTTTTGGGCGTTAAACGCCCAAAAGAAGCATATACTGGGCGTTTGACGCCAGTAGAGATAGCCATCTGGGCGTTAAACGCCAGAAAGAAGCAACTTCTGGGCGTTTAATGCCAGATTTGCAGCATCCTGGGCGTTCAGAAAAATGCCCAATGATAAAGGATTTTCTGGCGTTTAAGGCCAGCCAGTTGATACAGCTGGGCATTAAACGCCCAGGAGAAGCTACAAATGGGCGTTAAACGCCCAAAACATGCAGCGTTTGGGCGTTTAACGCCAGGATTGTGGGGAGGAGGTAAATTCGTTTTCACTTTAAATTTTTTCTATTTTTCATGTTTCAATTCATGATTTCTTGCATAAACATGTTACAAACTCTCATCTTTCAACTTCAATTCCAAAAATTTTTAATCCTAAACATGTTTCTTAATTTTTTCAAAATCTTTTCAAACCTTTTTCAAAACTCAATTATCTTTTTGAATTCTTTTCAAATCTTTTTAATTTCTTCTCAAATCTTTTTAAACTCATCATATCTTCTTTCCAAAATTCAGATTTATCTTTTTCAAATATCTTTCTTAACTTTTCAATTTTAAATTACATCTTTTTCCTATCATACTTATCTTTTACAAATCATATCTTCTATCTTATCTTTTTCAAAATTTTCGAAAACCCACCCCCCTTCCCTTTAAATCCACGTTCGGCCTCCCTCCTTTCCTCCACAATTCAAAATTGGCTCTCCTTCTATCCCTCTCATTTCCTTTCTTTTGCTTGAGGACAAGCAAACCTCTAAGTTTGGTGTGTTTATCCGTGATCACTAAACTAATACCCACTAAGATCATGGCTCCTAAGGGAAAACAAACCACTCCAAGAGGCAAGAAAGAGAATATTCCAAAACCACTTTGGAATCAAGGGAAGTTCTTAACCAAAGAACATTCAGACCATTACTACAAAATAATGGGTCTAAGGTCAGTGATCTTGGAAGTTAAATTCGATCTAAAAGAAGACGAATATCCGGAGATCCAAGAGCAAATTCAAAACAGGAGCTGGGAAATCCTAGCTAATCCTGAAACAAAGGAGGAAAGAAACATGGTTCAGAAATTTTACTCTAATCTGTGGCAAATAGACAGGAAGAGAATAACTGGAACCACCTTCTATGACTATCAGACTTTGGTCAGAGGGAAAATTGTTCACCTCCACCCTAACAAAATCAGGGAGATCTTTAAGCTACCTCAGATGAAAGATGACCCAGACTCCTTTAATAGGAGAATGATGAGAACAAATAAGGGCTTGGACGAAATTCTAGAGGACATATGCCTCTCTGGAACCAAGTGGACAGCCAGCACGAAGGGTGTCCCAAATCAACTCAAGAGAGAAGATCTCAAACTAGTCGCCAGAGGCTGGCTGGACTTCATTGGGCGTTCTATACTACCCACTAGCAACCGCTCTGAAGTCACCATCAAAAGAGCAGTAATGATCCATTGCATTATGTTGGGAAAAGAAATGGAAGTTCATCAGCTGATCTCTTGTGAACTTTACACAATTGCAAACAAGAACTCCAAAGATGCCAAATTGGCTTATCCAAGCTTAATCTCTATGCTATGTAAAGATGCTGGGGTGAAGATGGGAGTAACTGAGTATATCTCAGTTGAGCGACTAATCACCAAAAAGTCAATGGAAGGACAACAAGTGCAGGACGACCCCATCAAGAGGAAAGCACGGGAGTTCCTCCCGGAAATCCCTCAAATTGAATACTGGGAGCATCTTGAAGTATCTATCACCAAGTTACAAGAAGCTATGGAGCAACTAAAGGAAGAACAGCAAAATCAAAGTAGCATGCTTTGCAAACTGCTTAGGGAACAAGAAGAGCAAGGGTGTGAACTGAATCAACTGAAGCATCAGAAGCTGTCTCTTGAAGGGCCAAGCATTCCACAGATTAAAGGTTGTTGAGTCCTAATCTTTGTCTTAACTCTGTGATAATTGTTCTTATTAGGAATTTACCTTAGAAGTTATATATTAGTAGTAGTAATTAGTATATCTATTTTGATTTTATCTCCAATTAAGCTATAATTTATTTTTCTTATCATCATTAAACATAAATAAAATAGCAGATTTTTAGAATAAGGAGGCGATAATTTTTTTCGAGCTTTTAATAAGGAAAATTCTAATTATTTATATGTGGTGGCAATACTTTTTGTCTTCTGAATGAATGCCTGAACAGTGCGTATTTTTTATATTGAATTTTATCAATGTTAAAATTGTTGGCTCTTGAAAGAATGATGAACAAGAGAAATATTATTGTTGATCTGAAAAATCATGAAATTGATTCTTGAAGCAAGAAAAAGTAGTGAAAAAAAGAGAGAAGGAGCAGTAGAAAAAGCTAATAGCCCTTTAAACCAAAAGGCAAGGGTAAAAAGGATCCAAGGCTTTGAGCATCAATGGATAGGAGGGCCCAAGGAAATAAATCCAGGCCTAAGCGGCTAAATCAAGCTGTCCCTAACCATGTGCTTGTAGCATGCAGGTCCAAGTGAAAAGCTTGAGACTGAGTGGTTAAAGTCATGATCCAAAGCAAAAGAGTGTGCTTAAGAACTCTGGACACCTCTAATTGGGGACTTTAGCAAAGCTAAGTCACAATATGAAAAGGTTCACCCAGTTATGTGTCTGTGGCATTTATGTATCCGGTGGTAATACTGGAAAACAAAGTGCTTATGGCCACGGCCAAGACTCATAAAGTAGCTGTGTTCAAGAATCAACATACTAAACTAGAAGAATCAATAATACTATCTGAATTCTGAGTTCCTATGGATGCCAATCATTCTAATTTTCAAAGGATAAAGTAAGATGCCAAAACTATTCGGAAGCAAAAAGCTACTAGTCCCGCTTATCTAATTAGAATCTGAGCTTCACTTAAAACTCTGAGATACTATTGCTTCTTGATTTCTTTTTATCCTATTTTATTTATCTAGTTGCTTGGGGACAAGCAATAGTTTGAGTTTGGTGTTGTGATGAGCAGATATTTTATACGCTTTTTGGGGGTAATTTCATGTAGTTTTTAGTATGTTTTAGTTAGTTTTTAGTATATTTTTATTAGTTTTTAGGCAAAATTCATATTTCTGGATTTTACTATGAGTTTGTGTATTTTTTTTATTTCAGGTATTTTTTGGCTGAAATTGAGGGAGCTGAGCAAAAATCTGATTCAGGTTGAAAAAGGACTGCTGATGTTGTTGGATTCTGACCTCCCTGTACTCGGAATGGATTTTTTGGAGCTATAGAAGTCCAATTGGCACGCTTTCAATTGGGTTGAAAAGTAGACATCCAGGGCTTTCCAGCAATATATAATAGTCTATACTTTTCTTGAAGATAAATGACGTAAATTGGCGGTTAACGCCAGTTCCATGTTGCATTCTGGCATTGAACGCCAGAAACAGGTTGCAAGTTGGAGTTAAACGCCAGAAACAGGTTACAACCTGACGTTTAACCCCAGAAACAGCCCAGGCACGTGAGAAGCTCAAGTCTCAGCCCCAGCACACACCAAGTGGTCCCCAGAAGTGGATTTCTGCACTATCTATCTTAGTTTACTCATTTTCTATAAACCTAGGTTACTAGTTTAGTATTTAAACAACTTTTAGAGACTTATTTTATACCTCATGACATTTTAGATCTGAACTTTGTATTTTCTGATGACATGAATCTCTAAACTCCATTGTTGGGGGTGAGGAGCTCTGCAGCGTCTCGATGAATTAATGCAATTATTTCTGTTTTCTATTCAAACAGGCTTGTTTCTCTCTAAGATGTTCATTCGTACTTAACCATGATGAAGGTGATGATCCGTGACACTCATCACCATTCTCAATCTATGAACGTGTGCCTGACAACCACCTCTATTCTACCTTCGATTGAATGAATATCTCTTGGATTCCTTAATCAGAATCTTCGTGGTATAAGCTAGAATCCATTGGCAGCATTCTTGAGAATCCGGAAAGTCTAAACTTTGTCTGTGGTATTCCGAGTATGATTCAGGGATTGAATGACTGTGACGAGCTTCAAACTCGCGAGTGTTGGGCGTAGTGACAGACACAAAAGAATCACTGTTTTCTATTCCGATATGATCGAGAACTGACAGATGATTAGCTGTGTTGTGACAGAGCATTTGGACCATTTTCACTGAGAGGACGGATGGTAGCCATTGACAACAGTGATCCACCAACACACAGCTTGCCATAGAAGGAACCTTGCGTGCGTGAAGAAGATGACAGTAGGAAAGCAGAGATTCAGAAGACAAAGCATCTCCAAAACTCCAACACATTCTCCATTATTGCGTAACAATTACTAATTTCATGCTCTTTTACTTCTTACAATTGAAACTAAAGAACCCTATTGGTATCCTGACTAAGAATAATAAGATAACCATAGCTTGCTTCAAGCCAACAATCTCCGTGGGAACGACCCTTACTCACGTAAGGTATTACTTGGACGACCCAGTGCACTTGCTGCTTAGTTGAGCAGAATTACATAGTGTGAGTGTGATTTTCGTGCACCAGTCGTCCAAGTAATACCTTACGTAAGTAAGGGTCGATCCCACGGAGATTGTCGGCTTCAAGCAAGCTATGATCATCTTGTAAATCTCAGTCAGGCGGATTCAAATGGTTATGAGGTTTTGATAATTAAAAGATAAATAAAGCGGAAAATAAGATAGGGATACTTATGTAATTCATTGGTGGGAATTTCAGATAAGCATATGGAGATGCTTTGTTGCTCCTGAACTTCTGCTTTCCTATTGTCTTCATCCAATCATTCATACTCCTTTCCATGGCAAGCTGTATGTTGGGGATCACCGTTGTCAATGGCTACCGTCCGTCCTCTCAGTGAAAATGGTCTGGCTACGGGTTACGTAAGGCTAATCATCTGTCGGTTCTCACTTGTGTTAGAATAAAATCCAATGATCCTTTTGCGCACTGTCACTGCGCCCAATAGTCATGAGTTTGAAGCTCGTCACAATCATTCCATCCTAGATTCTACTCGGAATACCACAGACAAGGTTTAGACTTTCCGAATCTCAAGAATGCTGCCAATTGGTTCTAGCTTATACCACGAAGACTTTGATTTCACGAAATTGAAAGGCTCTGTTGTCAGGAGAGGCAATCATGCGTCGTGAACCAGGAACCCAAGAGATACACACTCAAGCTCTCATAGATAGAACGGAAGTGATTGTCAGGCACGAGTTCATAAGGGAGAATGATGATGAGTGTCACGGATCATCACATCCATCAGGTTGAAGTACGAGTGAATATCTTAGAATAAGAATAAGCGTGAATTGAATAGAAAAATAATAGTACTTTGCATTGATTCATGAGGAACAGTAGAGCTCCACACCTTAATCTATGAGGTGTAGAAACTCTACCGTTAAAAATACAAAAGTGATGAAGGTCCAGGAATGGTCGAATGGCCAGCCCCCAAAACGTGATCAAGAGATCAAAAATGATCCAAAGATAGTTTCAAAAGTGATGTAAAGATATGAATACAATAGTAAAAAGTCCTATTTATAGTACTAGTTACTAGGGTTTACAAAAATAAGTAGATAGTGCAGAAATCCACTTTCGGGGCCCATTTGGTGTGTGCTTGGGCTGAGCATTGAAGCTTTCACGTGCATAGGCTTTTCTTGGAGTTAAACGCCAAATTTGGTGCCAGTTTGGGCGTTTTACTCCAGCTTTGGTACCATCAAATATCAGGCAAAGTATGGACTATTATCCATTGCTGGAAAGCCCAAGATGTCTACTTTCCAACGCAATTGAGCGCGTGCCGATTGGGCTTCTGTAGCTCCAGAAAATCCATTTCGCGTACAGAAGGGTCAGAATCCAACAGCATCTGCAGTCCTTTTTCAGCCTCTGAATCAGATTTTTGCTCAGGTCCCTCAATTTCAGCCAGAAAATATTTGAAATCACAGAAAAACACACAAACTCATAGTAAAGTCCATAAATGTGAATTTTGCATAAAAACTAATAAAAATATAATAAAAACTAACTAAAACATACTAAAAACTATGTAAAAATAATGTCAAAAAGCGTATAAATTATCCGCTCATCAGGCTCCATCTACTTGCTCTATTTGAACAGTTTCTGGGCAACAAAGGTTATTTAGCCAACTTGGTGGTTTATTATTGCTCTCCCCCTAAATCCCATGTTGGTGGCTGAAGTAAAATTTGGATTCTAAAAAATCACAATCCATGGTCACATGAATACGACGAGTGATTGGATTGTAGTACCTATACCCCTTTTAGTGTGTAGCATACGCAACAAAAAATACATTTTTCTGCACAAGCATCAAGTTTGGTTTTATTGAATTTGGGGATATGGACAAAGACGGAACATCTAAATACTCGAGGTGGTAAGGTTAGAATAGGCGGGATTGGAGTCTGAGTAGCCAAGACTTGTAAGGGTATTTTGTGGTGGAGAACTTGGGTAGGTAGGTGATTCAGTAAGTAGGCAGAGGTCGCTATAGTTTCAGGCCAAAAAGTTTTTGGAACTTGTGCATCAAAAAGCATGACTCGGGTTATCTTAAATAACTTACGATTTTGCCGCTCAGCCACACCATTTTGTTGGGATGTATTTGGGTAGAAAGTTTGATGGATAAGACCATTTTGTATAAAAATATCGCGCATTGATTGGTTTATATATTTTTCACCATTATCTGAGCGAAGTACTTGGATTTTCTTGTTAAGTTGAGTTTGGATCATTTGGTAGAAAGCAAAAAATTTACCAGGCACTTCAGATTTGTGTTTTAAAAAATATACCCAAGTCATGCAAGAGAAATCATCCACAAATAACACAAAATATGAAAATTATTATGGGAAATAGGGGCTGGACCCCACACATCAGAGTGTATTAGAGAAAAACTAGAATTGACTCTAGTGTTGGTTGGAGTAAAAGAAACTCTATGATTTTTTGCACGAATACAAATTTCACATTTGAGGGGTTCAGTGCTACTTGTAAAAAGACTAGGAAATAAAAACTTGAGGTACCCAAATAAAGGATGTTCGAGATGCCTGTGCCATAACCAAAGTTGCCTAGTCACCGTTTCGTGAGCGAGCATGGCATGACCCTGGTGTGCTACTTCATCAACCTAGTAAAAGCTTTCTCGCTTAGTACCACACCCAATGATCTCCTTCGTAAGAATGTCCTGTAAAAGAAAAAGGTAGAGTACATGAGTACCACACAATTTAGTTCCTTTTTTACTTGACTAACAGACAATAATTTTGATGATAGTACAAGGACATAGAGGCAATTTTTTAGTTTCAATTTTTCTAAAAAAGTAATGGAGCATCCTCCTTTAACATCAATTAATTCTCCACTAATTATTTCAATATGGGCTTTTGAGGGTATAGTCAAGCTGTTAAAATCATGGAAGTCACGAGTCATAGTATCGGTAGCCCCACAATAAAAAATCATTCATTTATTTTTTTTAATTGGATTCTGATTTTGGATCTCCCTTTCATATTGAGTCGTGGCCTGGTTGAGCAGCCAAGGAGTTCAATAGTCCTTGTCCTTACCACCGTTGTTGCCTTGCCATCGTGACTTGCTTCCTCTCTTCTGGCCTCGCCACTGCTGCTGGTAACCTCTGGGATGCTCACAGCGGCAACTCTCTTACTCTGATTTCTCGATGACTTGGGATTGTTTTTCCACCAATCTGGATAACACACAATCTTAAAACAGTTTTCTTTGATGTGTTTCTTCTTTCTTCTTCCACCAATTACTTTTTACATCAGAATTGCCCATAATGGATAATTATCTCCATTTCATTTGAAACCAATTGAAAAATTGTTAGAATTGGTTTGTGATTATCATATTGCGTAGCATATTTGCAATTTGTAATGTCAATTCGTCAGAAATGGTTGATTTTCAGTTCCTAGAACCTAACTCTGGTCTGATACCATGTTATCATGGTACAAAGGGTTTAGGAAAGAAAAGAAGAATTATTTAAAAAAGTATCATTTGTTATATTTCTTTTGTGATTACAAGGTTCTTACCAATATATAGACCAAGAGTACGCTAATGAGTACGCTAATTATGAAATAATATCCTAATAAATTACATTGATTTTATATGATCCTCTTTGATATTTTCCTGATTTTGTTCCCTAATTATGATATTCTAATATTGATAACCTTATCTTATATTGCAACCAATCATTTCAATTAAAAACCACAAAAAAGATATATTTTACATATTCTAATTAATGAAAATCAATTCTTTTAATTATTGGTAATAGATGAAATTACTAAATGAATCTCTTCTTTTAAAAAAACCGTGGATAACTCCAATAAAAAAGGATTGTTTTCAATTTATTTTTTTTTAAATTAAATACATAAAAACACAAAGAATTAATTTTCATTTCATCAACTACTTCTCTTGTGATCAGAGGCTCATGCCTAATGAGCCTAATAAAATAACTGTTTTCTTTTAGTTCTTGCACCCACTTTTAAACAAAGGCGGTGCTACGGTGCTAAAATAAGATTTTTTCAGCACCTACTGAATCGAGGTGGTAACAAGAAGAGTTGGACATGTGTTGGCATTATTGTTGTAGGAGTAGACACAAACTGTGGAGTAACAGTGGTGGCAGAAGTTGTGTTGGAAATATTAAGTAGTTGTTAATAGTTTAATAAAAATAGCTTTTTTGTTATTTTTTGTTGTCATTGGACATGGACATGCTGTTTTTATTTTGTAGTTGGACCAAGTTATTCGAAAGGTGAACCATTGATAAAAAATTATTTTGGGCTATGATGATAATAACAACAACAACAACAACAACAAGGTTTAATTACTCTGCAGGTCCCTATAGTTTCATCGAATTTTTAATTAGGTCCCTATACATTTTTTCTTTTCAATTGGGTCCTTAGACGTTAATTTTTTTTCAACTTAGTCCCTGCCGTGACAAAAACGTTTGAGATAACAGAATATTTTGTTTAAAAATTGAATATTCTCCTAACTAGATTAGAATTACTAATTAAATCCACCCCCATTTTTTTAAAATACCAAAACTAACCCTTAGCATTTTGTTCCAAAACTGAAGAACCCTAGCTAGGCAGCTCTTGTTTGTCGTCGTCCCTAGCCATCGCTTCCGTCACGTTCCCTCGCCGTGGATCGCCGTGCCGCGCATCGCGTTGCCGCACCACACCTCGTATGGCCGCACCTTACCTTGCTGCTCTGCTCTTCGGGTATCGATGCTGATGGTAGAATCCTCAAGAAAAACACCCTATTCTAATCTCAGGTTCAGTGGGGAGCTATGGAGCTTATTTGGCTGATGGGTCAGAGAACAGGTAAGATCTTCAAAGGACTAATATCAAGTATTTAAGAATTAGCTGTAATTGCTTATTATTTGTGGTGTTTGTTATATTTTCTTATCTTTTAAGTAGCCTGTTAATTGATCAACATAGTTAATGATATTTTAGATATGATGATATTCTAACCTTGCCTCTTCATCTTGGCGTCCCATTTTAATCTCTTGGTTTTTGAAAGGGGACAGTTTGTGAGGTTGTGCGAAATGAGTTTATATGTCAATTTTGTATGCTTATATAGTTTTGAGCTTTTTCTGCATAGAAACATTTTAATCTTACCATTATTGAACGTATTGAACTTTTTGAACCACTAGTTTCTATAACATCCATCTTATCCATGAGCTTGTTGTGACAAAATAAACTTTGGCAAATTTGTTTACTCCAAGAAAAATGTAAAACAGAATGTGATGAAGAGAGTTGAACTTGTGATGAAGAGAGTTGAATTTGAGGTAGAATTGATTGACTGAGATTGGGAATAAGGGAAAGCTAAATATTTTAAGGATGTTCTATTCGTATTGTATTTTTTTTCAGTTTTTTTTAGTTGTTTTCAGCTCCCGTCCCTCAAGCTGTGAATTCTTAAGTTGTGTGAATTTGTAGTTCAGTTTCAATTTTGCTTAATTGTTTGCAACTTCTATTTGTTTCTCAAATTGTGAATTTGTTCTTCATTTCTGCTTTACTTTTAGAGTTTTCTATTTTTATCATCAATTATTCAAATTTGGTATATATATTTATATTCCAGTTTTCTGCTTGTGTTTAAATTTGGTGGTTAGAGAGACTGCAGTGATTGCCACCATAGACTACCGCAGTTGGGAACCCGGGGAGGTTGGTGGGTGGGAAGGAGAAGCCTTCTAAGCATGAGGATGTCCCTGGGGAGTCAATGGATTTAGGAGAAAAAGAAGGAGAATTTTATGAAAGATGAATGCTTCAGAATTCAGATGGATTTAGGAGGAAAAGAAGAAAACTTTTATGTTCATGTAGAGTTTGTAATATAATTAGATTATAGATGTGGATTGAGAGCTTAGTTGGTTTTGAAAATCTAAGGTTACATATTGGTTTATTGTGTGTACAAGAAGATGCAGTAGATCGGCCAACAATGTCCACAGTAGTTGTTATGCTAGCAAGTGAAACAATGACACCTCCTATTCCTAATCATCCTGTATTTTCAGTTGGAAGAGAAATCAAAGAAGAGCCAACATCAAATGCTTTTGATAAGGATTCTTTGGTCAATGAAGTATCAATTTCAAATATTCTACCTAGATCAGTATAAGTGTTCTGTTTTGAAATTATTTGATTTGTATAAGTAAATCATGTCTGCCTTTTTGGATTATTGTTGTTTAAATTTGTTGTAGTGTAGTAGATTCTACTTATCATTCAAATATATAGTGATAATTTCTTCTTTTTTAGTTGATTGAGTATATTATATCTATTTGTTTAACAAAAATTTGAGCTATTCTAAGTGAAAACCGATCCATTGATTAAATATTGTAGTTATTAAACTGTGTTGAGATTTGAGAAGTGATCCTGTAAATTTCTAATATGGCTAATAAGGCCATGCGACTATGTTCTATGCTGAGATCAAGATTTTGGCCGCTACTGTAGTATGAAATAAAAGGAAGCTGCAAACAGATAAAAGGAACTTTTGATACAATTTGTATATAAATAAGCAAAAAGAATAATAGTGACAAAATAAAAGAAATTATATGAATATTTTTCATTGATTATTTATAGTTTTATCGAATTTTCAATTAGGTTCCTATACTTTTTTTTTCTTTTCAATTGAGTCCCTAAGGGTATACAAATAATTTCACAATTTATTAACATTTTTTTTTACGTTTAATGTTAACAGGGACTAAATTAAAAAAAATAATGTATAGGGAGTCAATTGAAAAGAAAAAAAATACATGAATCTAATTAAAAATTTGGTGAAACTATAAGGACCTGTAGAGTAATTAATAATAATAATAATAATAATAATAATAATAATAATAATAATAATAATAATAATAATAATAATATTTGGATATGGCATGATATTTGGAGCATGTAGTAGTTATTTATAGTTTTGTACATGAAAATTAAATAGGACCACAATAATGCTATCATAGTAATAATGAATTAAAATTATAAATCGCAGTACAACAACAACAACAACAACAACAACAACAACAACAATAACAACAACAATAATAATAATAATAATGATAATAATGATAATGATAATAAAATCTTAAATCCTTTTATTATTTTACTTTTTTTTTACAAATTCATTAAATCTTAAAACATAATTTTTTAATTAAGAAATTATTTTTATTGTAAAAAATAAATCACATAATTTAATCATATATATAAAAGTGTAAAATAAAATTAAAAAATAATAATAAAATAATAAACAAATTGAAAAAAATGTGTTCGAAAAATTATAAACCCTAGCTACTGAATCCTAATCCCTAAATTTTCGACAACAAACTCTAAACATTAACCCCAATTCAAAATCTCCAAATCCTAACTCAAATCTTATACCATAAACTCTAAACCACAAATTTAAATAAAAAAATACTAAATAAATAACCTTTAACCATAAATGTTAACTCATAAATCCTAAATCATAAATCACACTTTTTATTCTATCAATAATAAACACTAATTTCTTAACTCTAAATCCTAAATAATATCATACATAGTAAAATATTAATAAAGATATTTTATATCATTTTTTAATTAAAAATACTAAAACTTTAATATTTATTGTATACAATTCTTTAAATTAAAAAATTTCTACTAAAACCTAATATTTCAAAATGTCAAATCTAATAGTGTAATGAGTAAACGAGGTTCTAATTTTTATGGGAAGATAATTTTGTTTCAAAGGGTTTATTAAATAATATTAAAGTTAACCCAAAATCTTCTTCTATCATTTAGTTGTCATAAAATCATTTATAGAAACACACGTTAACATAAAATAGACATATAACCAATTTTTATTCAGGACATATGTATAATCTTAGCCTTCAATCAATTTATTAATATGAATTATTGTTGTTTTTAAATCCTATATATAATATAATATGATATATATATATATATATATATATATATATATATATATTCTTTTCGTTTTATTTTCTTAAAAATTTACTATTCTTTTAAACCTTGATTGAGTCATTAATTATCTTGTATTTATTATGCTCTTTAATTTTTAATTAAAAAATATCAAAATCATCAAATCACAAAATACTAGCCAAAATAATTTTTCTTTTTCAATTTCTAGAAAGTTTTTAATTTAAAGGATTGTATACAATAAATATTAAAGTTTTAGTATTTTTAATTAAAAAAGTGATATAAAAGATCTTTATTAATATTTACTATGTATGATATTATTTAGGATTTAGAGTTAAGAAATTAGTGTTTATTGTTGATAGAACAGAAAGTGTGATTTATGATTTAGGATTTATGAATTAGTAATTTATAATTAAAGGTTTTTTATTTAGTATTTTTTATTTAGGTTTGTAGTTTAGAATTTATAGTATACAGTGACGGACTCAGAAAATTTATGTTACGGGGCAAAAATAATATACATTATTATCAAAAGATATATTAATCCAAATTTAAAAAAATAAAAGTGCACATTAATTATTCAAATATAAAAAAAAACTAAAAATTATATATAATAAAATAAGATGAAGATATTTTTTAAAATATTTTTTCATTACTATTTCTAAAAATAAAAAATATATATTCTAATTAGTAAATCGATCAATTGACTTTAGAAATTTATATGCAACATAATTACATATAATAAAATAGAGCGAAAGATAAATAGATAAATAAATAATAAGGATCTCTAAATTGAGAATAAAATAAAATATATAAATTTATGAAGAGAATAAAAAATTAGATTAATACCTAAACTATAATTGCTTGAATTAAAATTTTTACAATTGAAAATATCAAAAAGAGAAACAATAAAATTGAAAGATACATAGAGTCATAAAGAGTTATATAAAAAAAATAAAAAATTTAAAATTTACCTTTTAATGAAAAAAAGATGACCACTAAAAAAGGAATAAAAAAAGTTGAATAAATGAAATTAAGAAGAAAGTTTAAGAGAATAAAGGAGAGGTGATGGCTGGAATTTGAGAATAAAAGAAGATTAAATTTAATTAGATTAACTAATAGTCAAAATGATAGAAAGATAAAATAAATTTAAAACTTTAAATAATTAGATTTAATTTATTTGTAGTGAAATCATTTAAAATTTAAAATAGAGACATATTATATATATATATATATATATATATATATATAAAATTAAAATTTGAGTGGGGCAAGTGACCCATTGAAGTACCTAAGTTCGTCCATGATGTTATAAGATTTTGAGTTAGGATTTAGAGATTTTGGAGCGGAGTTATAATTTAGAGTTTGTTGTTGAGAGTTTAGGATTTATGATTTAGTAGATAGGGTTTATAATTTTTCGAACATATTTTTTTTATTTATTTATTATTTTTTTATTTATTTTATTTATTTTATTTTATACTTTCATATATGTGCTTAAATTTTGTGATTTATGTTTTACAATAAAGATAATTTTTTAATTAAGAAATTGTGTTTTAAGATTTAATGAATTTGTAAAAAAGAATAAAATATAAAAGAATTTAAGATTTTATTATTATTATTATTATTATTATTATTATTGGGATTTAGAATTTTAATTCATTATTATATATTATGATAGCATTATCGTGGTCCTATTTGATTTTCATGTACAAAACTATAAATAACTACTACATGTTCCAAATATCATGTCATATCTAAATATTATTATTATTATTATTATTATTATTATTATTATTATTATTATTATTATTATGGCCCAAAATAATTTTTGATCAACTACAAATTAAAAGCAGCATGTCTATGTCCAATAACAACAGAAATCAACAAAAAAATTATCTTCATTAAACTGTTAACAACTACTTAATACTTTTAACACAACTCGTACCACTATTGCGCTGTTCTATAGTTTATGTCTGTTCCTGCAACAACAACGTCAATACGTATTCAATTTTTTTTTTGTCACCACCTCATTTCAGTAATTTCAGCACCATAGGTCCATAGCATAACCATTAAACAAATGGTGTTTAATCTCAAATAATTTACATGTAAAATGAACATTAAAAAAAAGTAAAATAATTAATTTTATAAAAATATTAAAAAAAGAAAAATATATTTATTGATTAAAATTTGTCCATAGTGAAAATCTCCTTCTCAATCTATATACTTTGAAGTTTTTATTAGTGTGTCAGGGAATAACTTTCTCATGACACTTTTTTTCGAACCATTACTTTAGCAATTACAATGACTATTTTATTAGTTAATATAATATAATATAATAATGATACTAAATCACCCACCCTGCAATTTGCCACCAATAATATCTCGCACAAAGCCTCATATTCAATTACATTTTCTTATTATCTATAATAATATAAAAATTTAATTTTGATTTATTTTAAAATAATTTTATACCATCACATTAACAAAAATAATTATATTTATATTAATTATATAAATAATAATTAAAAAAGAAAATATAATTAGGGATAATTGTATAAAATATATTTTATAACAATAATACATTAAAATTAAATTCACAATATGAGAAAAAAATCCTCACAAAATAAAATACTTACGGATTAGATTAATTACATAGAGATTTATTTATAGGACAATGAATTAAGATTCTAACGAGTGCAAAATCAAAATCCTTTTCTTCGATCTAGATACATGTATATATATCTGTATAAATTCTTATGAACTCAACCCAAAGTTGTGAAGTTATATTGAATTAACCGACTATTCTCCATTATTTGAGAAATACAGCTGCATTATTATATTCCATGAGAAAATAAAGAAGACACAAGTTGAAGTTCATTAAAGCGCAAGGAAAATAAAAGTGTCAGGATTAGAAGAATCAAGATGAGAAACCACCACTACCACCAATCTCTTCTTGAACTTGTCTTCGATTGTACCAAAGACTTACAAAGAATCAATCATCACGCAATTGAAAATAAGTCACGCCATTATTGTGACTACCCCAAAAGAAAAATAAAGGAAAAAAAAAACAATAACAAAAATAGACAGACATATAAAAATGAGTATAGTATTTCAGTGCACAAACTAACAAACACTAACAACATTAAAAAAATATTACAATGGAGAATGCCATTGAAATTTGGTTTTGGCTTCCCCTTGCATTGGTCTCAAAGTATGAACATATAATTTTGTTGCCGCGAAAATTTCAACTTCAATAATATCCGCTAGCTGTGGCTGCTCATCAACCTTAGTCACATCAAATATTTTATTCATGCCTTCGTATCTTAACGAACCTAAACGATATCCTACAAGATCTATAGAAGAAATAAATGGTTAAAGTTAATTAATTACTTTTAATTTGTTCAACAATCGAAAAGTCTAAGCTAAGCTACTAGACATGACACAAATCTTCATTATTTTTGAAGATTAGTGCTAAAAATCATATAATATTCAATATTATTCATGACCGCTATCACATCTTTATATATATGACTAATAATGTCTATGAATGATGTCTTTTGAATTTGAAATTCTTTCTTAAAAACAGAAAAAATATAAAATATGTTTTGGCCAGTCCAATAAAGTTCAGAGGTCCACCCGACCTACTTCTGAACTCGGCGAGTACTTGACCCACTCGAATGAACTCGCTTCTCGTGAGATCATTCTCCAGTGAAGGATTGGACAACTAGCAGTTTAGACAGCTGGAGGATGCTTCCATATCCAGGAGGCCCAAGCGAAAGGGCCCACCAGACGACTACAGATAAAGGGAGGAGGACCTATCCCTCTCCTGGGTATGTCATCCTTTACCCTAATTAGCTGCTTCATCGTACGGATACTTACTTTAGCATCGAAATATCCTTACAGGTGGTCCCACCCGCCGACCTACCGATGATCGTGGTTGCACTTTCCCTCAAAAAGTTCGCGCCCAGGTCCAGATACCTTATATCCCCCTGTTGCTCAGACTAGTCGCCCGACTGACATCTCATCCAGTGAGCTACCGAACATTGGTGCCACCTGTGGGGACTTGACGCGATCATGGAGCTTATTCCTTGTATAGAAGAAGTACGAAGGGAGGGAGGAGCTACCGGGCGTCCAGGGGGCCGCCTTAGGAGTAAGGTGAGCTCAAGAAACTCCCGAGAACGTCGAGGGACCCCCTTTCACCAAGGCAACTCCCATGCTTAATCTCCGGAAAAGCACCCATTTGGTGGTACCAGCGGTGATAGCAACTGAATTATGTAGGAGCTCAAGCACAGGGTCCAAAACTTAGAGAGGGAGCTGGCAATGAGGGATTGCTACCATCTCGAGCATAGCTGGGACTCTCGCTCACGTTCAGAGGCTCATCCAAGCCTTTCATGCACCAATCCCCATCGAGGAGATTGAAAGATTGCCAACAAAGTACCAAGAGGGACAATGGGCGTGATCGAACTGATACTCACCCTCACCTACACCCATGGCAAGTCGGAAGCCCGTAGAGAACGAATGGGAGATCGGGAGAAGAACTGTTGAGACTCCATCATAATGGGGACCACTCCTTTCCACCCATCCATCCTCAAGGTCTGGCTGCCGGAGAACTTCGACAAGCCAACGAACATGAGGTACGATGGAACCAAGGATCCACAAGAGAACCTAATGGCCTTTGAGGCCAGAATGAACTTGGAAGGCATGGGTGACGCTGTTAGGTGTCGTGCGTTTTCCCTGACCTTGGCGGGGTCGGCGACTCATTGATTGAAGGCCCTCCCGCAAGGGTCCATTACGGCCTTTGTAGATATCAAGCAGAAGTTCCTAGCGCAGTTCACCACCCAGATCGCCAAAGCGATACACCCGATTAACTTACTAGGAGTGACGCAATGGGTCGGCAAACCGACGAGGAAATACCTTGACCGATTTAACGATGAATGTCTAAAAATTGACGGCCTCACGGACTCGATGGCCAGTTTGTGCCTTACTAATGGTCTGGTAAATGAGGACTTCAGAAAGCACCTTACCGCACCAGACCAGTCTGGACAATGCAGAAGATTCAAAATTTTATAAGGTAGTATATCAATGACGAGGAGGTCAGCCAAGTGGTAGCCGCCATCAAGCGGCAGCTAACCAACCCGCCAGCTCGCCAGACCGGCAATGCCAAAAAGCCAAGAGAAGTGTCGAGAGAAGGAACATCCAAAAAACTATGTAAACAGTTCTCCCAAGTGGGCAAGTTCACTAATTACACTCCTTTGACCGCTCCCATAGTTGAGGTATACCAGAAGATTGCAGAGAAGGACATCCTGGCCAAACCAAGGTAGTTGAAAGATAGGACCAGGGGAATAAAAACCTTTACTGTGATTATCACAAAGGTTTCAGGCACAAAACGCAGGATTATTTTGACCTAAAAAATGCATTAGAACAGGCCATCCAGGAAGAAAAGCTAAGTGAGTTCTCACAGTTTATCTATGAACCAAAGAAAAGAGAGAAGAGAGAGAGAGAGAGAGAGAGAGAGAGAGAGAGAGAGCATTCTAAGAAAGATTGAAGCCGAACTGTGAAGCCAAGGCATGGTCCTCTTGAGAATTCGGACACAACTCCGACGGTGGCGGTAAATGTAGTGGTTGGAAGGAACGCCCTACCTAAGTCGTGATTAGCGGCGAAGAAGGATACCAGGGTGTTAACCGTGTCTTCGGAAAACCTTAAGATTCATCTTGGAGAACTTCCGGAGGTATTATTTGGCCCTAGAGATCGTTGGTGTGACAACCTTCTCAAGGACCCACTAATGGTAATCATGGTGAGAATTGGGATTGTTCTAGTCAAACAAATCTTGGTGGAATAACCTCAAGGACCACCATCATGGGTCGTCGAGTTGGGTGACAATTACATCAAGCCCAATGGCTCTCTCACTCTCCTGATCTGCTTAGGTTTCGGGTTGAGTAGGAAGACTGTAATGGCTGTGTTCGTGGTCCTGAAGGATTCTTTGGTGTATAACATCATCCTTGGGAGGAGGATCATCAGCAAACTATCGGCCAATATTTGCACAAAGCTCCTTATAATTAAGTTCGTGGCGAATGACGGATCGGTGGGATTCATCCGGGGAGACTTGAAAACGGCGGTTTTTTGGGACAACACCAGCTTAACATTGAGGAAGAAATCAAAAGAGGCAACTGGGGTATTTTTGGCGAACCTTGACACCAGGGTTGTCGAGCACCTGAGGCTTGAACTACAAGGCAACCTGGAGAAGTTCCGGGTATGGGACATGGAGGATAAATTCACGTTTGTGAACCGTAACCTCTCCCATGAATTAAAGGAACCTTTGATTTATGTTATTAGAACGAATGGAGATCTTTATGCTTGGACTCCAGCCGACATGACTGGAATAGATCCTGGCTTTATGTCACATCACCGAGCCATGAAGTCGGAAGCCCAGCCGGTTGCACAGAGAAGAAAAAAGATGTCGTCAGAAAGAACTGACGAAGTAGCCAGGTAGACTGCTAGCTTATTCGAAGCCAGCTTCATCAGAAAACTCGACGAGTCCACATGGCTCTCAAATGTGGTGCTTGTGAAAAAAAATAAGGAAAAGTGGAGGATGTGTGTTGTTTACTCAAACCTTTGATAAACCCCATTTTTAGGGTTTATCTTACCCTTAATTTGGGGGATTTTATGACCTTTTACCCACATTTATCCAAGGAAATATCATGGTTTCATGATTGTCTCCTAATTTGTGCTTAAGTGTGAAAACATGCTTTTTAGGCCCTTAATTGCCAATTTTAACTCACCTTTGATTCCACTAGATGCCTTGATGTGTTTGTTAGTGAATTTAGGACGGAAAGGCTAGGAATGGATCAAAGGGATGAAGAGGAAAAGTATGCAAGTGGAGAACTCATGGAAAACCAAGAATTTGGGATGCTGATATTGACGCGGACGCGCAGCAGACGCACGCGCGTGGAATGTAAGGTTGCATGGCGACGCATATTGTGGATAGAAAATTGCCAAGCGACGCGTACGCATACATGGCGTATAGGTGTCGATGCTCGCACGTGGCTCACTTAAAGGCAAAACGCTGGGGACGAATTCTGGGCTTTCCAGGCCCAGATCCAACTCAATTATGAGGCTATTAAAGGAAGAATTCAAGGGGAATTGACATCACTCAACACATTAGTTTAGTTTAGTTTAGTTTTGGAGGGAAAGTTAGTTTCTAGAAAGAGAAGCTATCTTTTTTCTCTAGAATTAGGATTATGTTTAGGTTAATTTCTTAGATCTAGATCTACTTCTTCTCTTGCTTTAATTTTCCTTTTGCTTTATGAATTCTCTTGTAGATCTACATTTCTTCTTCAATGCAATTGGTAAGTTCTTTATTATTTCATAATTGTTTTGCCTTTCTATTGTTAATCTCTTGCTTTTGTAGTTGTAGATCTCTTTAATTCTTGCAATTCATGTTGTTTACCTTTTATCGCCTTTTATGTGTTTGATAAAATGCTTCTTTTAGTTATAAGTTAGATTTTGTTCTTCTTGGCCTAGGTAGAGTAATTAGTGACACTTGAGTTATCAAACTCTCTTGTTGATTGATAATTAGAGATTGCTAATTGACTTGAATGTCACTAAAGCTAGTTTTTCCTTAGGAGTTGACTAGGACTTGTGGAATCAAGTTAATTCATCCACTTGAATTTTCTCCATGGTTAGAGGTTAACTAAGTGGGAGCAATGAACAATTCTCATCACAATTGATAAGGATAACTAGGATAGGACTTCTAGTTCTCATACCTTGCCAAGAGCTTTTCTAGTTGTTAGTTTAATTCTCTTGTCATTTACTTTTCTTGTCTCCTATTCCAAAACCCCAAAAGATACTTCATAACCAATAACAAGAACACTTTATTGCAATTTCTAGGGAGAATGACCCGAGGTTTGAATACTTCGGTTATTAATTTTAGGGGTTTGTACTTGTGACAAACAAATTTTTGTATGAAAGGATTTTAGTTGGTTTAGAATCTATACTTGCAACGAGAATTTATTTGTGAATTATTTACCATACAAAAATCTAATCATCAAAATGGTGCCGTTGCCGGAGAATTGCAATTGTGTGCCTTGTTATTGGTTATTGTATATATGTAAATATTGTGAATATTGTGTGCCTTGTTGATTATTGCTAATTTTTAGTAGTTTGTTTTCATTATTTCTTGTTAGATTTTGTTTTCATTTTCTCTTGCTATCATGAATTCTCACTTTGGCTATGAGTTTGTTTCTAATTATGTTGTAGGAAATGAGGGCTACAATGATGATGTGTATCTAGGATGGGACAATCAAAGGTGGGAGGAGCCATAGGCATATGATCAATCTTCATGGCATCAACCTCCCCCAATGCACTATGAACAAAAGCCATTCTATGATGCATACCAATCAAATGGCTATGGTGAATCTCCTTGTGACTTTCAAGAACCACCACCATATGCCTATGAGCCATATCTTCAACATAATCATCTACCACACTCACAAGCCTCTTTTCACCAAACACCTCCATTTGACCCTAATCCTTATCCATCATACCAACCACATTTTGAACCATATAAGCCGCACATAGAACCACCACCATTCCAATATCAATACTCCCAAGAACTACCTCATTATACACCACCACACCCTTACCAAGAAGAACCACTTCCCTATCATGAACCCTTTCTCCAAAACAATGAGCCCTTTTATCTGCCCCAATTTCTAATGGATGAAACCCTTGGTGTTCTTCTTCAAGGACAAGATGAGATGAAAAGGGATGTGCAACAATTTGTGTCTGCCTTGACCGAGGTAGTAAGCCGATTAGCCTCCCAATGCTTGAGTACTCAAAGCACTCCCATGGTCACATGTGGAGAATCAATTAAAGAGCATAGCATGAAGGAGAGATTGGAAACTCCGGTGGAAAATTAGGGAAGTTGCTTTGTATTCGAACAATTGGAGGAAGCTATGATTGTTGAGGAAAAGGAAAAAGTGGTTGAAGACTTAGGAGATGCGGAACCTCCTTGGGAACCTAGAGTTGAAGAAAACCTCTCCAAGAATATTGAAATTGATGTTGAGGAGGAGAGTGCACAACCTCCAAAACAATTTTTGAATGAAGACTTGGAAGGCATGAAGCAAGAATTGAGCGCCCTTGGTGATGAAAATCATGCATCCAACCTTCTTGGTGGTGAATCCTTTGAACTTGAAGAACCCTCTCCCAATGAGATAGAAAGCAATGTAGAGGTAGATTTTTCTCATCCTCCCATTTATGATTTGAGTGATGGAGAAGAGTTAGATGAAATTGATGAACAAAGAATTGAAGTTGAAGTAGTTTGTGAAGAGGTGGAGGCAACTAAGGAAGAACACAAGGGAGTAAAGCTTGCAAGAGTATTAAAAATACCTCTCTGATGAGGGAAAAACGATTCCACAAACTCACCGGCAAGTGTACCGGATCGCATAAAGTAGTAATAACTCACAATGGTGAGGTCGATCCCACAGGGATTGATGGATTGAGCAACTTTAGTATGGTGATGAATTTAGTTAAGCGAATATTTGATGAATTGAGTTAAATTTGATTAACAGAAGATAATTTGCAAGTGAACTAGAGTGTAGAATGAAAATTGATGGAATCTTAAAGTGCAGAAGAAGTAAATTGTAGAAACTTAAAGTACAAGAAAGTAAATGAGCTGAAACTTAAATTGCAAGAAAGGTAAATGACTGAAACTTAAAGTGCAAGAAATTTAAATTGCTGAATCTAAAGTGCCAGGGAACTTAAATTGCTTGAAGAATAAAAGGATTTGGGTATTGGGATTCAGAACAAGACTGGAATTATAAATTGCAGTAAAACAGAGAATTATGAGACGAAGAGATTAAGATCAGGATCTCAGTAGCAAAATAGAAATGGAAAATTGTAGAATACTCAAAACAGCAAGAAAACTTAGATCAACTTTGAAATCTTAAAGATAAATTGACAATTTCAGTGAAGTAACAAAATCAGAAAGAAGAAATTGCAAAAGATGAAACGAAACAGAAAAGAAAAGAAAACCCAGATCTGATCTCAATTTCAAACTCTCGAAAGGAAAAATTAAAAGAGAAAAGCAAAAAGAAGGTAAACTTAGATCTAATCTCCGACTCTAAAATTCTAAAAGGAAAATTAAAAGAGAGCAAAAAGGGTCCTTCTCAAATCAAATTTGTTCCTATTTATACACTTTCTATTTCAGTCATCAAAACTTGGAGTGGGCTTTTGTTGGTTTGGCCTTGTATGAAGTGGGTCAGGATGGTGTTTGGGTGTTGCCTCTAAGGGAGCGTTCCGTTCCGAAAATGAATGCAACGTTCATTAACCATGCATGTGCTCTTCTTGTGCCACATTTCCTCAACTAGCGCTCACTTAATGAGCGCTACGTTGGTTATTCAAGCGCTGCCCCTTTGGTACGCTTATTTCTTCACTAGCGCTCTCTTAGTGAGTGCTATGTTGGCTTATAAAGCGCTGCCTAGTACGTACGGATAGCACAAGCTTGCCTCCCAACTTGAAAATATGTGAAAACGCTCGCTTAGTGAGCGTGGCACTCACTTTTGGAAACGAGCGCCAGCTATTTGTGCTCCTAAGCGTGGCGTTCTCTTTTTGATCGCAGCGCTTCCCTGGTTGCTTCCTGGTGCACGAAATTGCAATCACACTTTTGCAATCCCGCACAACTAACCAGCAAGTGCACTGGGTCGTCCAAGTAATACCTTGCGTGAGCAAGGGTCGATCCCACGGAGATTGTCGGCTTGAAGCAAGCTATGGTTATCTTGTAAATCTTAGTCAGGATATCAGAAATTATCAGGATTGATTGTGAAAAGCAAAAGAACATGAAATAAGTACTTGTTATGCAGTAATGGAGAATAGGTTGAGGTTTTGGAGATGCTCCATCTTCTGAATCTCTGCTTTCCTACTGTCTTCTTCATCAAACACGCAAGGCTCCTTCCATGGCAAGCTGTATGTAGGGTTTCACCGTTGTCAATGGCTACCTCCCATCCTCTCAGTGAAAATGTTCCTATGCTCTGTCACAGCATGGCTAATCATCTGTCGGTTCTCGGTCAGGCCGGAATAGAATCCATTGATTCTTTTGCGTCTGTCACTAACGCCCCGCCTGCTAGGAGTTTGAAGCACGTCACAGTCATTCAATCATTGAATCCTACTCAGAATACCACAGACAAGGTTTAGACCTTCCGGATTCTCTTGAATGCCGCCATCAGTTCTAGCTTATACCACGAAGATTCCGGTTAAAGAATCCAAGAGATATCTACTTAATCTAAAATAGAACGGAGGTGGTTGTCAGGCACACGTTCATAGTTGAGAACATGATGAGTGTCACGGATCATCACATTCATCCGGGTTAAGAGCAAGTGATATCTTGGAATGGAAGCAAGCATGATTGAATAAGAAACAGTAGTAATTGCATTAATCCATCAAGACACAGCAGAGCTCCTCACCCCCAACCCTGGGGTTTAGAGACTCATGCCGTGGAAGATACACAAAGAAAACGTGTAAAGTGTCATGAGGTGCAGATACAATGTCAAAAGATCCTATTAATAGTAAACTAGTAACCTAAGGTTTTACAGAAATGAGTAAATGACAGAAAAATCCACTTTCGGGCCCACTTGGTGTGTGCTTGGGCTGAGCAATGAAGCATTTTCGTGTAGAGAACTTTTCTGGAGTTAAACGCCAGCTTTCATGCCAGTTTGGGCGTTTAACTCCAAGTTTTATGCCAGTTCCGGCGTTAAACGCTGGAATTTCTGAGGCTGATTTGCCACGCCGGTTTGGGCCATCAAATCTTGGGCAAAGTATGGACTATCATATATTGCTGGAAAGCCCAGGATGTCTACTTTCCAACGCCGTTGAGAGCGCGCCAATTGGGCTTCTGTAGCTCCAGAAAATCCACTTCGAGTGCAGGGAGGTCAGAATCCAACAGCATCTGCAGTCCATTTCAGTCTCTGAATCAGATTTTTGCTCAGGTCCCTCAATTTCAGCCAGAAAATACCTGAAATCACAGAAAAATACACAAACTCATAGTAAAGTCCAAAAAAGTGAATTTTAACTAAAAACTAATAAAAATATACTAAGAACTCAACTAAAACTACTAAAAACATACTAAAAACAGTGCCAAAAAGCGTACAAATTATCCGCTCATCACAACACCAAACTTAAATTGTTGCTTGTCCTCAAGCAACTGAAAATCAAATAAGATAAAAAGAAGAGAATATACTATAGACTCCAAATTATCAATGAAACTTAGCTCCAAATTAGATGAGCGGGACTAGTAGCTTTTTGCCTCCGAATAGTTTTGGCATCTCACTTTATCCTTTGAAATTCAGAATGATTGGCTTCTTTAGGAACTCAGAATCTAGATAGTGTTATTGATTCTCCTAGTTAAGTATGATGATTCTTGAACACAGCTACTTATTGAGTCTTGGCCGTGGCCCAAAGCACTCTGTCTTCCAGTATTACCACCGGATACATACATGCCACAGACACATAATTGGGTGAACCTTTTCAGATTGTGACTCAGCTTTGCTAAAGTCCCCAACTAGAGGTGTCCAGGGTTCTTAAGCACACTCTTATTGCCTTGGATCACAACTTTATTTCTTTCTTTTTCTTTTTTCTTTCTCTCCCCTTTTTTTTTCATTTTTCTCCTTCTTTTTTTTTTGTATTCACTGCTTTTTCTTGCTTCAAGAATCATTTTTATGATTTTTTAGATCCTCAGTAACATGTCTCCTTTTTCATCATTCTTTCAAGAGCCAACATTCATGAACCACAAATTCAAAAGACATATGCACTGTTCAAGCATACATTCAGAAAACAAAAAGTATTGCCACCACATCAAACTAATTAAGCTAGTTTTAAAGATGAATTCGAAATCCTGTACTTCTTGTTCTTTTGTGATTAAAACATTTTTCATTTAAGAAAGGTGATGGATTCATAGGACATTCATAACTTTAAGGCATAGACACTAAGACACTAATGATCATAAGACACAAACATGGACAAACATAAAGCATAAATTTCGAAAAACAAGAAAATAAAGAACAAGGAGATTAAAGAACGGGTCCACCTTAGTCATGGCGGCTTGTTCTTCCTCTTGAAGGTCTTATGGAGTGCTTGAGCTCCTCAATGTCTCTTCCTTGTCTTTGTTGCTCCTCTCTCATGATTCTTTGATCTTTTCTAATTTCATGGAGGAGAATGGAGTGTTCTTGGTGCTCCACCCTTAGTTGTCCCATGTTGGAACTCAATTCTCCTAGGGAGGTGTTGATTTGCTCCCAATAGTTTTGTGGAGGAAAGTGCATCCCTTGAGATGAATCTCTCCATCTCCCATGGCTCGGAGGTGGAAGCTTTTGCCTTCCCCTTCCTCCTTCTAGAGGTTTCTCCGGCCTTAGGTGCCATAAATGGTTATGGAGAAACAAAAAGCAACGCTTTTACCACACCAAACTTAGAAGGTTTGCTCGTCCTCGAGCAGAAGAAGAAAGAAGAGAGAGAGTGGTGGGGTAGATGGGGATCCTGTGGGGTCCACAGATCCTGAGGTGTCAAGGAAAAGTCATCCCTGCACCAAATGGCATGCAAAAACGTGTTTTGAGCCAATTCTGGCGTTAAACGCCGGGCTGGTGCCCATTTCTGGCGTTTAACGCCAGGTTCTTGCCCTTTCCTGGCGTTTAACGCCAGTCTGGTGCCCCTTTCTGGCGTTAAACGCCCAGAATGGTGCCAGACTGGGCGTTAAACGCCCAACTGCTAGCCTTACTGGCGTTTAAACGCCAGTAAGTTCTTCCTCCAGGGTGTGCTGTTTTTCTTCCTGTTTTTCATTCTGTTTTTGCTTTTTCACTTGATTTTGTGACTTCTTATGATCATCAACCTACAAAATAAAATAAAATAACAAAAGAAAATAGATAAAATATAACATTGGGTTGCCTCCCAACAAGCGCTTCTTTAATGTCAGTAGCTTGACAGAGGGCCCTCATGGAGCCTCACGGAGGCTCATAGCAATGTTGGAACCTCCCAACACCAAACTTAGAGTTTTGTTGTGACCTCCCAACACCAAACTTAGAGTTTGACTGTGGGGGCTCTGTTTGACTCTGTTTTGAGAGAAGCTCTTCATGCTTCCTCCCCATGGTTACAGAAGGAGAACCTTGAATCTTATAGTTTGCACTGTCTGCAAGCCACGGAACTTCCTGAATAGCAAACAATTGCTCATCCGGAAAGGTTTCAGAGATCTCAGTAGGAGGGAGGGATGCTCCTGCTACTGGTTCTATCCGGGACAGGTGATTAGCTACTTGATTTTCTGTCCCTTTTCTGTCTCTTATTTCTATATCAAACTCTTGCAGAAGCAACACCCATCTTATGAGCCTGGGCTTTGAATCCTGCTTTGTGAGTAGATATTTAAGAGCAGCATGGTCAGTGTACACAATCACTTTCGATCCTACTAAATAAGATCTGAACTTGTCAATGGCATAAACCACTGCAAGTAACTCCTTTTCTGTGGTTGTGTAGTTCTTCTGTGCATCATTTAGGATACGGCTGCCGTAATAAATGACGTGCAGAAGCTTACCATGCCTTTGTCCCAATACTGCACCAATGGCATGGTCACTGGCATCACACATTAGTTCAAATGGTAATGTCCAGTCTGGTGCAGAGATGACTGGTGCTGTGACCAGCTTAGCTTTCAGGGTCTCAAATGCCTGCAGACACTCCTTATCAAAGATAAATGGCGTGTCAGCAGCTAGCAGATTACTCAGAGGTTTGGCAATTTTTGAAAAATCCTTTATAAACCTTCTGTAGAATCCTGCATGCCCCAGAAAGCTTCTAATTGCCTTAACATTGGTAGGTGGTGGTAATTTCTCAATTACTTCAACCTTAGCTTGATCCACCTCTATTCCTTTGTTTGAAATTTTGTGCCCAAGGACAATTCCTTCAGTCACCATAAAGTGACATTTTTCCCAGTTTAAAACTAGGTTGGTCTCTTGGCATCTTTTCAGAACAAGTGCTAGATGGTTAAGGCAGGAGCTGAATGAGTCTCCAAATACTGAAAAGTCATCCATGAAGACTTCCAGAAATTTCTCTACCATATCTGAGAAGATAGAGAGCATGCACCTCTGAAAGGTTGCAGGTGCATTGCACAGACCAAAAGGCATCCTTCTGTAGGCAAATACTCCAGAAGGACATGTAAATGCTGTTTTCTCTTGGTCCTGAGGATCTACTGCAATTTGGTTGTAACCTGAGTAGCCGTCCAAAAAACAGTAGTATTCATGACCTGCTAGTCTCTCTAGCATCTGGTCTATGAATGGTAAAGGAAAATGATCCTTTCTGGTGACTGTATTGAGCCTTCTGTAGTCAATACACATGCGCCACCCTGTAACTGTTCTTGTAGGAACCAGTTCATTCTTTTCATTATGAACCACTGTTGTGCCTCCCTTCTTAGGGACAACGTGGACAGGGCTCACCCAGGGGCTGTCAGAAATAGGATAAATAATCCCAGCCTCTAGTAACTTAGTGACCTCTTTCTGCACCACCTCCCTCATGGCTGGATTTAGCCGCCTTTGTGGTTGAACCACTGGCTTAGCATCATCCTCCAATAGGATCTTGTGCATGCATCTTGCTGGGCTAATGCCCTTAAGATCACTTATGGACCACCCAAGAGCTGTCTTGTGTGTCCTTAGCACTTGAATTAGTGCTTCCTCTTCCTGTGGATTTAAAGCAGAGCTTATGATCACTGGAAAAGTGTCACCTTCTCCCAGAAATGCATATTTCAGGGATGGTGGTAGTGGCTTGAGCTCTGGTTTAAGAGGTTTATCTTCTTCTTGAGGAATTTTCAGAATTTCTTTTATTTCCTTTAGTTCCTCCAGATCAGGCTGAATATCTTTAAAGATGTCATCTAGCTCTGATTCAAGACTTTCAGTCATATTGATCTCCTCCACCAAAGAGTCGATAATATCAGTGCTCATGCAGTCATTTGATGTGTCTGGATGCTGCATAGCTTTGACAACATTCAACTTGAACTCATCCTCATTGACTCTCAGGGTTAATTCCCCTTTTTGGACATCAATGAGGGTCCGTCCAGTTGCTAGGAAAGGTCTTCCTAGAATGAGAGTTACACTCTTGTGCTCCTCCATTTCCAGCACTACAAAGTCAGTGGGAAAGGCAAATGGCCCAACCTTGACAATCATGTCCTCAATTATGCCTGATGGATATTTAATGGAGCCATCAGCAAGTTGGAGACACATCCTGGTTGGTTTGACTTCTTCAGTCAAGCCAAGCTTTCTGATAGTGGATGCAGGTATTAGGTTGATACTTGTCCCAAGATCACATAGAGCCTTCTTGGTACAAGTACCCTCTAATGTGCATGGTATCATAAAGCTTCCAGGATCTTTAAGCTTCTCTAGTAAGCTCTTTAATATGACTGCACTGCATTCTTCAGTGAGAAAAACTTTTTCAGTTTCCCTCCAATCCTTCTTATGACTTAAGATTTCTTTCATGAACTTAGCATAAGAAGGTATTTGCTCAAGTGCCTCTGCAAACGGAATCTTTATTTCAAGAGTCCTTAGATAGTCTGCAAAGCGGGCAAATTGCTTATCCTGTTCCGCTTTGCGGAGTTTCTGAGGATAGGGCATCTTGGCTTGATATTCTTCAACTTTAGTTGCTGCAGGTTTATTCCTTACAGAAGTGGTTGAAGAAGCATGCTTAAGGGGGTTGTTATCAGCACTTGCAAGTGTCTGACCCCTTTGTGGCGTTTGAACGCCAGACTTGGCTACCCATTGGGCGTTTAACGCCAACTTTTCTTCCCTTTCTGGCGTTTGAACGCCAGAACTGGGCAGGGAATGGGCGTTTAACGCCAGTTTTCCCCCCTTTTCTGGCGTTTGAACGCCAATAGTATTCCTCTCTGGGCTCTTACTGTCCTCAGAGGGATTTTGGATAGTGGTTTGGCTATCCTCTGTCAATTGTTCCTTATTTGACTTTTTGCTCTTTTGAGTGGTGTTGTTCAGTGTCTTCCCACTCCTCAGTTGAACTGCTTGACACTCTTCTGTTATCTGTTTAGATATCTGCTGTTTTGCTTGATTCAACTGCAGTTCTATGTTCTTGTTAGAAACTTTAGTTTCATAGAGCATCTCTTTAAATTCTGCTAACTGTTCTGTCATCAGGAGTAATTGTTGATTAAGCTCAATCATCTGTTCTTGAGGATTAGGATCAGTGACTACTGCCATGACTTCCTCTTTTGGGGAGAACTCATTGCTAGAGTACAAATATTGGTTTCTAGCAACAGTGTCTATAAGCTCTTGAGCCTCTTCAATTGTCTTCCTCATGTGTATAGATCCACCAGCTGAGTGGTCTAAAGACATCTGAGCTTTTTCTGTAAGCCCATAGTAGAAGATGTCTAACTGTACCCACTCTGAAAACATTTCAGAGGGGCATTTTCTTAGCATACCTCTATACCTCTCCCAGGCATTGTAAAGGGATTCATTATCCTCTTGTTTAAAGCCTTGGATGTCCAGCCTTAGCTGTGTCATTCTCTTTGGAGGGTAAAAATGATTCAGGAATTTGTCTGATAACTGTTTCCATGTCTTTATGCTTGCTGTAGATTGGTTATTTAACCACCTTTTAGCTTGATCTTTTACAGCAAATGGAAACAGTAATAGTCTGTAGACATCCTGATCCACCTCTTTATCATATACTGTGTCAGCAATTTGTAAAAACTCTGCCAGAAACTCAGTAGGTTCTTCCTGTGGAAGACCGGAATACTGGCAATTTTGCTGCACTATGATAATGAGTTGAGGATTTAGCTCAAAGCTGCTTGCTTTGATGGGAGGTGTGCAGATGCTACTCCCATATGCAGCTGTAATGGGGTTAACATATGACCCCAGAGTCCTTTTGGACTGATTAATCCCACTTAAGTCCATAATGGACAAAAGGGAAGTGATAATGATTGCAAAGAGATAAATTTTGTTTTTTTTTTTTTTGGAATAACCGAAAAAAAAATATAAATAAAATAAAACAAAAGGAAAATAAAATAAAAATTCGAAAATCAAAAAGAAAATAAGATCAAAGCAAATTGAGAACTGAATCAATTAGTTAATTAAAAAGATTTTGAAAACAGCAATTAAAAAGATATGATTGAAAAAATTTTATGAAAAAGATTTGATTTTTGAAAAGAAGAAAGAGAAAAACAACAAAATGACACCAAACTTAAAATTTTTGGAAAATCAAACACTAATTTTCGAAAATTTTTAAGAGAAAAACACAAAGAGGACACCAAACTTAGAATTTTTATGAATCAAAAAGGGACTAAGAACATGCAAATTCAAAAATCAAAAGAAAAGCAAAAGCATGCAATTGACACCAAACTTAAAATATGAAACTAGACTCAACTAAAAGACTCTAAACCAACAAAAAAATAAAACAGTCCTAATCTAAGCAACAAGATAAGCCGTCAGTTGTCCAAACTCGAACAATCCCCGGCAACGGCGCCAAAAACTTGGTGCACGAAATTGCAATCACACTTTTGCAATCCCGCACAACTAACCAGCAAGTGCACTGGGTCGTCCAAGTAATACCTTGCGTGAGCAAGGGTCGATCCCACGGAGATTGTCGGCTTGAAGCAAGCTATGGTTATCTTGTAAATCTTAGTCAGGATATCAGAAATTATCAGGATTGATTGTGAAAAGCAAAAGAACATGAAATAAGTACTTGTTATGCAGTAATGGAGAATAGGTTGAGGTTTTAGAGATGCTCCATCTTCTGAATCTCTGCTTTCCTACTGTCTTCTTCATCAAACACGCAAGGCTCCTTCCATGGCAAGCTGTATGTAGGGTTTCACCGTTGTCAATGGCTACCTCCCATCCTCTCAGTGAAAATGTTCCTATGCTCTGTCACAGCATGGCTAATCATCTGTCGGTTCTCGGTCAGGCCGGAATAGAATCCATTGATTCTTTTGCGTCTGTCACTAACGCCCCGCCTGCTAGGAGTTTGAAGCACGTCACAGTCATTCAATCATTGAATCCTACTCAGAATACCACAGACAAGGTTTAGACCTTCCAGATTCTCTTGAATGCCGCCATCAGTTTTAGCTTATACCACGAAGATTCCGGTTAAAGAATCCAAGAGATATCTACTTAATCTAAAATAGAACGGAGGTGGTTGTCAGGCACACGTTCATAGTTGAGAACATGATGAGTGTCACGGATCATCACATTCATCCGGGTTAAGAGCAAGTGATATCTTGGAATGGAAGCAAGCATGATTGAATAAGAAACAGTAGTAATTGCATTAATCCATCAAGACACAGCAGAGCTCCTCACCCCCAACCCTGGGGTTTAGAGACTCATGCCGTGGAAGATACACAAAGAAAACGTGTAAAGTGTCATGAGGTGCAGATACAATGTCAAAAGATCCTATTAATAGTAAACTAGTAACCTAAGGTTTTACAGAAATGAGTAAATGACAGAAAAATCCACTTCCGGGCCCACTTGGTGTGTGCTTGGGCTGAGCAATGAAGCATTTTCGTGTAGAGACCTTTTCTGGAGTTAAACGCCAGCTTTCATGCCAGTTTGGGCGTTTAACTCCAAGTTTTATGCCAGTTCCGGCGTTAAACGCTGGAATTTCTGAGGCTGATTTGCCACGCCGGTTTGGGCCATCAAATCTTGGGCAAAGTATGGACTATCATATATTGCTGGAAAGCCCAGGATGTCTACTTTCCAACGCCGTTGAGAGCGCGCCAATTGGGCTTCTGTAGCTCCAGAAAATCCACTTCGAGTGCAGGGAGGTCAGAATCCAACAGCATCTGCAGTCCATTTCAGTCTCTGAATCAGATTTTTGCTCAGGTCCCTCAATTTCAGCCAGAAAATACCTGAAATCACAGAAAAATACACAAACTCATAGTAAAGTCCAGAAAAGTGAATTTTAACTAAAAACTAATAAAAATATACTAAGAACTCAACTAAAACTACTAAAAACATACTAAAAACAGTGCCAAAAAGCGTACAAATTATCCGCTCATCACAACACCAAACTTAAATTGTTGCTTGTCCTCAAGCAACTGAAAATCAAATAAGATAAAAAGAAGAGAATATACTATAGACTCCAAATTATCAATGAAACTTAGCTCCAAATTAGATGAGCGGGACTAGTAGCTTTTTGCCTCCGAATAGTTTTGGCATCTCACTTTATCCTTTGAAATTCAGAATGATTGGCTTCTTTAGGAACTCAGAATCCAGATAGTGTTATTGATTCTCCTAGTTAAGTATGATGATTCTTGAACACAGCTACTTATTGAGTCTTGGCCGTGGCCCAAAGCACTCTGTCTTCCAGTATTACCACCGGATACATACATGCCACAGACACATAATTGGGTGAACCTTTTCAGATTGTGACTCAGCTTTGCTAAAGTCCCCAACTAGAGGTGTCCAGGGTTCTTAAGCACACTCTTATTGCCTTGGATCACAACTTTATTTCTTTCTTTTTCTTTTTTCTTTCTCTCCCCTTTTTTTTTCGTTTTTCTCCTTCTTTTTTTTTTGTATTCACTGCTTTTTCTTGCTTCAAGAATCATTTTTATGATTTTTTAGATCCTCAGTAACATGTCTCCTTTTTCATCATTCTTTCAAGAGCCAACATTCATGAACCACAAATTCAAAAGACATATGCACTGTTCAAGCATACATTCAGAAAACAAAAAGTATTGCCACCACATCAAACTAATTAAGCTAGTTTTAAAGATGAATTCGAAATCCTGTACTTCTTGTTCTTTTGTGATTAAAACATTTTTCATTTAAGAAAGGTGATGGATTCATAGGACATTCATAACTTTAAGGCATAGACACTAAGACACTAATGATCATAAGACACAAACATGGACAAACATAAAGCATAAATTTCGAAAAACAAGAAAATAAAGAACAAGGAGATTAAAGAACGGGTCCACCTTAGTCATGGCGGCTTGTTCTTCCTCTTGAAGGTCTTATGGAGTGCTTGAGCTCCTCAATGTCTCTTCCTTGTCTTTGTTGCTCCTCTCTCATGATTCTTTGATCTTTTCTAATTTCATGGAGGAGAATGGAGTGTTCTTGGTGCTCCACCCTTAGTTGTCCCATGTTGGAACTCAATTCTCCTAGGGAGGTGTTGATTTGCTCCCAATAGTTTTGTGGAGGAAAGTGCATCCCTTGAGATGAATCTCTCCATCTCCCATGGCTCGGAGGTGGAAGCTTTGCCTTCCCCTTCCTCCTTCTAGAGGTTTCTCCGGCCTTAGGTGCCATAAATGGTTATGGAGAAACAAAAAGCAACGCTTTTACCACACCAAACTTAGAAGGTTTGCTCGTCCTCGAGCAGAAGAAGAAAGAAGAGAGAGAGTGGTGGGGTAGATGGGGATCCTGTGGGGTCCACAGATCCTGAGGTGTCAAGGAAAAGTCATCCCTGCACCAAATGGCATGCAAAAACGTGTTTTGAGCCAATTCTGGCGTTAAACGCCGGGCTGGTGCCCATTTCTGGCGTTTAACGCCAGGTTCTTGCCCTTTCCTGGCGTTTAACGCCAGTCTGGTGCCCCTTTCTGGCGTTAAACGCCCAGAATGGTGCCAGACTGGGCGTTAAACGCCCAACTGCTAGCCTTACTGGCGTTTAAACGCCAGTAAGTTCTTCCTCCAGGGTGTGCTGTTTTTCTTCCTGTTTTTCATTCTGTTTTTGCTTTTTCACTTGATTTTGTGACTTCTTATGATCATCAACCTACAAAATAAAATAAAATAACAAAAGAAAATAGATAAAATATAACATTGGGTTGCCTCCCAACAAGCGCTTCTTTAATGTCAGTAGCTTGACAGAGGGCCCTCATGGAGCCTCACGGAGGCTCATAGCAATGTTGGAACCTCCCAACACCAAACTTAGAGTTTGGTTGTGACCTCCCAACACCAAACTTAGAGTTTGACTGTGGGGGCTCTGTTTGACTCTGTTTTGAGAGAAGCTCTTCATGCTTCCTCCCCATGGTTACAGAAGGAGAACCTTGAATCTTATAGTTTGCACTGTCTGCAAGCCACGGAACTTCCTGAATAGCAAACAATTGCTCATCCGGAAAGGTTTCAGAGATCTCAGTAGGAGGGAGGGATGCTCCTGCTACTGGTTCTATCCGGGACAGGTGATCAGCTACTTGATTTTCTGTCCCTTTTCTGTCTCTTATTTCTATATCAAACTCTTGCAGAAGCAACACCCATCTTATGAGCCTGGGCTTTGAATCCTGCTTTGTGAGTAGATATTTAAGAGCAGCATGGTCAGTGTACACAATCACTTTCGATCCTACTAAATAAGATCTGAACTTGTCAATGGCATAAACCACTGCAAGTAACTCCTTTTCTGTGGTTGTGTAGTTCTTCTGTGCATCATTTAGGATATGGCTGCCGTAATAAATGACGTGCAGAAGCTTACCATGCCTTTGTCCCAATACTGCACCAATGGCATGGTCACTGGCATCACACATTAGTTCAAATGGTAATGTCCAGTCTGGTGCAGAGATGACTGGTGCTGTGACCAGCTTAGCTTTCAGGGTCTCAAATGCCTGCAGACACTCCTTATCAAAGATAAATGGCGTGTCAGCAGCTAGCAGATTACTCAGAGGTTTGGCAATTTTTGAAAAATCCTTTATAAACCTTCTGTAGAATCCTGCATGCCCCAGAAAGCTTCTAATTGCCTTAACATTGGTAGGTGGTGGTAATTTCTCAATTACTTCAACCTTAGCTTGATCCACCTCTATTCCTTTGTTTGAAATTTTGTGCCCAAGGACAATTCCTTCAGTCACCATAAAGTGACATTTTTCCCAGTTTAAAACTAGGTTGGTCTCTTGGCATCTTTTCAGAACAAGTGCTAGATGGTTAAGGCAGGAGCTGAATGAGTCTCCAAATACTGAAAAGTCATCCATGAAGACTTCCAGAAATTTCTCTACCATATCTGAGAAGATAGAGAGCATGCACCTCTGAAAGGTTGCAGGTGCATTGCACAGACCAAAAGGCATCCTTCTGTAGGCAAATACTCCAGAAGGACATGTAAATGCTGTTTTCTCTTGGTCCTGAGGATCTACTGCAATTTGGTTGTAACCTGAGTAGCCGTCCAAAAAACAGTAGTATTCATGACCTGCTAGTCTCTCTAGCATCTGGTCTATGAATGGTAAAGGAAAATGATCCTTTCTGGTGACTGTATTGAGCCTTCTGTAGTCAATACACATGCGCCACCCTGTAACTGTTCTTGTAGGAACCAGTTCATTCTTTTCATTATGAACCACTGTTGTGCCTCCCTTCTTAGGGACAACGTGGACAGGGCTCACCCAGGGGCTGTCAGAAATAGGATAAATAATCCCAGCCTCTAGTAACTTAGTGACCTCTTTCTGCACCACCTCCCTCATGGCTGGATTTAGCCGCCTTTGTGGTTGAACCACTGGCTTAGCATCATCCTCCAATAGGATCTTGTGCATGCATCTTGCTGGGCTAATGCCCTTAAGATCACTTATGGACCACCCAAGAGCTGTCTTGTGTGTCCTTAGCACTTGAATTAGTGCTTCCTCTTCCTGTGGATTTAAAGCAGAGCTTATGATCACTGGAAAAGTGTCACCTTCTCCCAGAAATGCATATTTCAGGGATGGTGGTAGTGGCTTGAGCTCTGGTTTAAGAGGTTTATCTTCTTCTTGAGGAATTTTCAGAATTTCTTTTATTTCCTTTAGTTCCTCCAGATCAGGCTGAATATCTTTAAAGATGTCATCTAGCTCTGATTCAAGACTTTCAGTCATATTGATCTCCTCCACCAAAGAGTCGATAATATCAGTGCTCATGCAGTCATTTGATGTGTCTGGATGCTGCATAGCTTTGACAACATTCAACTTGAACTCATCCTCATTGACTCTCAGGGTTAATTCCCCTTTTTGGACATCAATGAGGGTCCGTCCAGTTGCTAGGAAAGGTCTTCCTAGAATGAGAGTTACACTCTTGTGCTCCTCCATTTCCAGCACTACAAAGTCAGTGGGAAAGGCAAATGGCCCAACCTTGACAATCATGTCCTCAATTATGCCTGATGGATATTTAATGGAGCCATCAGCAAGTTGGAGACACATCCTGGTTGGTTTGACTTCTTCAGTCAAGCCAAGCTTTCTGATAGTGGATGCAGGTATTAGGTTGATACTTGTCCCAAGATCACATAGAGCCTTCTTGGTACAAGTACCCTCTAATGTGCATGGTATCATAAAGCTTCCAGGATCTTTAAGCTTCTCTGGTAAGCTCTTTAATATGACTGCACTGCATTCTTCAGTGAGAAAAATTTTTCAGTTTCCCTCCAATCCTTCTTATGACTTAAGATTTCTTTCATGAACTTAGCATAAGAAGGTATTTGCTCAAGTGCCTCTGCAAACGGAATCTTTATTTCAAGAGTCCTTAGATAGTCTGCAAAGCGGGCAAATTGCTTATCCTGTTCCGCTTTGCGGAGTTTCTGAGGATAGGGCATCTTGGCTTGATATTCTTCAACTTTAGTTGCTGCAGATTTATTCCTTACAGAAGTGGTTGAAGAAGCATGCTTAAGGGGGTTGTTATCAGCACTTGCAAGTGTCTGACCCCTTTGTGGCGTTTGAACGCCAGACTTGGCTACCCATTGGGCGTTTAACGCCAACTTTTCTTCCCTTTCTGGCGTTTGAACGCCAGAACTGGGCAGGGAATGGGCGTTTAACGCCAGTTTTCCCCCCTTTTCTGGCGTTTGAACGCCAATAGTATTCCTCTCTGGGCTCTTACTGTCCTCAGAGGGATTTTGGATAGTGGTTTGGCTATCCTCTGTCAATTGTTCCTTATTTGACTTTTTGCTCTTTTGAGTGGTGTTGTTCAGTGTCTTCCCACTCCTCAGTTGAACTGCTTGACACTCTTCTGTTATCTGTTTAGATATCTGCTGTTTTGCTTGATTCAACTGCAGTTCTATGTTCTTGTTAGAAACTTTAGTTTCATAGAGCATCTCTTTAAATTCTGCTAACTGTTCTGTCATCAGGAGCAATTGTTGATTAAGCTCAATCATCTGTTCTTGAGGATTAGGATCAGTGACTACTGCCATGACTTCCTCTTTTGGGGAGAACTCATTGCTAGAGTACAAATATTGGTTTCTAGCAACAGTGTCTATAAGCTCTTGAGCCTCTTCAATTGTCTTCCTCATGTGTATAGATCCACCAGCTGAGTGGTCTAAAGACATCTGAGCTTTTTCTGTAAGCCCATAGTAGAAGATGTCTAACTGTACCCACTCTGAAAACATTTCAGAGGGGCATTTTCTTAGCATACCTCTATACCTCTCCCAGGCATTGTAAAGGGATTCATTATCCTCTTGTTTAAAGCCTTGGATGTCCAGCCTTAGCTGTGTCATTCTCTTTGGAGGGTAAAAATGATTCAGGAATTTGTCTGATAACTGTTTCCATGTCTTTATGCTTGCTGTAGGTTGGTTATTTAACCACCTTTTAGCTTGATCTTTTACAGCAAATGGAAACAGTAATAGTCTGTAGACATCTTGATCCACCTCTTTATCATATACTGTGTCAGCAATTTGTAAAAACTCTGCCAGAAACTCAGTAGGTTCTTCCTGTGGAAGACCGGAATACTGGCAATTTTGCTGCACTATGATAATGAGTTGAGGATTTAGCTCAAAGCTGCTTGCTTTGATGGGAGGTGTGCAGATGCTACTCCCATATGCAGCTGTAATGGGGTTAACATATGACCCCAGAGTCCTTTTGGACTGATTAATCCCACTTAAGTCCATAATGGACAAAAGGGAAGTGATAATGATTGCAAAGAGATAAATTTTGTTTTTTTTTTTTTGGAATAACCGAAAAAAATATAAATAAAATAAAACAAAAGGAAAATAAAATAAAAATTCGAAAATCAAAAAGAAAATAAGATCAAAGCAAATTGAGAACTGAATCAATTAGTTAATTAAAAAGATTTTGAAAACAGCAATTAAAAAGATATGATTGAAAAAATTTTATGAAAAAGATTTGATTTTTGAAAAGAGGAAAGAGAAAAACAACAAAATGACACCAAACTTAAAATTTTTGGAAAATCAAACACTAATTTTCGAAAATTTTTAAGAGAAAAACACAAAGAGGACACCAAACTTAGAATTTTTATGAATCAAAAAGGGACTAAGAACATGCAAATTCAAAAATCAAAAGAAAAGCAAAAGCATGCAATTGACACCAAACTTAAAATATGAAACTAGACTCAACTAAAAGACTCTAAACCAACAAAAAAATAAAACAGTCCTAATCTAAGCAACAAGATAAGCCGTCAGTTGTCCAAACTCGAACAATCCCCGGCAACGGCACCAAAAACTTGGTGCACGAAATTGCAATCACACTTTTGCAATCCCGCACAACTAACCAGCAAGTGCACTGGGTCGTCCAAGTAATACCTTGCGTGAGCAAGGGTCGATCCCACGGAGATTGTCGGCTTGAAGCAAGCTATGGTTATCTTGTAAATCTTAGTCAGGATATCAGAAATTATCAGGATTGATTGTGAAAAGCAAAAGAACATGAAATAAGTACTTGTTATGCAGTAATGGAGAATAGGTTGAGGTTTTGGAGATGCTCCATCTTCTGAATCTCTGCTTTCCTACTGTCTTCTTCATCAAACACGCAAGGCTCCTTCCATGGCAAGCTGTATGTAGGGTTTCACTGTTGTCAATGGCTACCTCCCATCCTCTCAGTGAAAATGTTCCTATGCTCTGTCACAGCATGGCTAATCATCTGTCGGTTCTCGGTCAGGCCGGAATAGAATCCATTGATTCTTTTGCGTCTGTCACTAACGCCCCGCCTACTAGGAGTTTGAAGCACGTCACAGTCATTCAATCATTGAATCCTACTCAGAATACCACAGACAAGGTTTAGACCTTCCAGATTCTCTTGAATGCCGCCATCAGTTCTAGCTTATACCACGAAGATTCCGATTAAAGAATCCAAGAGATATCTACTTAATCTAAAATAGAACGGAGGTGGTTGTCAGGCACACGTTCATAGTTGAGAACATGATGAGTGTCACGGATCATCACATTCATCCGGGTTAAGAGCAAGTGATATCTTGGAATGGAAGCAAGCATGATTGAATAAGAAACAGTAGTAATTGCATTAATCCATCAAGACACAGCAGAGCTCCTCACCCCCAACCCTGGGGTTTAGAGACTCATGCCGTGGAAGATACACAAAGAAAACGTGTAAAGTGTCATGAGGTGCAGATACAATGTCAAAAGATCCTATTAATAGTAAACTAGTAACCTAAGGTTTTACAGAAATGAGTAAATGACAGAAAAATCCACTTCCGGGCCCACTTGGTGTGTGCTTGGGCTGAGCAATGAAGCATTTTCGTGTAGAGACCTTTTCTGGAGTTAAACGCCAGCTTTCATGCTAGTTTGGGCGTTTAACTCCAAGTTTTATGCCAGTTCCGGCGTTAAACGCTGGAATTTCTGAGGCTGATTTGCCACGCCGGTTTGGGCCATCAAATCTTGGGCAAAGTATGAACTATCATATATTGCTGGAAAGCCCAGGATGTCTACTTTCCAACGCCGTTGAGAGCGCGCCAATTGGGCTTCTGTAGCTCCAGAAAATCCACTTCGAGTGCAGGGAGGTCAGAATCCAACAGCATCTGCAGTCCATTTCAGTCTCTGAATCAGATTTTTGCTCAGGTCCCTCAATTTCAGCCAGAAAATACCTGAAATCACAGAAAAATACACAAACTCATAGTAAAGTCCAGAAAAGTGAATTTTAACTAAAAACTAATAAAAATATACTAAGAACTCAACTAAAACTACTAAAAACATACTAAAAACAGTGCCAAAAAGCGTACAAATTATCCGCTCATCACTTCCCCCTTCTCTTCATTTCTTCACCTAAAAACAACCAAACAGGCAATCAAAGTCTCACCAAAATCACATGGTCTTTGCATCATTCATGAAATTAATTAATTCTAGCATAAACCTTATGATTTTGTGTAAAATAAATGATGTTTCATTGATTCAAAATAATCATGAAATTCCACTTCAATCACTTACTTATTGTGCAAGAAAGTGCATAAAACCTAATGAAACAAATGAAAAATGCTTGTAGAACTAGCATAAGATGACTTGTCATCACTCTCCCCAAGCCATCACCATCCATTCTTTCATTCAAGTGGATAAATTCCTTATACTTAAGCTTCAAGATTCCCCTTGAATACGGTTTGCTTGAGACGGATGGTCAACTTAGACATATTTGTGGCTTTAAGAGTAAAAAAAAGAAGGTTAATGGTTGGCATCGAAATCAACATTTATTATGGTTAGATGCTCAAAGCTTAATTGCAAGGGTTGGTGTAGGACTAGATTTTTTGGGTCTAGGATGATGTTTGGTCACTTCATTGAGAATTCATCTTGCTTGTCACCCGGATGGACTAATAATGATCAACTTCAAGATGGGTGTGAAAATAAAGTGTGGGATCCCGGATTACAAGAAGAGGATCGACTTTAGGAGCTCCAAGCTTGTGAAGAACTCCATCAAGACTTGGTGCAACTCATGAGAAAACTTGGGGCACAATGGAGAACCAAGCATTGGTGGAAGTTCCAAGAAGAATTTAAGCACAAGCCACCTTGAGAGGAGCTCCCCATAAGTCCAACTTAAGGACAATAAACAAAAGTGCTAGGTGGAAGACATCCCACCATGGTAAAATCCTCTCATTTTCTCTTTTGTAAATATTAGTAAAAGTTAGTTTAATTTCATGTTTTTATTGGTTTGTTGAGTTTAGTTGGTAGTTTAATATGTTGAATAAGGTTTTATGGTATTTTGGTAGCTGTTTGGAGGTTTGGAAGCCTTGGTTTGGGGCAAAAACATAGAAAAATTTTAAAAAATAGAGCACCAACCCACGCGTACGCGTGCCCCAAGCATTTTAACTAACCCACGCGCACGCGTAATCCACGCGTATGCGTGGATTTAAAAGTTTCATTCCTCTATACATCCACCCGAGAGTTACGCCTACATCGCGCGAACATTGTGCCTGAGTCACAAACCAACCCATGCGTAAGCGTGGAGGACGCGTACGCGGCATGGTGCGGTGATTTAACAACCACAGACTAACCAGCAAGTGCACTGGATCGTACCAAGTAATATCTCAGGTGAGTGAGGGTCGATCCCACGAGGATTGATGGATCAAGCAACAATGGTTAAATGATTTACTTAGTTAGGCAAGCAGAAAAGGGTTTTGAGATATTCAAAAGGTTTAAATTGAAAATATCAGAAGGCGGGCACGCTAGTAAATAAGTTGAAAATAAAATATTGAAGAAACAGTTAAGGCTTTAGAGTTATCTATTTTTCCGGATTAACTTTTCTTACTAACTATTTTAATCATGTAGGATTTAATTTATGGCAAACTATATGTGACTAGGCCCTAATTCCTTAGACCTTTGCTAGTCTCCTCTAAAATTCATCAACTGCCAATTCCTTGGTAAATTAATTCCAATTAGAGGGCAATGATCAAATTCCAGTTTATATGCCACAAGAATCCTAATTATCCAAAAATAAGGGGATTATATGTCACGTATCCTGTTAAATACAAGCAATTAGAAATTCAGGATAATATGTTTTCAAGCTGTTGTTCAAGTAAAGAGCTTTTCCAAGTTATACAAGAACTCAATTAGAACATGGGTCATACTTCCGTTCCATCCAAATTCATAAAATAAAGAACGAAAACAATTATTGAAATATAAATCAAAACATAAATTAAAATAGAAAAAATAATAGTATCAATCCATACAATAGATAGAGCTCCTAACCTTAACAGTGGAGGTTTAGTTGCTCATGGAATGCGGAATGTAAATTTGTATAGAATTCCCTAATAGAATCCCTCTTTTATAACTAATCCTAATTAATTTAAAAATCTAAAATTAAAATCATATCTTTTCCTATTTTAAAAATCAAATTTGAATTTAAATCAGAATAATCAGTAGGTCTTTAGTTGATGGGTGGGGACCATATGTTTTGTCCATTCTGCAGCTTCTAATATGTGTTTTCTGCACTAAAAACTGGGTCAAAACAGCCCAGAAATCACCCCCAGCGTTTTTCTGCGCTTTCTGCACGTGGCGCATGTCATGCGTACACGTCACTGTGTAATTCTTCAAATCACGCGTACGCGTCAGTCACGCGCACGCATCGCCATGGAAAGCTCCAAATCACACGCACGCGTCAGTCACGCGTACGTGTCGCTGCTCGCTGCCATCTTCTTTGATTCTTGTGCTGCAGAAACTCCACCAAATCCAGCCGAATGTTACCTAAAATAAACAAAATTGCAAAAGACTCAAAGTAGCATCCATATTGGCTAAAAGATAATTAATTCTTTATTAAACTCAACAATTTAGATGCAAATTCACTAGGAAAAGATAGGAAAGATGCTCACGCATCACAACACCAAACTTGAACTATTGCTTGTCCTCAAGCAACCAGAACTAATATAAGCTTACGATGTGAATTTGCATGTGAATGAGAATTCGATTAAGCTCGTGTCTCTTCTTATAGTGGGGTTTACAACTGCAATCCTGAATAGTTTTGGCATCTCACTCTCCTTTGTGTAAAACCCGGTTAATTAACGGCTAATTAACCCATAAATGAGAATTTATTCTAGAAAGCCTAAAATGTGATTTTTATGGCTAAATGTGATAGAGGAGACTGAGACGAGAATTTTGGTACCAATTTTATAGAATTCGGATCAAGATTGGACCGAACGGGCCAAACCGGGCCAACCGGACCCAAAGTGGGCCCTTGGCCCAACATAACTTAACCAAAACCCTAGTTTTCAGCACTCTCTCTCCTCATTTGTTACACACACAAGCTGAAAATTAGAGAGAAAGGGAGAAGAACACTCTCTCAAGTTCTTTCTCTCACTTGATCTTCAAACCACCATAACTTTTGATCTAGAGCTCCGATTGCCGCCCCGTTTGCGGCCACGCGTTCACCGCGGAGAGCTCTACAAAACCCATACAACCAATCTTGAGGTAAGCCACACCTTGCTGTTCGAAATTTCAGCCCCTATTTTCGAGTTTTATGGGTGAAATGTTGAGATTTTGGGTTCTTTGATGTTATAGGACCCAACTCTCTTGAAGGAGAAGGTTGATCTTGTCTCCTTGGATCTTAGGTGTGGTAAAATTCTCAACCCTAGTGTATTTTGTTGTTTTATGATGTTTGGGTTTTGAGATGTTGTGTATGGGTATGATGGTTGTGGCTTAGGTTGTGTATGTGTGTATTTTGGAGCTTGATTGGTGACTTTGAAAAGCTTGGAAAGGGTTTGGTGGTGAAAAATCTGTTCTTGGAGGTGTTGAGACCTTGAGAGCTTGTGGATAAGAGGTTTGGAAGTGCTCCGGTGGAGCTTGGGAAAATCGGCTAAGGTATGGTTTCGGTTTCCCGTATCTAATATGTAATGTGGTAGGAAATACTTAGGCTAGAGGCCCTAAGATAGGCATTGAATGGTTGATGTTGTTGAATGAGTGAGATTTATGATGTGGTCATATATGTGATGATGATTATTGATGCCTTGGTGGTATGATGTATGAGGAATATGCATGTTGTGATATATGCTTAATGATTGGTTATGGATGAATTGTGGGTTGAACCATGTTGATGGTGAGTATGATGTTGATTATGTACAATGATGATTTATTGGAATTGGTGTTCTTGAGAATTGGCATGAGTAATAGTATATGATACGTCAATATGTTTGAGTTTGAGCCACTTGGGTGAAGTAGGCTAAAATTGATGTGATAGTGATTTTGGTAATTTGGGGTAATGTGTCAATGTGTGAGTTGAGGAGGCTTGATGTTGAATTGGATACATTTGATTGATTTCAAAGAAAAGGGATGAAATTGGCATGTTTTGATTGATTTTGAAAAGAGTTGAAAATGGTTTGTTTTGAAAATGGCATATTGTGGTTTTGTATGAAAATATGGTTTTTGGGCTTACTTTGACGGGACATAACTTGGACTACGGATCTCCGTTTTGTACCAAATCTGTTTAAAAAGGAAATTGGATCCGGGATGTCCATGCCGTTCGAAGAACGGGTGAAAAACGATTTAAAATGAGGAAGTTATGTCCGTCGGAAGATTGGGGTCTAAATCTGTGAAATTCTGCAGCTTTTAACTTAGAAAATTTTTAGCAGAATGACCCCTTGCGCGTGGGCGCACCTGGCGCGTACGCGCCGATCTTCCGAGAAGTGCCATCCACGCGTACGCGTGATGTGCGCGGGCGCGCCGATTGTGCTGCACCCAATGCCCAGCCATTTTCCCGAGAGTTATGCCAGAACTGTGCCGGTGTTGTGCCTGGGGCACGAGAACACCCGCGCGTACGCGTGGTTGACGCGTGCGCGCCGATGGGCAAGTTTGGTATCCACGCGTTAGCGTGCATGACGCTTACGCGTCGATGAGTTTTTAAGGCCATCCACGCGTGCGCGTGGAGTGCGCGTACGCGCGGCCCTGTTTTCATCCCAAAGTTGATTTTTGAGTTTTAAAAGCCAAATCTCATACTTCTAAGCCTCCGATCTCACCATTTATGTCTTAAATCTTTATGACATGCCTAGCTATTAGCAAGGGGCTAGTGGATGAGGTAACTTGCGAGTGAAGCAAGGGAAAAATGAATGATCAATGAGGATCAGGATGATCATGTGAGATGCGGAGGATGGTGGTGGAAGTGCTTGTTATGCCATGGGCCGAAAGGCTGTAATTGTTAATGAAATGGCTGGTTATGGATTTAACCGTGAGCCGGAATAGCTGTGTATGCTATGAATATTGGCTGGTTATGGAATTAACCGTGAGCCGGAATAGCTGTGTATGCTATGAATATTGGCTGGTTCTGGACTGAACCGTGAGCCGGATGGCTGATATGGATGTTGATCCATGGATGAGGATTCATGCATGTTTATGCTGAATCAGTGATAATTGAGATTTGCACTTCCACTATCAGAGATACGAGTATCCCTGGGTAGTAGCAGTGGCTAGCCACCACGTGCTCCAGGTTGAGGCTTGAGACTCTGTTGACCCTATGTTGTAAGTGTGGCCGGGCACTGTGAAAGGCCCGGATGAGCTCGAACCCCCGTAAATATTCACCAGTGAGGGTGATGGATATGGATCATGTTTATGATCAAGTTTATAACGAGTATAACTCGAGTTTGGGGATGCACGACAGAGGGACAGTCCAATGGTTAGCGACCAGGACTTGTCGGGTTGGCTCTATAACCGACAAGATGATATCATCGGCCACTAGGGACAGGCATTCATCATATGCATACTATGTGAATTGTTTGAGATTGCCTATTTGACTGCATATTACTTGCTAATTGTCTAAATGCCTTAACTGCTCCTATTTGTATATTCTTTGTCTGATATAACTGTGTTTGATATATTATACTCCTGCTGGTGGTTGGGAGGTCTGAAGGAATTGGAAAGGGAAGTATTAGTTAGACTGAAGAATCTTTAGTCAGATGCCCTTATATGGTTTAGCTTGTTTATAAGCTTTGATATTATCTGGAGGAAGTTCTAGGATTGCCTTTGGCTTTCCTCTATTATTATGTATTATATATGTGGAAGCTGTTACCATGCTGAGGACCTCTGGTTCTCACCCATGCGGATTTTGTGGTTTTCAGATGCAGGACGTGAGGTTTCCCGCTGAGGCATGCTGGAGACTTCTAGATTTGCGAAGATTCCTGGTTCTTGGGGACTCTGTTTAGTTTATATGTTTTGCTTAGATACTTTTATCTCCATTAAATAATACAAACTGTGATGACTCCTCCTATGGGAGATTTTGGAGAATAGGTTTTATGTATTTGTGTCCCTTTGGGTTTCCTTTGGGGTTTTCCTTACTTTATCATATGTATATATTGTTATGCTCGGACCGGTTATCTTCGCAGCCGGATCTTGAGTCTTGATATTCCTGTTTTTGACACTTCTTGTATATATATAATCTCACGTTGGTTATCCTTATTCATTACGTTATCGATCGGAGTGATGCGCTTTTGAGTTGCGATTTTTGTTTACCCCTTTTTCTACAAAGGCTCCTAGTTATAATCAATCATTCATACTACTATACGTACTAAATTTTTATTTTAGAGGTCGTAATACCTTGCCATCTCTGAATTATGACTTAAGCATAAGACTCTGTATGGTAGGGTGTTACACTTTGAATCAGAAGATTGTTGCTGTCATTTAACGCCAGCTTTTCCCCCCTTTCTAGCGTTTGAACGCCAGGAGTATTCCTCTCTGGGCTCTTACTGTCCTCAGAGGGATTTTGAGCAGTGGTTTGGTTATCCTCTGTCAACTGTTCCTTTCTTGGCTTTTTGCTACTTTGAGTAGTGTTATTCAATTTCTTCCCACTCCTCAGTTGAACTGCTTGGCATTCTTCTGTTATCTGTTTAGATAACTGCTGTTTTATTTGATTCAACTGTGATTCTATGTTCTTGTTGGCAATTTTTGTTTCTTCGAGCATCTCTTGAAATTCTGCCAACTGTTTTGTCATCAGGAGTAATTGCTGATTAAGCTCAACAATCTGTTCTTGAGGATTAGGATCAGTAGCTACTGCCATAGCTTCTTCTTTTATAGAGGGCTCACTGCTAGAGTACAAATGTTGATTTCTAGCAACAGTATCTATGAGTTCTTGAGCCTCTTCAATCGTCTTCCTCATATGTATAGATCCACCAGCTGAGTGGTCTAGAGACATCTGAGCTTTTTCTGTAAGACCATAGTAGAAGACGTCTAACTGTACCCACTCTGAAAATATTTCAGAGGGGCATTTTCTTAGCATACCTCTATACCTCTTCCAGGCATTATAAAGGGATTCATTATCCTCTTGTTTAAAGCCTTGGATGTCCAGCTTTAGCTGTGTCATCCTTTTTGGAGGGTAAAATTGATTCAGGAATTTGTCTGATAACTGTCTCCATGTTTTTATGCTTGCTGTGGGTTGGTTATTCAACCACCTCTTAGCTTGATCTTTCACAGGAAATGGAAACAGTAATAATCTGTAGACATCCTGATCTACCTCTTTATCACGTACTATGTCAGCAATTTGTAAGAATTGTGCCAGAAACTCAGTAGGTTCTTCTTGTGGAAGACCGAAATACTAGCAATTTTGCTGCACCATGATAATGAGTTGAGGATTTAGCTCAAAGCTGCTTGCTTTAATGGGAGGTATACAGATGCTATTCCCATATGCAGCTGTAATGGGGTTAGCATATGACCCCAGAGTCCTTCTGGACTGCTCAATTCCACTTAGGTCCATGATGGAGAAAGGGAATATGATATGGATTCACAAGTAAAGTAAAATTTTTTTTTTAATTAAAGGTGACCGAAAACTAAAAAAAATAAGATCAAAACAAATTGAAAACTAAATCAATTAGTTAATAAAAAAAAGATTTTGGAATTAGCAATTGAAAAGATATGATTGAAAATTATTTTGAAAAAGATTTAATTTTTAAAATGAGGAAAGAGAAAAACAACAAAATGACACCAAACTTAAAATTTTTAAGGATCAAGAAAGGACTAAGGACATGCAAATTCGAAAAATAAAAGAAAACAAAAGCATGCAATTGACACCAAACTTAAAATATGAAACTAAACTCAAATAAAAGACTCTAAACCAACAAAAATAAAACAGTCATAATCTAAGCAACAAGATAAACCGTCAGTTGTCCAAACTCGAACAATCTCCGGCAACGGCGCCAAAAACTTGGTGCACGAAGTTGCAATCACACTTTTCCAATTCCGCACAACTAACCAGCAAGTGCACTGGGTTGTCCAAGTAATACCTTACGTGAGTAGGGGTCGATCCCACGGAGATTGTCGGCTTGAAGCAAGCTATGGTTATCTTATAACTCTTAGTCAGGATATCAATAATTATCAGGATTGATTGTAAAAAGTAAAAGAACATGAAATAAGTACTTGTTTTGCAGTAATGGAGAACAGGTTGAGGTTTTGGAGATGCTCTATCTTCTGAATCTCTGCTTTCCTACTGTCTTCTTCTTCATGCACGCAAGACTCCTTCCATGGCAAGCTGTATGTAGGGTTTCACCGTTGTCAATGGCTACCTCTTATCCTCTCAGTGAAAATGTTCAACGCGCTCTGTCATAGCACGGCTAATCATCTGTCGGTTCTCAATCAGGTTGGAATAGAATCCAGTGATTCTTTTGCGTCTGTCACTAACGCCCAGCCTTCAAAAGTTTGAAGCTCGTCACAGTCATTCAATCCCTGAATCCTACTCAGAATACCACAGACAAGGTTTAGACCTTCCGGATTCTCTTGAATGCCGCCATCAATTCTAGCTTATACCACGAAGATTCTGATTAAGAAATCCAAGAGATATCTACTCAATCTAAGGTAGAACGGAGGTGGTTGTCAGGCACACGTTCATAGGTGAGAATGATGATGAGTGTCACAGATCATCACATTCATCAGGTTTAGGAACAAGTGATATCTTAGAATAGAAGCAAGCGTGATTGAATGAAAACAGTAGTAATTGCATTAATCTATCAAGACACAGCAGAGCTCCTCACCCCCAACCATGGGGTTTAGAGACTCATGCTGTAGAAGATACAATGAGAAACGTGTAAAGTGTCATGAGGTAAAGGTACAATGTCAAAAGATCCTATTAATAGTGAACTAGTAACCTAGGGTATACAGAAATGAGTAAATGACGTAAAAATCCACTTTCGGGGTCCACTTGGTGTGTGCTTGGGCTGAGCATTGAAGCTTTCATGTGTAGAGACTTTTTCTGGAGTTAAACGCCAGCTTTTATGCCAGTTTGGGCGTTTAACTCCAATTTTTGTGCCAGTTCCGGCGTTAAACGCCGGGAATTCTGAAGCTGATTTGCAACGCCGGTTTGGGCCATCAAATCTCAGGCAAAGTATGGACTATTACATTTCTGGAAAGCCCAGGATGTCTACTTTCCAACGCAATTGAGAGTGTGCCAATTGGGCTTCTGTAGCTCCAGAAAATCCACTTCGAGTGCAGAGAGGTCAGAATCCAACAGCATCTGCAGTCCTTTTCAGCCTCTAAATCAGATTTTTACTCAGGTCCCTCAATTTCAGCCAGAAAATACCTGAAATCACAGAAAAACACACAAACTCATAGTAAAGCCCAGAAAAGTGAATTTTAACTAAAAACTAATGAAAATGTAATAAAAACTAACTAAAATATACTAAAAACATACTAAAAATAATGCCAAAAAGCGTATAAATTATCCGCTCATCAATCTCTCCCAAGCTTCATACAGAGTTTCACCATCCTTCTGCTTGAAGGTCTGAACTTCCACCCTAAGCTTAGTCAACTTCTTTGGTTGGAAAAATTTAGTGAGAAACTCAGTAACAACCTTGTTCCAACTTCCAAGTATCCAGACTCTCCTTGAGTTGGGAATCTAGCCATAGCTTTGCTCTATCCCTTAGAGCAAACGGGAAGAGCATTAGTTTGTACACCTCTGGGTTCACTCAATTTGTCTTCACAGTATCACAAATCTGCAGAAAATTAGAAATAAATTGATTTGAGTCTTCGTAGGGAAGACCATGATACTGGCAGTTTTGTTGCACCAAGGTGACCAATTGTGGCTTTAACTCAAAGTTGTTCGCAGCTATAGGAGGCACCATAATGCTTTTTCTATAAAGATCTGTAGTAGGAGCAGAATAAGAGCCAAGCACTCTCCTTTGTTGCTCATTCCCATTCGGATTGGCCACATTGGCATTATCAGCATCATTAGGATCCATAGTGGATTCTGTAGCCTTGTAAAGTCTTGCTTGTTGTAAATGCCGCCTGAAAGTCCTTTCAGGTTCAGGATCAAAGTCTAAGAGACATTCTTTGTCTCTATTCCTGCGCATAAACAAACAGAAAACAAGAAAAGATGAGAATCTCTACGTCAGAGTATAGAGAATTCCCAGTGAGGTAACCTGTGTAAAGAGATAAAAATATATAAAATTTCTTTTTTTCGGAAATATAAAAAAATTGGATTTTAATAAAATTAAAAATAAAACACCTAATCTAAGCAATCAAACAACTAATAGTTGTTAATCACTATCAATTCCCGACAACGGCACCAAAAACTTGGTGCGGTGATTTAACAACCACAGACTAACCGGCAAGTGCACTGGGTCGTAGTAAGTAATACCTCAGGTGAGTGAGGGTCGATCCCACAAGGATTGATGGATCAAGCAACAATGGTTAAATGATTTACTTAGTTAGGCAAGCAGAAAAGGGTTTTGAGATATTCAAAATGTTTAAATTGAAAATATCAGAAGGCAGGCACGCTAGTAAATAAGTTGAAAATAAAATATTGGAGAAACAGTTAAGGCTTCAGAGTTATCTATTTTTCCGGATTAACTTTTCTTACTAACTATTTTAATCATGTAGGATTTAATTTATGACAAACTATATGTGACTAGACCCTAATTCCTTAGACTTTCCTAGTCTCCTCTAAAATTCATCAGCTGCCAATTCCTTGGTCAATTAGTTCCAATTAGAGGGTGATGATCAAATTCCAGTTTATATGCCACAAGAATCTTGATTATCCAAAAATAAGGGGATTATATGTCACATATTCCGTTAAATACAAACAATTAGAAATTCAAGATAATATGTTTTCAAGTTGTTGTTCAGGTAAAAAGCTTTTCTAAGTTATACAAGAACTCAATTAGAACATGGGTCATACTTTCGTTCCACCCAAATTCATAAAATAAAGAATGAAAACAATTATTGAAATATAAATCAAAACAAGAATTAAAATAGAAAAAATAATAGTATCTATCCATACAATAGATAGAGCTCTTAACCTTAACAGTGGAGGTTTAGTTGCTCATGAAATGCGGAATGTAAATTTGTATAGAATTCCCTAATGGAATCCCCCTTTTATAACTAATCCTAATTAATTTAAAAATCTAAATTTAAAATCATATCTTTTCCTATTTTAAAAATTAAATTTGAATTTAAATCAGAATAATCAGTAGGTCTTCAGTTGATGGGTGGGGACCACATGTTTTGTCCATTCTGCAGCTTCTAATATGTATTTTCTGGGCTAAAAACTGGGTCAAAACAGCCCAGAAATTGCCCCAGCATTTTTCTGCATTTTCTGCACGTGGCGCATGTCACGCGTACGCGTCAATCACGTGTACGCGTCGCTGGTCTTCTTCGCAAGTCACGCGGACGCGTCGGTCACGCGCACGCGTCGTTGTGCAATTCTTCAAATCACGCGTACGCGTCAGTCACGCGCACGCGTCGCCATGGAAAGCTCCAAATCACGCGCACGCGTCAGTCACGCGTACGCGTTGCTGCTCACTGCCATCTCCTTTGATTCTTGTGCTGCAGAAACTCCACCAAATCCAGTCGAATGTTACCTAAAATAAACAAAATTGCAAAAGACTCAAAGTAGCATCCATATTGGCTAAAAGATAATTAATTCTTTATTAAACTCAACAATTTAGATTCAAATTCAGTAGAAAAAGATAGGAAAGATGCTCACGCATCACGTCACCTCTCTGGTTTGCCATGCACGTGTCCGAGTAACCCATGCGTACGCGTCGCTTCCATTTCGCCACCACCCACGCGCACGCATGACCTACAGGTACGCGTGGATCGCCTTCCTTCACCACCTTATTTTCTTCTCCTCTTTCCACTTCTTTCCTTCTCCTTTCCTCTTCCTTCTCCTACCCCTCCTCCAACGCTTCGAAACACCATTTTTAACCACTTCTTTTAGTTAGTTAGTTAATTAGTTGTTTAATTAGTTTAATTTTCATTCCATTTTCTCTTTTTCATACTAAGTGTTGGATTATTAATCTTGTCTACTATTCATTGCTGCTGATTACTGATGAGATGTTAAGTTTAACATCATTGTTGTTAATTTTCATTGTTGGATTTTATTGTTGAGGTTATAATTTGCTACTTGGTCTCAAATTTTTCATGTCTAACTTTTGTGAACACCAAGTACATATGCGAATTGCCTATGAACATCTTAAAGCTTCTGAATTGCATGATTTGGCCACCATGTGATTTGAATTCTTTTCTTTGATAGGCAATTTCTTGTTGGATGTCGTGTATTTACCTTAATGCATTGTGCTTCTTGATCATATGCATCTATATGTGTTTCGCTTGAATGCTTTCGTGCTTCTTTATTGCTTGTTCGGTTATCTTGACCTACAAGTTTAAAGCATCTCAAGCGCACTAGAATGAGTGACATGCATGCTCCTTTTTGTATACTTGTGACATCGCTTTTCACGCTAGTGTGTGTTCTGAACCGCGTGCAATTTAGACTCACACCCTTAATTCATTAATGTCACACTAATTCACTCCCTCAATTCTAGTGGTTTACCTCATTCCAACAACGTATGCTTCCTCCCTTTTGCATTTACTTTTCTCACTATCCTACCTTTTAATTTCAGGATGAGTCAATATGAGCAACAATGGAAGTGACACAAAGAACACGCAGCAACCGGTTGATCCGCCAGCTGAAGGTGGCAATCTGGAGAGTCGTCGTACCCCCTTACTCATCTTTGAGTGCACCGAGGACAGTGCCAGCTTTAAAGTGTGGGGAGGTCGTCCGACCAGTCGGCATTTTTGGGTGACAAGTTTCTAATCCCAACACTTTTGCATTTCATTTTTAGGTCTTTTTAGGATTTTCAGTTGCATTTTCTTATTTTTTGCATATATATACATAATAAGCTTAATCAAAATAATGAAATTTTCTAAGATTTCTATCTATAGGGCAACCTCAATTGATTTGAGTGAAAACTTTTCATAGAACTTGCTTGAATTATATATATTATGGAACATGATTTTTGAGCTAAGAACACAAGCTTGTGAGTTTTGAGCCTAATGTGTGGTTACATCTTATAACCACTTATCTTCCTTCTTGTGTGCATTATTCTCTTCCTAGGATTGTAATCTTTGATTTGTTTGATTCTTTATGTCTATTATTTTGTGTATTCATGCATTTATGTGATTGAGGCCATCGTTTCATTTAGCTCACTTACCCAAATAGCCTACCTTTTATCAACCATTGTTAGCCAACTTTGAGCTTATTTTAATCCCATTTGTTCTTAATTTAGCACATTACAAGCCTTAAAGTGAAAAACAGTAAATGTCATTAATTTGGATCTTTGATTAGCTTAGGCTAGTGAGTGTGTATCATTCAAGTGTGTGGAAACTTGAGACATTAGTTAGGAAAAGGTGTGTGTGTTGAAAATATTAGAAATTGGGTACATGCTCATGTGTCAATTAAATGTAAAGCCATATGCATTGATACTTTTGTACATCCTTTATTACAAAAAGAAAAAAAAGAGAAAAGAAAAATAAAAAAATACATATACAAAAGAAAAAAATAGAAATAAAAGAAAAAGAAAAAGAAAAGAAATAAAAGGGGACAAAATGCCCCAAAGCGAAGCTCAAATAATGATTAATGCATATGAGTTGGGATCAAAAAAGAATACATGAGTATGTGAAAAAGTGAAGAATGGGTAGTTAGGTTAGTTTTGAAATTGTATAGGATATCATAGGTTAGGTGGGAAGTTTAAGTTGATCAAAGATTCAAATCTCAAGTCCACTTAACCATATACATCCTTACCTTGACCCTAGCCCCATTACAACCTATGAAAAGACCTCATGATACTTGTATGTATGCATGAAATAATTGTTGATTATTAGAAGAATAACAAATCTTAAAAAGCATGATTAGAGGAGAATTGAGTGAATCAACCCTAAACACTTGAGCGACTAGAGTGCAAACACATCCGGTGAGGGTTCAATTTCTCAATTACATGTTTTCACCTAGAATCAACACTTTTCTTGCAAGTTTTTAAAATCTTTAATAACTCAATTCAATTGTGGTTTGGCTTGGTTATTAATACCTTTAGCCCTTATGCATATATATGTCTTCTTGAAAATTGATTTATTTTGACTAAGTAGTTGCATTCATGTAGATAGTTGCATTTAAATAGGATGCATTTAGGTAGTTTGTTACATTGAATAAATGTTGATACCCTTTGTTTCCTTCTTGATTTAGCATGAGGACATGCTATGGTTTAAGTGTGGGGAGGCTGATAAACCCCATTTTTAGGGTTTATCTTGCCCTTAATTTGGGGGATTTTCTGACCTTTTACCCATATTTATCCAAGGAAATAGCATGGTTTCATGATTGTCTCCTAATTTGTGCTTAAGTGTGAAAATATGCTTTTTACGCCCTTAATTGCCAATTTTAACTCACCCTTGATTCCACTAGATGCCTTGATGTGTTTATTAGCGAATTCAGGACGGAAAGGCTAGGAATGGATCAAAGGGATGAAGAGGAAAAGCATGCAAGTGGAGAACTCATGAAAAACCAAGGATTTGGGATGCTGAGATTGATGTGGACGTGCAGCAGATGCACGCGCGTGGAATGTGAGGTCGCATGGTGATGCGGAATTTTACAACCCACACTACTAACCGGCAAGTGCACCGGGTCGTACCAAGTAATACCTTACGTGAGTAAGGGTCGATTCCATGAGGATTGATGGATCAAGCAACAATGATTGATTGATTGGCTTAGTTAGGCAAGCAGAAATTGGTTTTGAGATGTTCAAAATGTTTAAGTTCGAATTCAAAATATCAAAAGTATAGACAATTAAATAAATTGGGAATAAAATATGGATAAACAGTTAAGGCTTCAGAGTTATCTATTTTTGCGGATTAACTTTTCTTACTAACTATTTTAATTATGTAGGATTTAATTTATGGTAAACTATATGTGACTAACCCTAATTCCGTAGACCTTCCTAGTCTCCTCTAAAATTCATTAACTGCCAATTCCTTGGTAAATTAATTCCAATTAAAGGGTACATGATCAAATTCCAGTTTGCATGCCACAAAAACTCTAATTACCCAGAGAATAAAAGGATTATATGTCACGTATCCCGTTAAATCCAGATAATTAGAATTTAGGAGAATATGTTTTCAAGCTGTTGTTCAAGTATAGAGCTTTTCCAAGTTATACAAGAACTCAAATAGAAAGAGGGCCATACTTCCGTTCTACCCAAATTCATAAGATAAAGAACGAAAACAATTCTTAAATATAAATCCAAAACATAAATTAAAATAGAAAAAGCAATAAAATCAATCCATACAAATAGACAGAGCTCCTAACCTTAACAATGAAGGATTAGTTACTCATGGAATGTGAGATGTAAATTTGTATAGAATTCCCTAATGGAATCTCCCTAATGCAATGTACCTTTTTTTTTATAGAAGAGAAGTCTCCCCTTTGTATAACTAATCCTAATTAATTTAAAATCTAATTATCTAAAAATAAAAATAATATCTTTTCCTAAAAGATAAGATTTGAATTTAAATTTGAATTAATTAACATATTTTCAGTTGATGGATGGGGACCACTTGCTTTGTCCATTATGCAGCTTCTAATCTGTGTTTTCTGGGCTGGAAAGTGGGTCAAAACAGCCCAGAAATCACCCCCAGCGTTTTCTGTATTATTGCAGATCACGTATGTGACGCGTCCGCGTCGTCCACGCGCTCGCTTCATTTGTGCAGATTCCAGTCCACGCGTTCGCGTCATTGCGATTTCTCCATTCCGCGCGGTCGCGTGAGCCATGAGTCCGCGTCGGTCTTCGCTGGTCATCTCTTTGGTTTCTTCTTTTTCTCTGCAGAAACTTCATCAAATCCCTCCGAATGCTACCTAAAATAAATAAAATTGCACAAAACTCAAAATAGCATCCATAGTGGCTAAAATATAATTAATTCAAAATTAAACTCAATAATTTAGATGCAAATTCACTAGGAAAAGATAGATAAGATGCTTACGCATCACAACACCAAACTTAAACTGTTGCTTGTCCTCAAGCAACCAAAACTAATATAAGCTTATGATGTGAATTTGCATGAGAATGAGAGTTCGATTAAGCTCATGTCTCTTTTTATAGTGGGGTTTATAACTGTAATCCTGAATAGGTTTGGCATCTCACTCTCCTTTGAATCAAGAATGTTATTGTCGTTCGGAATTAGAATCCGGATAATATTATGAATTCTCTGATCTTTATATTTCAGTTTAATCCTTGAACACAGCAAAATTTACTTTAATTTATTTTTCTTTGGTGCTTTGCACCTTGAGCCTAGCCGTGACTTTAAATGTTTTGTTTCAAGCTTTACTTGACACAGAAACACCACAAGCACTTAACTAGGGAACTCTCTTTGAGTTCTGATTTTTCTTTCAGTTACTCCCAGACAGTGGTGCTCAAAGCCTTTGGCATACTCTGTTAAACGCACCCGGTCTCGACTCTAAGTGTTCTGTCTCAAGGATTACTTGACACAGTCACACTACAAGCATATGACTAGGGAAACAACTCTTTGAGCTTTTAATCATGTCTGACCTCCCTAGTCATTGATGCTCAGAGCCTTGGACCTTGCTTTTATTATTATTTTTTTTTAATTTATATATTTTTTTTCTTTTGCTGTTTCTTTTTCTTCAAGGATTAAATTTTTGTTTATTTCAGAGAAGTCATAATAATTCTCTAAATTCATGTTCCTTATACATCAACATCACTTGATTCAAATTCAAATATGCACTGTTCATATCATGCATTCAAAAATCACAGAAAATGCCATCACTTTTAAGTAAATGAGACTATTCTTAAAATTAGACTCAATTTCTCATGCAATACATCACTTCTTTTTCTTTTCTTTTTAGATTCAAGTTCAGTGAGTGGTACATGAAACATATTTTCAGCATTAAAGTAATAAAAAAAACAAAAACTAGTCCTAGAATTCTAACTAATAAAAGATCATGCAACACACAAAGCAAAATAGCAGAAAGCCAAAACATAACATAGACAAAAGAGGGGAAGAATAAAAATGAAAGGAACTCAACCACCTTAGTTATCCTAGCGGCCGCTTTATTCTTCAGGTTGTGCTCCTTAATGAAGATGATTCACCTCCCTTTTGTGCCAGAAAACCAATAAGCGCAGCGTCAACACCAAACTTAAAGGTTTGCTTGTCCTCAAGCAAATAAGAATTGAAAATAGAAGAGACAAATATTATGAGGAAAGAAAAAGAAAAATAAAAGGATAAAAGAACAAGAGAGGATTAGGATTGGGAGAGAGGAGAAAGAAAACTGGGCGGCGAACTAGTGTGGCGCAAGCGACGCGTACGCGTGGGTCGCGAATGTTCTTAATGACGCGTTAGCGTCAGGCACGCGTCCGTGTGCCCTGGATTTTGTGCGATTCGCGCGAAGCCAGCCGCGTGCTCGCGCTACTCTCTGTTCACATGGCTTGGGAGCCAATTATTCATACGACGCGTTCGCGTCATGCATGCGAACGCGTGGATGGCCATATGTGCAATTGACGCAGACGCATCAGTCACGCGTCCGCGTGACCAAATTTGTGCTTCTAGCACACTTCCTGCCCCAATCCAGCACAACTCTCTGCCTAAACACTCTTTTACATCGAATTTGCAAGTCACGTATCCGCGTCCGTGTGACTGGCGAAAATCACAAACGACGCAAACGCGTGGGGTACGCGAACGCGTGGGATCGTTTGTGTGAAAGGCTCCATTCCTGCGCCACTCCCGCGTAACTCTCTGTTAGATATCATTTTTCACGCACAAATAAGTGACGCATCCGCGTCAGTGACGCTATCGCGTCGTGTGCACATTTTTTTTTTTAGCTTGAGGTGTTCGGTTCCTAAGATAAAATAGTTGCATGATCAGAAAATTAGTAAGAACTCAATAAAAATAAAATAAATGCGAAAACTACTACTACGAAAAACAACTAAAAAGAAACGATCATACCACGGTGGGTTGTCTCCCACCAAGCACTTTTAGTTAAAGTCCTTAAGTTGGACATGTGGTGATCTCCTTGTCATGGTGGCTTGTGCTTGTACTGATCCAAGAATCTCCACCAATGTTTGTAATTCCAATGGCTACCGGGATCCCAAACCAGGCGTATAACGCCTTTGAGCAAATTGAAGCAAGTGACAAGGCCCCAAGAGATTTGATTATGGGAATGAATTCCAGGGTCCCAAATCTTGCTTTTTGGTGCACGAAATTGCAATAACACTTTTGCAATCCCGCACAACTAACCAGCAAGTGCACTGGGTCGTCCAAGTAATACCTTGCGTGAGCAAGGGTCGATCCCACGGAGATTGTCGGCTTGAAGCAAGCTATGGTTATCTTGTAAATCTTAGTCAGGATATCAGAAATTATCAGGATTGATTGTAAAAAGCAAAAGAACATGAAAAAGGTACTTGTTTTGCAGTAATGGAGAATAGGCTGAGGCTTTGGAGATGCTCCATCTTCCGAATCTCTGCTTTCCTACTGTCATCTTCATCAAACACGCAAGGCTCCTTCCATGGCAAGCTGTATGTAGGGTTTCACCGTTGTCAATGGCTACCTCCCATCCTCTCATTGGAAATACGTCCCTGATGCTCTGTCACAGCATCGGCTATCCATCTGTCGGTTCTCAATCAGGCCGGAATAGAATCCAGTGATTCTTTTGCGTCTGTCACTAACGCCCCGCCCTCAGGAGTTTGAAGCACGTCACAGTCATCCAGTCATTGAATCCTACTCAGAATACCACAGACAAGGTTTAGACCTTCCGGATTCTCTTGAATGCCGCCATCAGTTCTAGCTTATACCACGAAGATTCCGATTAAAGAACCCAAGAGATATCTACTTAATCTAAAATAGAACGGAGGTGGTTGTCAAGCACACGTTCATGGTTGAGAGCATGATGAGTGTCATGGATCATCACATTCATCCGGGTTAGGAGCAAGTGATATCTTAGAATGGAAGCAAGCATGATTGAATAAGAAACAGTAGTAATTGCATTAATCCATCAAGACACAGCAGAGCTCCTCACCCCCAACCATGGGGTTTAGAGACTCATGCCGTGGAAGGTACAAGAAACGTGTAAAAAGTGTTATGAGGTCATAAGGTACGGATACAATGTCAAAAGGTCCTATAAATAGTAAACTAATATCCTAAGGTTTACAGAAATGAGTAAATGACAGAAAAATCCACTTCCGGGCCTACTTGGTGTGTGCTTGGGCTGAGCAATGAAGTAATTTCGTGTAGAGACCTTTTCTGGAGTTAAACGCCAGCTTTCATGCCAGTTTGGGCGTTTAACTCCAAGTTTTATGCCAGTTCCGGCGTTTAACGCTGGAATTTCTGATGCTGATTTGCTACGCCGGTTTGGGCCATCAAATATTGGGCAAAGTATGGACTATCATATATTGCTGGAAAGCCCAGGATGTCTACTTTCCAATGCCGTTGAGAGCGCGCCAATTGGGCTTCTGTAGCTCCAGAAAATCCACTTCGAGTGCAGGGAGGTCAGAATCCAACAGCATCTGCAGTCCTTTTCAGTCTCTGGATTAGATTTTTGCTCAGAACCTTCAATTTCAGCCAGAAAATACCTGAAATCACAGAAAAACACACAAACTCATAGTAAAGTCCAGAAAAGTGAATTTTAACTAAAAACTAATAAAAATATAATAAAAACTAACTAAAAGATACTAAAAACATACTAAAAACAATGCCAAAAAGCGTATAAATTATCCGCTCATCACAACACCAAACTTAAATTGTTGCTTGTCCCCAAGCAACTGAAAATCAAAATAGGATAAAAAGAAGAGAATATACTATAGACTCCAAAATATCAAGGAAACATGGCTCCAATTAGATGAGCGGGACTAGTAGCTTTTTGCCTCCGAACAGTTTTGGCATCTCACTCTATCCTTTGAAGTTCAGAATGATTGGCATCTATGAGAACTCAGAACTCAGATAGTGTTATTGATTCTCCTAGTTAAGTATAATGATTCTTGAACATAGCTAGTGTATGAGTCTTGGCTGTGGCCCAAAGCACTCTGTCTTCCAGTATTACCACCGGATACATACATGCCACAGACACATAATTGGGTGAACCTTTTTAGATTGTGACTCAGCTTTGCTAAAGTCCCCAATTAGAGGTGTCCAGGGTTCTTAAGCACACTCTTTTTGCCTTGGTTCACAACTTTATTTCTCTCTTTTTTTTTTCTTTCTTTTTTTTCGAAATTTTTTTTTCACTGCTTTTTCTTGCTTCAAGAATCAATTTTGATGATTTTTCAGATCCTCAATAACAGTTCTCTTTCTCCTCATTCTTTCAAGAGCCAACAATTTTTTAACATTCTCAAATCAACAAATTCAAAAGACATATGCACTGTTCAAGCATTCATTCAGAAAACAAAAAGTATTGTCACCACATCAAACTAATTCAACTAGTTTCAGAGATAAATTTCGAAATCCTGTACTTCTTGTTCTTTTGTGATTAAAGCATTTTTCATTTAAGAGAGGTGATGGATTCATAGGACATTCATAGCTTTAAGGCATAAACTTTAATTTTATTAATTATGAATTAAGAACAAGACTCAGAAAATAAATATAAGATGAAACTAGAAATAGGAAAGCAAAATAAACTAGAAAAAACGAAAAAAAAAATAGGCTCCTAATGATAGAGGTTTTCACAGAGTTAGGACTCAACAACCTTGATTTTGAGAAGTGGATGCTCCCTCAGCTTGGGAGGAGAGCTTTTGGCGTTTCATCTCTTGAATTTCACGCCCCTGCTTCTCTTGTTCCTTCAGCAATTTGCAGAGCATGCAGTTTTGATTCTGCTGTTCTTCCTTCAGTTGCTCCATAGTCTCTTGCAACTTGTTAATAGATGCTTCTAGGTTGGCCCAATAGCCAATTTCAGGGAATTCAGGGAGGAACTCATGCGCCCTCCTTTTGATAGAGTTGTCTTGCACTTGTCCTTCCATTGACTTCTTGGTGATTGGATGTTCAATGGGTATGAATTCATCTACTCCCATCTTCACCCCAGCCTCTTTACAGAGCAAGGAGATCAAGCTTGGGTAAGCCAGTTTGGCTTCAGTGGAATTTTTATTTGCAATTGTGTAGATCTCACAAGCAATCACATGATGAACCTCCACTTCTCTTCCAAGCATAATGCAATGAATCATCACTGCTCTCTTGATGGTGACCTCAGAACGGTTGCTAGTGGGCAATATGGAACGCCCAATAAAGTCCAGCCAACCTCTTGCAATTGGTTTGAGGTCTCCCCTCTTGAGTTGATTTGGGACACCCTTTGAATTGGTTATCCACTTAGTTCCAGGGAGGCATATGTCCTCTAGAACTTGATCCAACCCTTTATCTGCTCTCACCATCCTCCTATTGAAGGAGTCAGGATCATCTTGCAGTTGAGGCAACTTGAAGATTTCTCTTATTTTGTCCAGATGGAAGTACATAACTTTCCCTCTGACCATGGTTCTGTAGGTATGGTAAGCGGTTCCAGTCATTCTCTGCTTGTCTGTCAGCCACAGATTTGAGTAGAATTCCTGAACCATGTTCCTTCCAACCTTTGTCTCAGGATTGGTTAGAACTTCCCATCCTCTGTTTCGAATTTGCTCTTGGATCCCGGATATTCATCTTCTTTCAGATCAAATTTCACTTCCGGGATCACTGACCTCAGCCCCATTATTTTGTGATAATGGTCTTCATGTTCTTTGGTTAAGAACTTCTCTTGATTCCAAAGATTCTTTGGATTAGTCTCTTTCTTTCCTCTTAAATTGGTTTGTTTTCCCTTGGGAGCCATGATCTTGATGAATCTTGGCTTAGTGATCACGGAAAAGCACACCAAACTTAGAGGTTTGCTTGTCCTCAAGCAAAAGAAAAGAGAGAAGAGAGGGGGAGGAAGAGAAAATTCGAATGGTGTGATGGAATGAGGGAGCCAAACGTTTATTTATAAGGTGGGGAGGGGAGTTTTCGAAAAAGAAGAGAGAAATTTGAAAGGAGATTTGAGAAGATATGAAAAAAATTGAGAAAAGGGTGAAATTTTTGAACAATGTTTGTAATTGATTTGAAATAAATTTGAAGAGTGGTTTTGATTTTTGAAGATTTGAAAGTGAATGATGAATGATTGAAGTGTGATTTTGTAGAAAAGTATGGGTGAGAAAAGGAAAGTTTGAAAAAAATTGAATTGAAAACAAAATTGTGGTCCCCCCACCAAGCTGGCGTTAAACGCCCAGAATGGCACCCATTCTGGCGTTTAACGCCCATTTGCTACCCCTTTTGGGCGTTTAACGCCCAGCCAGGTGCCCTGGCTGGCGTTAAACGCCAGAAATCCTTTGTCACTGGGCGTTTTTCAGAACGCCCAGGACGCTGCACACCTGGCGTTAAACGCCCAGAATGGTGCCCATTCTGGCGTTTAACGCCCAAAATGGCACCATTCCTGGCGTTAAACGCCCAGAATGGTACCCATTCTGGCGTTTAACGCCCAAAATGCCCCTTACTGGCGTTTTTTCGCCAGTAAGCTCATTTTCTCTGCTTTTTGAGCTGAATCCTTCTGTAACTCTGTGAATTCCTTCATTTTTGATACTTGCCTTTGTAAGAACTAATCATATACCCTCCTAATGACTGGGTTGCCTCCCAGCAAGCGCTTCTTTACTGTCTTTAGCTGGACTTCTGCTAAGAATCACTCAAGTCTCAATCTCGAGCATTCCTGCTCAAAATTGCCTTCAAGATAATGCTTGACTCTCTGTCCATTAACAATGAACTTTCTGTCTGAATCAATATCCTGAAGCTCAACATATCCATATGGTGACACTCCTGTAATCACATACGGACCCCTCCACCGGGATTTGAGTTTTCCTGGAAACAATTTGAGCCTGGAGTTGAAGAGCAGAACTTTTTGTCCTGGCTCAAAGACTCTGGTTGACAATCTCTTGTCATGCCACTTCTTTGCCTTTTCCTTATAAATTTTAGCATTTTCAAAGGCATTGAGTCTGAACTCCTCTAGCTCATTTAGCTGAAGCAATCTTTTTTCACCAGCTAACTGAGCATCCATGTTTAGGAATCTGGTTGCCCAATAGGCTTTATGTTCCAGTTCCACAGGCAAATGACAGGCCTTCCCATACACCAGTTGGTATGGAGAGGTTCCTATAGGAGTCTTGAATGCTGTTCTGTATGCCCACAGAGCATCATCCAAGCTCTTTGCCCAATCCTTTCTTCGGGCCATCACAGTCCGTTCTAGGATTCTTTTTAGCTCTCTGTTAGAGACTTCTGCTTGCCCATTTGTCTGTGGATGATACGGAGTTGCCACTTTATGGCTGATTCCATATCTAACCATAGCAGAGTATAGCTGTTTGTTGCAGAAATGAGAGCCCCCATCACTGATTAGTATTCTGGGAACACCGAATCTGCTGAAGATGTTTTTCTGGAGGAACTTTAGCACGGTCTTGGTATCATTAGTGGGTGTAGCAATTGCTTCTACCCACTTAGATACATAGTCTACTGCCACCAGAATGTAAGTGTTTGAGTATGATGGTGGGAATGGCCCCATGAAGTCAATTCCCCATACATCAAACAATTCTATCTCTAATATCCCTTGTTGAGGCATGGCATATCCGTGAGGCAGGTTACCAGCTCTTTGGCAACTGTCACAGTTACGCACAAACTCTCGGGAATCTTTATAGAGAGTAGGCCAGTAGAAGCCACACTGGAGGACTTTAGTGGCTGTTCGCTCACTTCCAAAATGTCCTCTATAATGTGATCCATGGCAGTGCCATAGAATCCTTTGTGCTTCTTCTCTGGGTACACATCTGCGGATCACTCCGTCAGCACATCTCTTAAAGAGATATGGTTCATCCCAGAGGTAGTACTTGGCATCTGAAATTAATTTCTTTCTTTGCACTCTGCTGTACTCCTTGGGTATAAACCTTACAGCTTTATAGTTTGCCATATCTGCAAACCATGGAGCTTCCTGAATGGCAAAGAGTTGCTCATCTGGGAAAGTCTCAGAGATCTCAGTAGAAGGGAGGGACGCCCCAGCTACTGGTTTTATTCGGGACAGATGATCAGCCACTTGGTTCTCTGTCCCTTTTCTGTCTCTTATTTCTATATCAAACTCTTGCAGAAGCAACACCCATCTGATAAGCCTGGGTTTTGAATCCTGCTTTGTGAGTAAGTATTTAAGAGCAGCATGGTCAGTGTACACAATCACCTTTGATCCCACTAGGTAGGATCTAAACTTGTCAATGGCATAAACCACTGCAAGTAACTCTTTCTCTGTGGTTGTGTAGTTCTTTTGTGCGTCATTTAGAACACGGCTGGCATAATAAATGACGTGCAAAAGCTTGTTATGCCTCTGTCCCAACACTGCACCAATGGCATGATCACTGGCATCACACATTAATTCAAATGGCAATGTCCAATCTGGTGCAGAGATAACTGGTGCTGTGACCAGCTTAGCTTTCAGGGTCTCAAATGCCTGCAGACACTCATTATCAAAGATAAATGGAGTGTCAGCAGCTAGCAGATTACTTAGAGGTTTGGCAATTTTTGAAAAATCCTTTATAAACCTTCTGTAGAATCCTGCATGCCCAAGAAAGCTTCTGATTGCCTTAACATTGGCAGGTGGTGGTAATTTTTCAATTACCTCTACCTTTGCCTTATCCACCTCTATTCCCCTGCTTGAAATTTTGTGCCCAAGGACAATTCCTTCAGTCACCATAAAGTGACATTTCTCCCAGTTTAAAACCAGGTTAGTCTCTTGGCATCTTTTCAGGACAAGTGATAGGTGGTTAAGACAGGAGCTTAATGAGTCTCCATATAATGAAAAGTCATCCATGAAGACTTCCAGAAATTTCTCTACCATGTCTGAGAAGATAGAGAGCATGCACCTCTGAAAGGTTGCAGGTGCATTGCACAGACCAAAGGCATTCTCCTATAGGCAACACGCCAGAAGGGCAGTAAATGCTGTTTTCTCTTGGTCTGGGGATCTACTGCAATTTGGTTGTAGCCTGAATAGCCATCCAAAAAGCAGTAATAGTCATGACCAGCTAGTCTTTCTAGCATTTGGTCTATGAATGGTAAAGGAAAATGATCCTTTCTGGTGGCTGTATTGAGCCTTCTGTAGTCAATACACATACGCCACCCTGTGACTGTCCTTGTAGGAACCAGTTCATTTTTTTCATTATGAATCACTGTCATGCCTCCCTTTTTGGGAACAACTTGGACAGGGCTCACCCAGGGGCTATCAGAAATAGGATAAATAATCCCAGCCTCTAGTAATTTAGTGACCTCTTTCTGCACCACCTCCTTCATGGCTGGATTTAGCCTCCTCTGTGGTTGAACCACTGGTTTGGCATTATCCTCCAACAGGATTTTGTGCATGCATCTAGCTGGGCTAATGCCCTTAAGATCACTTATGGACCATCCAAGAGCTGTCTTGTGTGTCCTTAGCACTTGGATCAGTGCTTCCTCTTCCTGTGGGTTCAAAGCAGAGCTTATGATCACTGGAAAAGTGTCACCCTCTCCCAGAAATGCGTATTTCAGGGATGGTGGTAGAGGTTTGAGTTCAGGTTTGGGAGGTTTATCCTCCTCCTGAGGAATTTTCGAAAATTCCTTTACTTCCTCTAGTTCTTCTTGATCAGGTTGAGCATCTTTGAAGATGTCCTCAAGCTCTGATTCTAGGCTTTCAGCCATATTGATCTCTTCTACCAGAGAGTCAATAATGTCAGTGCCCATACAGTCATTTGGTGTGTCTGGATACTGCATAGCTTTTACAGCATTCAACTTGAACTCATCCTCATTGACTCTGAGGGTTACTTCCCCTCTTTGTACATCAATGAGAGTTCGTCCAGTGGCTAGGAAAGGTCTTCCTAGAATAAGAGTTGCACTCTTGTGCTCCTCCATTTCCAGCACCACAAAGTCAGTTGGAAAGGCAAAAGGCCCAACCTTGACAATCATGTCCTCTATTATGCCTGATGGGTGTTTAATGGAGCCATCAGCAAATTGGAGGCATATCCTGGTTGGTTTGACTTCTCCAGCCAACCCAAGCTTTCTGATAGTGGATGCAGGTATTAGATTGATGCTTGCTCCAAGATCACATAGGGCTGTCTTGGTGCAAGCACCTTCTAATGTGCATGGTATCATAAAGCTTCCAGGATCTTGAAGCTTTCTGGTAAGCTCTTCAGAATGACTGCACTGCATTCTTCAGTGAGAAACACTTTTTCAGTTTCTCTCCAATCCTTCTTATGACTTAAGATCTCTTTCATGAACTTAGCATAAGAAGGTATTTGCTCAAGTGCCTCTGCAAACGGAATCTTTATTTCAAGAGTCCTTAGATAGTCTGCAAAGCGGGCAAATTGCTTATCCTGTTCCGCTTTGCGGAGTTTCTGAGGGTAAGGCATCTTGGCTTGATATTCTTCAACCTTAGATGCTGCAGGTTTATTCCTTACAGAAGTGGTTGAAGAGGCCTTGTTGGAAGGATTATTATCAGCACTCTCAGGTGTCTGATTCTCCCTTGGCGTTTGAACGCCAGGATTGGGAGGAAAATGGGCGTTTAACGCCAACTTTTCCCCCTTTTCTGGCGTTTGAACGCCAGAACTGGGCAGGGAATGGGCGTTAAACGCCAGCTTTTCCCCCTTTTCTGGCGTTTGAACGCCAGAATTGGGCAAGGAATGGGCGTTTAACGCCAGCTTTCCTTCCCTTTCTGGCGTTTGAACGCCAATAACATTCCTCTCTGGGCTCTTACTGTCCTCAGAGGGATTTTGAACAGTGGTTTGGTTATCCTCTGTCAATTGTTCCTTGTTTGGCTTTTGCTCTTTTGAGCAGTGTTAACTAGTGTCTTCCCACTCCTCAGTTGAACTGCTTGACATTCCTCTGTTATCTGTTCATATATTTGCTGTTTTGCTTGATTCAACTGCAGTTCTATTCTTTTGTTAGCAACCTTAGTATCATGGAGCATTTCTTTAAATTCTGCTAACTGTTCTGTCATCAGGAGCAATTGTTGATTAAGCTCATTCATCTGTTCTTGAGGATTAGGATCAGTGACTAATGACATGACCTCCTCTTTTGGAACGAACTCATTGCTAGAATATAAGTATTGGTTTCTAGCAACAGTGTCTATAAGCTCTTGAGCTTCTTCAATTGTCTTCCTCATGTGTATAGATCCACCAGCTGAGTGGTCTAAAGACATCTGAGCTTTTTCTGTGAGCCCATAGTAGAAGATGTCTAACTGTACCCACTCTGAAAACATTTCAGAGGGGCATTTTCTAAGCATACCTCTATACCTCTCCCAGGCATTATAAAGGGATTCATTATCCTCTTGTTTAAAGCCTTGGATGTCCAGCCTTAGCTGTGTCATCCTCTTTGGAGGGTAGAAATGATTCAGGAATTTGTCTGATAACTGTTTCCATGTCTTTATGCTTGCTGTAGGTTGGTTATTCAACCACCTTTTAGCTTGATCTTTTACAGCAAATGGAAACAGTGATAGTCTGTAGACATCCTGATCTACCTCTTTATCATGTACTGTGTCAGCAATTTGTAAGAACTGTGCCAGAAACTCAGTAGGTTCTTCCTGTGGAAGACCGGAATACTGGCAATTTTGCTGCACTATGATAATGAGTTGAGGATTTAGCTCAAAGCTGCTTGCTTTGATGGGAGGTATACAGATGCTACTCCCATATGCAGCTGTAATGGGGTTAGCATATGACCCCAGAGTCCTCTTGGACTGATTAATTCCACTTGAGTCCATAATGGACAAAAGGGAAATGATAATGATTGCAAAGAGATAAATTTTGTTTTTTTTTTGAATTTAAACGAAAAATTAAAATAAAACAGAAGGAAATTAAAATAAAAAAATTTCGAAAATAAAAAAGAAAACAAGATCAAAGCAAATTGAGAACTAAATCAATTAGTTAATTAAAAAGATTTTGAAAATAGCAATTAAAAAGATATGATTGAAAAAATTTTTATGAAAAAGATTTGATTTTTGAAAAGAGGAAAGAGAAAAACACAAAAAGACACCAAACTTAAAATTTTTAGAAAATCAAACACTAATTTTCAAAAATTTTAAAGGAAAACACAAAGAGGACACCAAACTTAGAAATTTTATGAATCAAAAAGGGACTAAGAACATGCAAAATCGAAAATTTTAAAAGAAAAACAAAAGCATGCAATTGACACCAAACTTAGAATATGAAACTAGACTCAACTAAAAAGACTCTAAACCAACAAAATAAACAGTCCTAATCTAAGCAACAAGATAAGCCGTCAGTTGTCCAAACTCGAACAATCCCCGGCAACGGCGCCAAAAACTTGGTGCACGAAATTGCAATAACACTTTTGCAATCCCGCACAACTAACCAGCAAGTGCACTGGGTCGTCCAAGTAATACCTTGCGTGAGCAAGGGTCGATCCCACGGAGATTGTCGGCTTGAAGCAAGCTATGGTTATCTTGTAAATCTTAGTCAGGATATCAGAAATTATCAGGATTGATTGTAAAAAGCAAAAGAACATGAAAAAGGTACTTGTTTTGCAGTAATGGAGAATAGGCTGAGGCTTTGGAGATGCTCCATCTTCCGAATCTCTGCTTTCCTACTGTCATCTTCATCAAACACGCAAGGCTCCTTCCATGGCAAGCTGTATGTAGGGTTTCACCGTTGTCAATGGCTACCTCCCATCCTCTCATTGGAAATACGTCCCTGATGCTCTGTCACAGCATCGGCTATCCATGTCGGTTCTCAATCAGGCCGGAATAGAATCCAGTGATTCTTTTGCATCTGTCACTAACGCCCCGCCCTCAGGAGTTTGAAGCACGTCACAGTCATCCAGTCATTGAATCCTACTCAGAATACCACAGACAAGGTTTAGACCTTCCGGATTCTCTTGAATGCCGCCATCAGTTCTAGCTTATACACGAAGATTCCGATTAAGAACCCAAGAGATATCTACTTAATCTAAAATAGAACGGAGGTGGTTGTCAAGCACGTTCATGGTTGAGAGCATGATGAGTGTCACGGATCATCACATTCATCCGGGTTAGGAGCAAGTGATATCTTAGAATGGAAGCAAGCATGATTGAATAAGAAACAGTAGTAATTGCATTAATCCATCAGACACAGCAGAGCTCCTCACCCCCAACCATGGGGTTTAGAGACTCATGCCGTGGAAGGTACAAGAAACGTGTAAAAAGTGTTATGAGGTCATAAGGTACGGATACAATGTCAAAAGGTCCTATAAATAGTAAACTAATATCCTAAGGTTTACAGAAATGAGTAAATGACAGAAAAATCCACTTCCGGGCCTACTTGGTGTGTGCTTGGGCTGAGCAATGAAGTAATTTTGTGTAGAGACCTTTTCTGGAGTTAAACGCCAGCTTTCATTGCCAGTTTGGGCGTTTAACTCCAAGTTTTATGCCAGTTCCGGCGTTTAACGCTGGAATTTCTGATGCTGATTGCTACGCCGGTTGGGCCATCAAATCTTGGGCAAAGTATGGACTATCATATATTGCTGGAAAGCCCAGAAGTCTACTTTCAATGCCGTTGAGAGCGCGCCAATTGGGCTTCTGTAGCTCCAGAAAATCCACTTCGAGTGCAGGGAGGTCAGAATCCAACAGCATCTGCAGTCCTTTTCATCTCTTGGTCAGATTTTTGCTCAGAACCTTCAATTTCAGCCAGAAGAAAATACCTGAAATCACAGAAAAACACACAAACTCATAGTAAGTCCAGAAAAAGTGAATTTTAACTAAAACTAATAAAATATAATAAAAACTAACTAAAAGATACTAAAACATACTAAAAACAATGCCAAAAGCGTATAAATTATCCGCTCATCACTTTTACGTCCGTCTTCTTGTGGATCACCATTATTTTTACCTGGTGGCAAGCAATCTGAATTCTCACAGAGGCATCCAAACAACTTCTAGACCCATTCAAATTAGCTCTTACCATTAACCATCTTCCTCTTACTCTTAATGCCACAAAGAGCTCTAAGTTGACCATCTGTTTCCAGTATCCCATATTCAAGTGAGAAAGTAAAGGTTAAGGGTAGGAATTTTACCCACTTGAATGTTGTATTGGATGGTAATGGTTTTGGGAGAGGTCTTGCAAGTTTCACTTCCTTGTGTTCTTCCTTGAATTCTTCTACCTCTTTGCAAGCTTCCTCAATTTCAACCTCTTCCTCTTGGTAGCTTTCTTCTAATGCAATCTCTTCTTCATTACTTACCAAGAGCATTGGAGGTTGTGCATCTTCCTCTTCTTCTAATTGCTTGCTTATTTGGCTCATTTGCACTTCCAAGTTTCTTATTGAGGCTCTGGTTTCCTGCATAAAACTTGCTAAGATTGCTTCCAAATCATTGTTCTGTTGAGGCTGAGAAGACTGAAACTAGTGGTTATTAAAATTATTCTGTTGAAAAATACCCTGAGAACTATGATTAAAATTTTGTGGTCTCTGAGGTTGCTCTTCCCACTCAAAATTTGGGTGTTGGGTGTTGATAGTTGGGACTTGCATGCCACTCATCTGTTGAGTAAGTAGACTTAATTGCTGAGTCATAAGCTTGTTCTGGGCAAGAATAGCATTAAGAGTTTCTACTTCCATAACACTCTCTTTCTGAGAAGTTTCAATATCTAATGGTGGCTCTTGACATGGATAGAAAGATGATGGTTCTTGGTAGTTGGAACATGGAGCACTGAAGTTTCTTTGGTTTTGGCTTTGCCAACCAAAATTTTGATAGTTTCTCCATCCACCATAGTATGAATCACTACTTGGATGTAAGTAGTAACCCATGTGATCTCTTTCCATTATTTTTCCTTAGCACAAAACACCAAAAAGGATTAAACGCACCATGTGGTAAACAGGAAAGCAAAGAAGACAAAACAGAAATTTTTTTTTTTGAAATTCAAAGCAAAATTTTTAAATAATATTAAAACTAAAATGCCTAATCTAAGCAATCAAACAACTAATAGTTGTTAATCACAATCAATCCCCGGCAACGACGCCAAAAACTTGATGCGGAATTTTACAACCCACACTACTAACCGGCAAGTGCACCGGGTCGTACCAAGAATACCTTACATGAGTAAGGGTCGATCCCACGAGGATTGATGGATCAAGCAACAATGATTGATTGATTGGCTTAGTTAGGCAAGCAGAAATTGGTTTTGAAATGTTCAAAAGGTTTAAGTTCGAATTCAAAATATCAAAAGTATAGACAATTAAATAAATTGGGAATAAAATATGGATAAATAGTTAAGGCTTCAGAGTTATCTATTTTTCCAGATTAACTTTTCTTACTAACTATTTTAATTATGTAGGATTTAATTTATGGCAAACTGATGAGCGGATAATTTGTACCCTTTTTGGCATTGTTTTTAGTATGTTTTTAGTATCTTTTAGTTAGTTTTTAGTATATTTTTAGTAGTTTTTAGTTAAAATTCACTTTTCTGGACTTTACTATGAGTTTGTGTGTTTTTCTGTGATTTCAGGTATTTTCTGACTGAAATTGAAGGTTCTGAGCAAAAATCTGATTCAGAGACTGAAAAGGACTGCAGATGTTGTTGGATTCTGACCTCCCTGCACTCGAAGTGGATTTTCTGGAGCTACAGAAGCCCAATTGGCGCGCTCTCAACGGCGTTGAAAAGTAGACATCCTGGGCTTTCCAGCAATATATGATAGTCCATACTTTGCCCAAGATTTGATGGCCCAAACCGGCGTTCAAAGTCACCCTCAGGAATTCCAGCGTTAAACGCTGGAACTGGCATGAAAACTGGCGTTTAACTCCAGAAAAGGTCTCTACACGAAAATGCTTCAATGCTCAGCCCAAGCACACACCAAGTGGGCCCGGAAGTGGATTTTTCTGTCATTTACTCATTTCTGTAAACCTCAGGTTCATCCTGGGCTTTCCAGCAATATATGATAGTCCATACTTTGCCCAAGATTTGATGGCCCAAACCGGCGTTCAAAGTCACCCTCCAGGAATTCCAGCGTTAAACGCTGGAACTGGCATGAAAACTGGCGTTTAACTCCAGAAAAGGTCTCTACACGAAAATGCTTCAATGCTCAGCCCAAGCACACACCAAGTGGGCCCGGAAGTGGATTTTTCTGTCATTTACTCATTTCTGTAAACCTCAGGTTACTAGTTCACTATTAATAGGATCTTTTGACATTGTAACTGTACCTCATGACATTTTTACACATTTCATTGTATACCTTCCACGGCATGAGTCTCTAAACCCCATGGTTGGGGGTGAGGAGCTCTGCTGTGTCTTGATGGATTAATGCAATTACTACTGTTGAGTAGGATCAATGACTGAATGACTGTGACGTGCTTCAAACTCCTAGCAGGCAGGCGTTAGTGACAGACGCAAAGATCAATGGATTCTATTCCGGCCTGACGAGAACCGACAGATGATTAGCCATGCTGTGACAGAGCATAGGAACGTTTTCACTGAGGATGGGAGGTAGCCCCTGACAACGGTGAAACCCTACATACAGCTTGCCATGGAAGGAGCCTTGCGTGTTTGATGAAACAGTAGAAAGCAGAGATTCAGAAGATGGAGCATCTCCAAAGCCTCAACCTATTCTCCATTACTGCAAAACAAGTACCTATTTCATGTTCTTTTGCTTTTCACAATCAATCCTGATAATTTCTGATATCCTGACTAAGATTTACAAGATAACCATAGCTTGCTTCAAGCCGACAATCTCCGTGGGATCGACCCTTGCTCACGCAAGGTATTACTTGGACGACCCAGTGCACTTGCTGGTTAGTTGTGCGGGATTGCAAAAGTGTGATTGCAATTTCGTGCACCACAAACTATATGTGACTAGACCCTAATTCCTTAGACCTTCCTAGTCTCCTCTAAAATTCATTAACTGCTAATTCCTTGGTCAATTAATTCCAATTAAAAGGTACATGATCAAATTCCAGTTTGCATGCCACAAAAAATCTAATTACCCAAAGAATAAAAGGATTATATGTCACGTATCCCGTTAAATCCAGATAATTAGAATTTAGGAGAATATGTTTTCAAGCTGTTGTTCAAGTATAGAGCTTTTCCAAGTTATACAAGAACTCAAATAGAAAGAGGGTCATACTTCCGTTCCACCCAAATTCATAAGATAAAGAACAAAAACAATTCTTAAATATAAATCCAAAACATAAATTAAAATAGAAAAAGCAATAAAATCAATCCATACAAATAGACAGAGCTCCTAACCTTAACAATGAAGGATTAGTTGCTCATGGAATGTGAGATGTAAATTTGTATAGAATTCCCTAATGGAATCTCCCTAATGCAATGTACCTTTTTTTTATATAAGAGAAGTCTCCCCTTTTTATAACTAATCCTAATTAATTTAAAATCTAATTATCTAAAAATAAAAATAATATCTTTTCCTAAAAAATAAGATTTGAATTTAAATTCGAATTAATTAACAGATTTTCAGTTGATGGATGGGGACCACTTGCTTTGTCCATTCTGCAGCTTCTAATCTGTATTTTCTGGGCTGGAAAGTGGGTCAAAACAGCCCAGAAATCACCCCCAGCGTTTTCTGTATTATTGTAGATCACGTATGTGACGCATCCGTGTCGTCCACGCGCTCGCTTCGTTTGTGCAGATTCCAGTCCACGCGATCGCGTCATTGCGATTTCTCCATTCCGCGCGGTCGCGTGAGCCATGCGTCCGCGTCGGTCTTCGCTGGTCATCTCTTTGGTTTCTTCTTTTTCTCTGCAGAAACTTCATCAAATCCCTCCGAATGCTACCTAAAATAAATAAAATTGCACAAAACTCAAAATAGCATCCATAGTGGCTAAAATATAATTAATTCTAAATTAAACTCAATAATTTAGATGCAAATTCACTAGGAAAAGATAGATAAGATGCTTACGCATCACATGGCGACGCGTACGCATACATGACGCGTCCGTGTGGATAGGAAATTGCCAAGCAACGCATACGCGTACATGGCGCGTACTCGTCGATGCTTGCACGTGACTCACTTAAAGGCAAAATACTGGGGGCAAATTCTGGGCTTCCCAGGCCCAGATCCAACTCAATTCTGAGGCTATTAAAGACAGAATTCAAGGGGAATTGACATCACTCAACACATCAATTTTGTTTAGTTTAGTTTTGGAGGAAAAGTTAGTTTCTAGAGAGAGAAGCTCTTTCTTCTCTTTAGAATTAGGATTATGTTTAGGTTAATTTCTTAGATCTATATCAACTTCTTCTCTTGCTTTAATTTTCCTTTTGCTTTATGAATTCACTTGTAGATCTATATTTCTTCTTCAATGCAATTGGTAAGTTCTTTGTTGTTTCATAATTGTTTTTCCTTTCTATTGTTAATCTCTTGCTTTTGTAGTTGTAGATCTCTTTAATTCTTGCAATTTATGTTGTTTACCTTTATCACCTTTTATGTGTTTGATGAAATACTTCTTTTAGTTATGAGTTAGATTTTATTCCTCTTGGCCTAGGTAGAGTAATTAGTGACACTTGAGTTATAAAACTCTCTTGTTAATTGATAATTAGAGATTACTAATTTTCTTGAATGCCACTAAAGCTAGTCTTTCCTTAGGAGTTGACTAGAACTTGTGGAATCAAGTTAATTCATCCACTTGAATTTTTTCCATGGTTAGAGGTTAACTAAGTGGGAGCAATGGACAATTCTCATCACAATTGATAAGGATAACTAGGATAGGACTTCTAGTTCTCAAACCTTGCCAAGAGCTTTTCTAGTTGTTAGTTTAATTCTCTTGTCATTTACTTTTCTTGTATCCTATTCCAAAACCCCAAAAGATACTTCATAACCAATAACAAGAAAACTTTATTGCAATTCCTAGGGAGAACGACCCGAGGTTTGAATACTTCGATTATAAATTTTAGGGGTTTGTACTTGTGACAAAGAAATTTTTGTATGAAAGGATTTTAGTTAGTTTAGAAACTATACTTGCAACGAGAATTTATTTGTGAATTCTTTACCACACAAAAATCTAATCATCAACCTTAACATGGCATGTCCCAAGGACTCATTTTTTCTTCCCAACATTGATGCCCTGATGGACTCGGTAATGGCCTATCGATTTTTAAGCTTCATTAATGCATATTCGAGATACAACAAGATCTCGATGTATCAGCCTAATGAGGACAAAACGACATTTATAATGGCAGGAAGGACTTAGTGTTACAAGGTCATACCGTTCGGAGCTGAAAAACATGGTGGCGATATACCAAAAATTTATGAACAAGGTCTTTAGGGACCATATTGGCAAGTCGGTAGAGGTCTATGTAGATAACATGCTGGTGAAGACGGCCAAATCGAGTAGCCTGGTAACTGACCTAAGGGTCATCTTTGACTCACTCCAAAAGCACAACATGAGGTTGAACACCCTGAAGTGCACATTTGCCATGGAAGCGGAAAAATTCTTTGAATTCATAATCACACAAAGAGGAGTAGATGCCAAGCTGGATAAGTATGAAGCCGTTCTTCGCGTGATAATCCCTGGATGCGTAAAGGACGTACAAAGGCTAGCGGGGAGATTCATGGCCCTATCTTGATTTCTTGGCGCCTCGCTAGCCAAAGAGTTACCTTTCTTCAACTTGATGAAGAAGGGGATGGCCTTCAAAGTGGATCCCGGCCTGCGAAAAAGCTTTCAACCACTTCAAGAAAATCTTGTCAGAGCCACCAGTTCTCGGTAAACTAAAAGAAGGAAAGACTTTGTACCTGTACCTAGCATTAACAAAGGAGGCCATGGTGGCCGCCCTGGTCTGGGAAGAGACCAAGCAACAAAAGCCCATATATTTCACAAGTAATGTGCTTCAGGGAGTCGATTTATTGGTTGAAGTGACAGGAGATATTCCTGAGGTCTCGAGCACACGGTGGAAGCTCCACGTAGACGGGGCTTCCAACCAAGCATTCAAAAGAGCCAGGATCATTTTAGAAAGATCAGAATGAATAACTTACGAGCAGTCTATAAAATTTGAGTTCCTCGTCTCGAACAAACAAGTCGAATATGAAGCTATGATTGGCGGCTTGATTCTAGCCAAGGAGGTTGGGGTGGCAAAACTTAAAGTTAATAGAGACTCTCAAGTTGTGACAGTCCAAGTAAACGGGACATACCAAGCTCAGGACCCGTTATTGCAAAAATATCTGGAAAGAACCAAAAATATATGCAAGGATTTTAAGGAGGTAGTGGTCCAACATGTACCCACAAAAAGAAATGCTAGAGCAGACCTTTTAACAAAATTGGCGAGTACCAAGCCTGGACCAAAAAATTGGTCTCCATCCAGGGCCTGGTAAAGGAGCCATCGATGACCCTTTGCTTGGCCTAGGGTCAACAGAAACCTCAATCGTGGATCAGCCCAATCCAACATTTTCTCGAGGAAGGGGAGTTGCCAAAAAACGAGAAAGAAACAAAGGCTATAAGAAGAGAGGCTACCAAGTATGTAGTGGTACAGGGACAACTATACAAGAGAAGGCTCAACCAACACTTGTTGAAGTGCTTGCGTCCCGATCAGACGGAGTATGTCCTGAGAGAAGTACATAAGGGATGCTACAAATACCACAATGAAGGAAAATCCTTAGCTCAAAAGCTCATTAGAGTCGGTTACTATTGGCCATCTATAATGGTTGACACTTTTGAGTTCGTTAAGAAATGCCAAGAAAATACAAACTTCTATAACTCACCAGTAGAAGAGCTAAGCTCCATTCCCAATGGCCCTAGGATAGCTTAAGTATTTACTTGTAGCCATCGATTATTACAACAAATGGGTGGAAGCTGAAACTTTGGCAAGCATATCATCTGCAAACTGTCGAAAGTTCCTTTGGCGATAGGTGATCACGAGGTTTGGAAATCCGGAGGTCCTAGCGTCGGATAACGATACACAATTTTTTGACAAGAAATTTGGGGAATTATTGTCAGGCCTTGGAATCAAACAAAAGTTCTCCTCTGTGGAGTACCCCCAGAGCAACAGGCAAGCCTAGGCAGCAAAAAAGGTCATCTTAAGTAGGATGAAGAAGCGCTTGGATCAAAGGAAGGACTTCTGGGCAGATGAGTTAGCCTCGGTTCTGTGGTCCTACAAAACCACACCACAATCTTCTACCGGGGAGACGCCTTTCTGGCTTACCTATGGTGTGGATGCGGTTATTCCCGTGGAAATTGGGGAACCGAGCCTACGACTACTCCTCAGAGGAAGCGATAAAGTGACTCAGGAGGACCTGATAGACGAGACCAGGGAGATAGCCCACTTGTCAAAAGCGGCGCTGAAGCAAAGGTTAGCATTACGGTACAACCATAGGGTCCAAAACAGGAGGTTTGAAGAAGGCGACTTGGTACTGCGATGCAACGATATCGGCCCACCAACTCCGGGAGAGGAAAGCCCTCCCCTAATTAGGAAGGCCTTTACAGGATAAAAGAAGTGCATGGGAAGGGTGCCTACAAGTTAGAGCAGTTAGACAGAAAGGAGATCCCGAGGACTTGGAATGCAACGAACCTTAGGAGATTTTACTCCTAAAGGCTTGGCGATCTCCCGTTCAACCGGTTATCTTTCCTTTCTCACAAACTCATTTAATATCTCTACTTTCATTTACTTTCTCACAAAGTCAGCTTCCTGGGACTGATCACCCTGGGAATCATTTATGCAATGATATACAGATATCCATCTAATTACGGCCAACCGGTCAAACAAAAAGCGATATAGCGTTAAAGCAGCGAATATGACATTCTAATTATAAGATTCAAAATCATTAAAATGGTAGTCCAAAAGAGGATCACATCAGCCCAAGAACGACAAAATAATGAGTTTGGAATTACATACAAGGGGCATCACATTGGCCCAATAACGAAAAGAGTTAAAAAAATATTACAAGTTCCAAAACACCACTTCCTTGGGGTGTTGACAATCTTGCCATCTTGAATCATTTTAAAGGCACCAATAGCAGAAGTGTCGAAGTCGGGAGCAAGAAGAGAGACCTAAGCCGTGATCGCCTCCTCAGTAGCGGTGACGATCAGATTCTTGCCGGTAAAGAAATTCACAAATATAGTCGCATTGTAAGTATAGTTTCTAAACTAACAGAGATCCTTTCGTACAAAAGTTTGGTTGTCACAAGTAACAAAACCCAATAAAAATAAATAACTGAAGTATTCAAACCTCGGGTAGTCTTCTCAAGGAATTGCAGGGAAGTATGATTTATTATTGGTTATGAAAAACAGTATTTTTGGGTTTTTGAAAGGTTTGAACAAGAGAAATAAATTGCAGGAATTAATAAATCAATAGCTAAGAAAACTCTTGGCAAGGTATGAAAATTAGAAGTCCTATCCTAGTTATCCTTATCAGTTGTGATGAGAATTGCTCGTTGCTCCCACTTAGTCAACCTCTAACTATGAAGGTAAGTCAAGTGTATAAATAAATATGAATCCTCAAGTCCTAGTCAATTCCTAAGAAAAGACTAGAGTTAGGGAAATTCAAATCAATCAGCAAAGAATTCTAATTTTCAATCATCAGCTGAGTTTGATAACTCAAGAGTCTCTAATTACTCAACCAAAGCTAAGAGTGTAAAAAGCTAAATTAAAATCATATATTTGAAATACCTCAAATTATATAAATTAAGAAAATCCTAACATGAATGGTTCATAAGCCAAATTGAAAAGATAAATAACAATTAAAGTAATAGAATAAATAAAAGTAGAAAATAAATTAAAGGAACATTGAACCTGTAATTTGAAAAGAAGTAACCTAAACATAATAGAAATCCTAAATCCTAATCCTAAGAGAGAGGAGAGAACCTCTCTCTAATAACTACATCTAAAAACCTAAAATTATTAATTATGAATGTATGATCAGTATTCTTTGAGTCTCTGCATGTTTCTTGGCTTTATTCTGTGTTTCTGGGCCGAAAACTGGGTCAAAATGCGGCCTGAAATTGCTCCCAGCGTGTTCTGTTAATTCTGCAGATCGCGCATGTCACGCGTACACGTCATTCACGCGTGCGCGTCATTCAGCGTTTTTCCTTGCCACGCGTATGCGTCGTCTACGCGTTCACGTCATTCATGCAGACTCCAATCCACGCGTTCGCGTCAAGCACGCGAACGCGTCACTGCAATTTTCTCCAATTCGCGCGGTCGCGTGAGCCATGCGTCCGCGTCGGTGTTCGCTGGTCATCTCCTTAGTTTCTTGTGTTCCTTCCATTTTCGCAAGCTTCCTCTCTATTCTCTAAGCCATTCCTGCCCTATGAAGCCTGAAATACTTAACACACGGATCACGGCATTGAATGGTATAAAGGAGAATTAAAATACGTAATTAAAAGATCTCTAGGAAGCAAGTTTTCAACCATAAAACTAAACTAGGAAGGAATTGTGAAATCATGCAAATCATATGAATAAGTGGGCAAGAATTTGATAAAAATCACTCAATTAAACACAATATAAACCATAAAATAGTGGTTTATCAAGCGGCAATAGCCTCCCAAGCATCTTTAAGGATCTCTTTGTTCTTCTTATTCATGCTCACGGCCTCTTGGAGAGCAGAGTCATCTGACTTCACGGCCTCCGCCAACTTTTCCTCCAGCTCTTTCACTTTATTCTCCATTGCGGTGCCCTGGCCTTGAGCTTCATTGAGTTGCATGGAGAGAAGGAGGTCCCGATCCACGAGGCGATTAATTTTCTCGCTTGCCTCTTTCATCTTCTCCTCCTCCTCGGCAAGCTGGGTTTTTAGGGACTCCCCCTCGACCTTCTTGTTCGCAATGTCTCTCTAGGCAGCTCTGTGTTTTCCATCCAAGACTTGGCACTGAGCGAAGATTGGCTCCACCTTTCGAGCGATGGTGGCAGCCAAAGGAGGCTCCAGTACGTTCACCTCGCCTGAGCCGCCAGATCCTCGTCTTGAAAGAATTCCTATGTGCCCGACAGGATTTAGGAGTCAATGAAAAATCCTGCTTCGAAATTTTTCTCCATCGCTGTAAGAACTTATCCCGAGGTGGAGTCAGTCTTCCTTTTCTTAGGGTTGGGGATGATGATCATCTTGCCTCAAGCTCAAGCTCAACCCCTTTAGCCAGATCAGCCTCGTCGGTAGCTGGGTTCCCGGGAGGTGTCTAGATCGGAGGCTACGATTGAGCTTCGCTCTCGCCGACTTGAGGAACCTCGGGTGAACTGTCATCGTCACTACCATTCCCCAGGAAAAGGTGAGTTATCAAATGAGACAGAGAAGTGTGCTTGGTAGCCATCACAACTGAAATAGAACAAGGAGAAGGAAGTTAGGGGAAAGCAAATTTTGGATGTAGAAAAAGCAAGTTATGAAATCGGGGCTAGTACAGAAAGGTATAGACTGGGAAAATGGAAAAGCAATAGTAACAGACAAGATCTTACCCACACAATCATGGTTGGTAGCCCAATCACCCATCAAAAGATAAGGATTAAGGTTCTCAGAACCAAGACTTGCTAACAAGATGTCAGCGATTTGTTGATTCTGCCAACCTAACCCATCGTAAGTCATCTTAATTAAGTAATTGGAGCCAGCACCAAAGCTCCAGTAAGTCGGTACGCGCCACTCCCCTTCGAGAGTAAGCCAAAAGGTGTGACGACCTCGAGTTGGCCATACTTTGAAGGGGAGAATGGAAGTTGAACGCCTAGTGAGGTAAACATGGGCTTGAACACCCACAACCAATCGGGAACCAGGGGAGACGATAGGTTAAGTTGGAAAATACACTTCCGATCACCTGGCACGAAGACATCTTAGTTGGATTCTCGGGGACCACCCCCACACAATGCTCCCGAATTTCAAAACTCTTATAAATCCTCTTGGGTCACCATGGAGGATGTGCTCATGACGTCGGAAGTAACTCAGGCGTAACGATTTATGGGATGTTGCTGCACCATACCTACAGTGGGGGCACCACTTAAGTCAAAACGAGAAGTCGGAAGCTTGGCGAAAGCCAAAACTAAACTAAGTTCTATATTATCACTATCCTACACTATACCACATCATTTCCAGGCTTAAATCCAGGAAAGAAACACCTATGACACCCCCCTTATGAGCTAGCTAACAGGCACTAATTCAGATCAAAGCAAGCAGTGGTAAAATGCAGCAATATTAACGAAAGAAGCATTAAAATGAGCAAAAATAAGAACAAAAAGACTCATTTACCAGTATGTGAAGTAGGAAAAGGAGGAAATGGAAGATTACAACGGTGCAAAGACCCACGACTGACCCAGGGATAGAAGCAGAAAATCATAGAGGAAGAAGAAGAAGAAGAAGAAATGGCAAAAGTGGGGAGTAGCAGTTATGAGGTAAGTGAAAAATGAAAGGAAAATGTAATTGAGGGAATGGTAATCATCGAGGGAGGAGCGCAAAATGTCAAGGGTAAAATAGACCTTTTCTTCCGCTTTCAAATCATTCATAAAGAGCATTTAATGCTCTTGCCACGGAAACTGAAGCGACCCCTCCAAGCAACGGCGAAGAGCAACTCACGTGCACGAGGAAGGTACTAGAAGCATTTCTTGGATAGCCGAACTAGCAATCAAAAGGGAGCAACTACGCAAGAAGACAACGGGCCAGGGTTAATGCGCCAACCGCGATTCTCACGACTTGCCACATTAGGGGCACTATTTTGGTCCAGCCTAATAACGGACGGAAGTTCACCCGACCTACTCTCGAATTTGGCGGATCCCCGGCCCACCCAAACCAACTCGCCTCTCGTAAGGTCATTCTCCAATGAGGGAGTGGACAACTGACGGTCTGGACAGCTGGAGGATGTTTGACGAATGAATTTTTTGCCGGTATAGAAATTATCAAGTAATCAATCGTAGTATAGTCTAAACCGACGCAAAATCCATCATCAAACAAATCTACAATCTAAAATCGAGACTATTAGTCCCGAGTCGTTCTTCCCTAGGAATGCTACAAGGGTGCATGTTATTGGTTAAGTGGTCTTTTGTGGCTTGAAGAGTGTGGCATAAGAGTGCTAATAAAAGAAAACAACAATCAATCAATATTAAAAGCCTTGGCCAAGGTTGAACATTGGAAGTCCCATCACTATAGCCTCCCTCAATTGTGATAACAAAGGAGTGTTGCTTCACTTAGTTAACCCCTAATTATAGAAGAAAGTCAAGTAAAAGTAATTAACTCAAGTCACAAGTCCTAGTCTTACCCTAGGGAAGTCTAGCTTTAGTGCACTCTAAGTCAATTAGCAATCCTTAATTCTTAATCAACAATTGACATCCATTATTCAAGTGTCTCCAATGACTCAACCACTAGGCCAAGTGAGGGAATGCTACTCCATATCTAAAGTTGGCATTTTCTCAAACACTTGGAGAGCAAGAATGAAAGACATAGTAAAATTGAGAAGAGATTTAGAATTAAAGCAATTCAACACAAGAGATTAACAACAATCAACAATGAACAACAATGAAAATGAGATCTTCAATGAATCAATAAAATCCAAAACAACAAAGTTAAACCTAAGATCTATAAGAATTGAACAATTAGAAACACTAATTGAGATTAGAGAAGAGGATCTACAACATGAACAAAGTAAATTGAGTGTTGTACTAGATCTCACCAAGGAATGGTTGAGAATTGAGAAATTGAAGATGAATCCTAGAGAGAAGTTGGAGTTTCTCTCTCTACAAATGTAACTAACTAAAAATATCTATCTCAGGATCTCAAATTAGTCTATGGATGTGAATGTATGTTAATCCCCTTCAATCCTTGGCTCTTATATGCATTTTGGCGCCAAAGTTGGTTGTTGAAACCTTCCAAAATTGCCAGGCACGTGTTGCCTTAATGAAGTCATGTGCGATCATCGACGCGTGCGCGTCCCTGGCCGATTCCGCAATGTGCGCGCACGCGTCTTGTGCGCGTACGCGTGCATGGCTGACTTTGCTTCTTTGACTTTTTATACTTCTCTCCACTTGCATGCTTCCTTCCCTGCTTCCTTTGATCCATGCCTAGCCTACTCCAATCCTGGAATTACTAACGAACATATCAAGGCATCTTATGGAATCAAAGAGAAACTAGAATTCATCAAAATAAGGCTTAAAAAGCATGTTTTTACACTTAAGCACAAATAAGGGAGAGATAACAAAACCATGCTAATTCCTAGGCTAAATGTGACAAAAGGTTATCAAAATACTCTAAATTCAATACAAAACAAACCGTCAAATTGGGGTTTGTCAATGCTTTCAAACCCAGGGGCCCAAGCGAAAGAGCTCACACGACGACAACAGATAAAGGGAGGGGGACCTATCCCACTCCCAAGTAAGTTGTCCTTTACCTAATTAGTCGTCTCATCGTATGAACACTTACTTTAACATCGGAATGTTCTTACAGGTGGCCCCACCGGCCAACCCACCAACGATCGTGGTTGCACTTTCCCTCGCAAAACTCGTGCCCAATTTCAAATACCTCATATTCTTTTGTTGCTCACAACTAGCCACCGACTGACATCTCATCCCAGTGAACTACCGAACAGAATCATCCCCACAATATGGTAGGGTGAGGTGGAGAGAAATTGACCTTTTGGACACACAATTGAAAAGTTTGTGAAAACATTAAGAATTATAATATTTTTGGTCATATAGTTATACCACTAACTTCTTGTGTATTTGTAATATATGTATCTCAAATATAGTAAAAGATAAATCAATTATACTACCGTAATTAAAATGTAAAAAATTAAATATAATATTTTGCAGTCATCTAGACTTTTAGTGTGCCAAGTAGCTTAAATGATGGATGACTTTACAAATTACTAATACTTGTTCATGTCAAGAATGTCTCTTTCGTTAGTCTGATACAGCTAAGTCATTGACGAAGAAAGAAACTAAGCAAAGAAAAAGAACGAAGGAAGGAAGGAAGAAAAATTAGAAAAGAGAGAGCTAAGTGGGGAATATAAAAAAGTGCTGCCTATGATTCTATAAAGATAAACCAATTATAGCTTGAAGTAATAGGTGGGGTGCATATATTGATTCTTATCGCATGATAATAGAGTATGACAAATGAAGTGCAAAAACAAAAATCACACTTTCATGGATATGAAGCAAAAGATAGGTGGGATTCAATCGAAGCTGTAGTAGTAGTAATAGTAGTACTCATCAATGAATAATAAATGGAACCTGATATGACTAAGATCTAAGCCACCCTAATCAAAATATCTCATCAGAAGTCAATTACACGAAAATATTGGTCCATCAAGCAGTAATGCAGCACCTAACTGTTATGTCAAGCGTGGGAAAAAAAAAGTAAACACCAAACTATTTCTTTATCTTCTTTAAATTTTTGGTGTGAATATATACTTCTTAACTACTTTTGGATATTATCGAAACATTATATATTGCGAACAATTCACCTTTAGATTCAGGTTAAAGCTAATTGTGATGAAAATAAAATTAAACTATTCTAGAAAGCAATAGTCTTAGCTTCTAAAAATAATTTTTATAGTTAATTATAAAAAATATAAAAAAAAATTGATTTTTAGTTACTTGATGTTGACTAAAAAAATTAATTAATAATTTAAAATTAAGATAAATAATATAATAATTTAAAAAATCAATTGATGTTGAATAAAAAAAAAAAGTTAACCTTCTAACAGTATTTTAATTATGTTATAAATTATGTGCTAGATTTTTCTAAGTGTGTTTTTGTATATATTTTCAAGATTTTGTTGGAAAAATAAATCAAGGATTTGATAAATGTGTCTCAAACATGTTATATATATATATCCTACTAATAATTGCATGAAATTCTTTACTTACAAAAAGGAAATCTTCGTAATTGCGTTGGATCTGTAATTGTATGAATCGAAACCATTAAATTTATATATTTTATAGATTTTGAGCATTTTTTTAATTCTAGAGAATCCATTATATATGTTTAAGTTATTTTATCGAAAATTACGTGGAGAGTTACTGTAGAGTCACCTAAATTAATACTCAATTTTTCGATCTCTTTAAAAAAGTATCGACAAATATTTCAACTATTTTAAATGAAAATTTGCGTAAAACTAATTTTGTAAAATTGATTTTAATTAGGAGTAAATTAGTGTTAATATAATTTATGTTTGATAATTTTTATATTAAAATAGATTATAATAACATCAATATTGGTTGGATTATATTGTTTAAAATAACTTTTAAATAAAAAATACTAAAAAGAACATAAATTTAAATAAATTTTATTAATTAATTTTATAATAAAAATTAATATTTACTTATTAAATTAAAAATAATTTATAAAAATTGATAAAATATATTTTATATCAAAAATAGAAATATTATATAAATAATATATCAACATATATTTTATTAAATTACATTACTCATTTTTTTATTTAATATTATTTTGTATTATAAATTTTTATTATTTATGAATTTATTATTAATTATAATTAATTTTTTATTTACTTTGTTTTTTAGTGGATCAATAATTTATATTATAACAAAATTATAATAATAAACATAAAATACAAGAATTATATTTATAAATTTTAACAGAACCAAATACAAAATAAAAAAATTTACAAAACAAAAATAAAATATCATAAAGAATAGAAGAATAGAACTTATATAAAAAAATAAAAATTATAAATCTATAAAAACATTAAGAATTTAAAAATTAATTTTTTATAGTTTATAAAAAATTGAATTTTACTTAGTCAATTACTTTTTTAATTTAAAAAACTTTTATTTTTTTAGAGAATTTAAAATTAATAATTAATAATATAACATTTACAATAAATATAATAATTTACAAAATTAGTTGATGTTGACTAAAAAAAGTTAACCTCTTAGCAGTATTTTAAGTATGTTATAAATTATTTGCTATATTTTTTAAGGCAATTCATCTAAATAAATTGTTTCACTTTTAAAATTACGCAAATGCATTATTTCCAAAACGAAGACGTAAATGCATTGTTTCATATATCTATGAAAACCGCTACTGACAGTAGCGGTTTACACAAACACAGAAACCGCTATTGCCTGCCGCGGTTTCTACATGATTATGATTGGTCATAAACCGCTACTACCAGTACGTAAGCCGCTAGAGGCAGCAGCCGGTTTACGTTGAGTATGAAAATAAATAGTAAAACTAATCTTTATCTAAAAAATAATTACAAAACAAATAATTAATGATATATACTATTTAAATAATATCATAAATAAAAAAATTTAATTTATTATTTCACAATATAATTTAAAAAATATAAATATGCATGTAATAAATTTTTTATTTGTATTTATTATTAAAAGTGAGACTAAATTACAAATAAAAAAAATACAATACTCAAAGTATTAAATTATATAAATCAACACTAATTTTTTTATTCTCATCTCTTTTAAAATTTATAAATAATAAAATAATTTATTTTTAGCTAAAAGTTCACTGAATCATATATTTTTCTCTTTAAAAATCACTTCATTCTCTTTTATTTATATCAACCATACAAAAGAGATTCGGAGAGTTTGGAACATGGGTTATGTTCTTTGTTGCTAATTTGCATTTGAGGTTCTAGCTAAATGAATTTTTTTTATTTGTACAACTTTGTTGTTTTATGCCAAGAAATAAAAATTATTTGCATTTAATAGTTGATTGATTGGATAAATAATAGTGATAGCATCATAATTTTGATGAATAAAATAAAAAATATAAATATGCATGTAATAATTTTTTATTTGTATTTATTATTAAAATGAGACTAAATAGCAAATCAAAGAGGCAGTATTCACAGAGTACTAAAATATATAAACTAAGACAAATTTTTTTTATTTTCATCCCTTTTAAAACTCATAAATAATAAAATAATTTATTTTTAGTAAAAAATAGTGAATTTTTTTATTTGATTTGCTATTTTTAGTGAAAAAAATTCAGTCTCTTACTTTTAAAATATATCAAAACTCAGTCTCCACCACCAATGTTTCAACTCATTTAAATAGAAATTTGCATACAATTAATTTTATAAAATTGATTTTAATTAGGAGTAAATTAGTATTAATATAATTTATATTTGATAACTTTTATATATATAACAAAGTAAATATTATTTGGATTATATTGCTCGAAATAACTTTTAAATAAAAAATACTAAAAAGAATATAAAATTAAATAATTATTTTATTTTAGATATTTAAATAAATTTTATTAATTAATTTTATAATAAAAATTAATATTTATTTATTAAATTAAAAATAATATATAAAAATTGACAAAATATATTTTATACAAAAATAAAAATAATATATGAATAATATATTAAAATATACTTTATTAAATTATATTACTCATAAATTTTCTAGTACTCTGAGTGTTCTTTTATTTAATATTTTTGGATTATAAATTTTCATTACTTATGATTTTATTATTAGTTATAATTAATTTTTTATTTACTTTATTTTTTTAGTAAATCAATCATTCATATGATAACAATATTATAATAAAAACATAAAATACAAGAATTATACTTATAAATTTTAATAAAGCCAAATACAAAATAAAAAAACTTACAAAACAAAAATAAAATATCATAAAGAATAGAAGAAGAGAATTCATATAAAAAAATAAAAATTATGAATTTGTAAAAATATTAAGAATTTAAATTTTTTATAGTTAATTATAAAAAAATAATTTTTACTTAGTCATCATTATTTTTTAAATTTAAAATTTTTTATTTTTTTAAAGAATTTAAAAGTAATAATTAATAATTTAAAATTTAAGATAAATATAATAATTTAAAAAATTAGTTGATGTTGACTAAAAAACAGTTAACCTTCTAGCAGTATTTAAAGTTAAGCTTCCAGCAGTATTTTATGTTATAAATTATGTGCTATAATTTTCCATGTGTAGTTTTGTATATAATTTCAAGATTTTGTTAAAAAAATAAATCAAGGATTTGATAAATACTAGTAGTACTCCAACTATAATCGTATAAAGGTCTTTGTCTGAAAAAAAGCAAATCTTTATAATTGTGTTGGATTTGTAATTGCGCGAATCAAATCGAATTGAAGTTGATCGATTTATATATTTCATAAATTTTGTGCAACTTTTTTAAATTTCAGAGAGAATCGATTATATATGTTTAGCCAATTTTGCCAAAGATTATTGTGCCGTGAATTACTGCAGAGTCGCTAAACCAATATTCAATTCGTCGCCTTTACTTTTTTAAAATATATCAAAACTCAAAAGTATTTACAGATATTTCAACTCATTTAGAGGAAAATTTGCATAAAATTATTAATTTTGTTAAATTGATTTTAATTAAAAGTAAGTTAGTCTTAACATAATTTATATTTAATAATTTTTATATTAAAATAGATTATAATAAGATAAATATTGTTTGGATTATATTATTTAAAATAATTCCTGAATAAAAAATACTAAAAAAATATGAATTTAAATAATTATTTTATTTTAAATATTTAAATAAATTTTATAATTAATTTTATAATAAAAATTAATATTTACTTATTAAATTAAAAATAATATATAAAAAATTGACAAAATATATTTTATATCAAAAATAAAAATAATATATAAATAATATATCAAAATATACTTTATTAAACTATGTTATTCATAAATTTTTTAGTATTCTTAGTACTTTTTATTTAATATTATTTTGGACTATAAATTTTCATTATGTATGACTTTATTATTAGTTATAATTAGTTTTTATTTTTTTTAGTGAATCAATAATTTATATTATAATAAAATTATAATAATAAACATAAAATACAAAAATTATACTTATAAATTTTCACAAAATCAAATACAAAATAAAAAAATTTACAAAACAAAAATAAAATATCATAAAGAATAGAAGAAGAAAACTTATATTAAAAGAATTATAAATTTGTAAAAACATTAAGAATTTAAAAATTAATTTTTTACAAGTAATTATAAAAAAAATTGATTTTTACTTTGTCATCATTATTTTTTTAATTTAAAAGCTTTTATTTTAAAAAAAATAAAATTAATAATTAATAATTTAAAATTTAAGATAAATATAATAATTTAAAAAATTAGTTGATGTTTACTTAAAAAAGTTAACCTCCTAACAGTATTTTAATTATGTTATAAATTATGTGCGAGATTTTTTTATGTGTATTTTTTATATATTTTCAAGATTTTATTGAAAAAATAAATCAAGGATTTAATAATTTTGCCTCAAACATGTTTTATATATACACTAGTAGTACTACCTACTATAATTGCAAGAAATTCTTTACTTACGAAAAGCAGATCTTTATAATTGTGTTGCATTTGTGATTGTGTGAATCGAATTGAAGTTGACAAATTATTAAATTTACATAGATTTTGTACTTTTTTTATAATTTTAGAGAATCCATTATATATGTTGAATCTATTCTGACGTTTGTGGAATTACTGTACAACCATCTAAATCAATACTCAATTTGTTGTCTTCTACTTTAAAAACATATCAAAACTCAAAAGTATCAAATGTATCAACTAATTTAAAAGAAAATTTTCATAAAATTAATTTTATAAAATTAATTTTAATTAGAAGTAAGTTAGTGTTGATATAATTTATATTTGACACTTTTTATATTAAAATTAATTATAATAAAATAAATATTATTTGAATTATATTGCTCAAAATAATTTTTAAATGAAAATACTAAAAAAACATGAATTTAAATAATAATTTATTTTAGATATTTAAATAAATTTTATTAATTAATTTTATAATAAAAATTAATATTTATTTATTAAATTAAAAATAATATATAAAAATATACAAAATATATTTTATATCAAAAATAGAAATAATATATGAATAATATATCAAAATATACTTTATTAAATTATATTACTCATAAATTTTTTAGTACTCTTAGTACTCTTTTATTTAATATTCTTTTAGATTATAAATTTTTATTACTTATGATTTTATTATTAGTTATAATTAATTTTTTATTTATTTTATTTTTTGTAGTGAATTAATAATTCATATTATAACAAAATTATAATAATAAAGATAATATATAAGAATTATACTTATAAATTTTAACAGAACCAAATACAAAATAAAAAAACTTACAAAACAAAAATAAAATATCATGAAGAATAGAATAAGAGAACTTATATAAAAAAAATAAAAATTATGTGTTTGTAAAAACATTAAGAATTTAAAAATTAATTTTTTATAGTTAATTATAAAAAAGTTGATTTTTACTTAGTCATCATTATTAGTTGATGTTAACTAAAAAAATTAACCTTCTAACCGTATTTTAATTATGTTATAAATTATTTATTAGTTTTTTATGTATTTTGTTTGTATATATTTTCAACATTTTTTTGAAAAATAAATCAAAGATTTCATAAATGTGTCTCAAAGCAATTTTAATGGGATCAATTTTGGGTATCATTTTTTATCTATATAATAAATGAATTAATTTAAAATTAAAACTGTGTCTTAGATATTATTTTTGAAATAATATTGGTATTAATAAGGAAATATCGTATTATGTTAAAGACAAAAAGAGTAAAATGTTACTACTTGTTTAAACTCATTAAATTATTATTATTATTATTATTATTATTATTGTTATTATTATTATTATAACGTTATTTTATTGTAATATTGTAATAAAAACTCAATCAAAATTTATTTAAATAATTTTGATGTACGCAGTTGTATTCCTACATTTTATTACTCTATTTTTTATTATCTTTTTATCAATTTATTAATAAAAAAATAGATTCAAATCAATTTAACATAAATTCTTTTCTAAATTATTTATAAAATTCTAAAATTATTATTTTATTTATGTAATGTTTTACATGTGTAATATTTTTTTAATATGTAATGTGTTTCTTTTTAATGTTGTTATGCTTAATTAGGTAATAGTTTAAAATATATTTTTATTAGTATATAATATCTTTTAAATACAGTATATAATTATTAATTTTATAATTCTATATTTTTATTTTAGTTAAATTTTATAATTTAATTAAAATTATTTAAAATAATTAAAAATAATTTAAAATTTAAATTGAAATGAGATTAAGTATTGGAGTAACAAATTTTATATTAAATTTTAAATTAAATATTATGATATATAGTCTTATAAATATTTATGTAATATTTTATGAAATCAAAAAATACAATTAATATCAAATATTGGAGATGCTTTTAAACAAAAAATATCAAAAATATAGTATTACTTATAATTGCTTGAAATATCAAAAATACAATTAATATCAAAAAATATATAGTATTACTTATATTATAATTGCTTGAAATTATTTACTTAAAAAAAAGCAAATCACTGAAATTGATAAATCCATATATTTCATAAATTTTGTACAATCTTTTAAATTTTAGATTCTCTTGTATATGTTTGATCTATTTTGTCACCGATTATTCTTCGGTGGAGCCACCCACAAAGCCGCCGAAACCAACACTCAGTTTTGCATCTCTTACTTTAGAAACATATCAAAACTCAAAAATAGTAACAAATGTTTCAACTAACTTAATTGAATTAACTTGGTAGTAGTTGCAGCTTATTATAGTAGTGTCTAAATAAGTGAATTATTGATCCTTATTAATTAAAGTACTATCAACTTTTGGCTTCCTTAATCAATAACTTTTCGGTGCTGCCATTGGATTTGATGAAATGGAATGAGTAGCTACCATCTAACAAAGCTTCAGTTTCTTAAAACTTAATGACCCACAGTTCTTTGCCTTTATCTATGTAGGGACAAAAAGCCAATAGGTTGTGCTCACAATTTTTTTATAATAGATATGATTTTAATATCAATATTCTTTTAACCATTAATATCTATTTTTTTAATATCTATATTTTTTTAACCATTAATATATATTTTTTTAACCACATCACAATAGATACTAATAAATTCGATATTCTAATAAAAAAAATTGGCCATAAAAGTTATGGATTAAATTGCAAGCTTGAAGAAGTAGGTAAATTGTATCCTGCAAGAACATGAGAGAAGTTGGTTGGCAGCTATGGGTGGTAAAACAGGTTAAATCTGTTGAGTCGACCCGTTAAACCCGTTAAAAACGGGTCGGATTAGAATTTAAAATTTGTCAAATTCATGCCGTCAAATTGGCGAGTTTTGGCAGGGCGGGCTGGTCCGTCGGGTCAAAAATTTTTATTTTTTTATTAAATAAAAGAGTGATTACTATTATAAAATTAATAATTATAGAATTTTTAAACACTTTTTTGTTTTTATTTTTATTCTTTTTTAGTTATTAACTTTATTTATTTTATTACAATTTCGTATATTTGTTCAAATTATGTGACTTATTTTTTAAAATAAAGATGATTCTGTTAACAAATATTATTTTGAACAATTTTATTGAAGTTAAAAATTAAAAAAAAGATAGTCAAAAAATTTATATTATAATTTGACTACTTTTTATTTGTATTTGATTTTTTAATTATTATTTTTTGGTTATTTTTAATGAATTTTATTTTTCAAAAAAAAAGAGTCAAGCGGGCTAGCCCGCCAATCCGTCATAAAGTGGGGCAGACTAGCATTTTGAACCCATCTTAGTTGGCGGGGCGAGGCGGAACGGGACGGGCTAGCCCGCTTTGCCACCCCTATTGCCAGCGATACAAGCTCCATAGCACTGGTGGCTAACATAGATTTGGCAGTAGAGTTCGTGATGACGGTACCAAAGAAGGAAGAAATAGGTAAGGATAGATTGGTAATTTTAGAGTTTATTTTGAATGAATAGAGTAATTGCAATTTAATTCAGAATCAAACTCAATAGGTAACGTTTTAAACTGATTGTGAGGGAAGTGCAAATTTTGTGAAAAATAATGATATGATTAATGATGGGAAATTTGAGAAAATAATTATCTGAAATTATGTGAATAATGGGCTGAATAAAAGGTTCATTAGGCTAAAAAATGCAAATAAAAAAATATCCTTTTATGCCCTAATAACATGGGATATGCCAATTTTGTGAATGGTAACAGTTTTGGCTTTGTCCCACTAATCAGAAGCCCACATCATGCGGATAGAGGCTGCGAGCTTGAGTTGGACCTTCTGGGTCGGGTTGGATCCACTCCAACATATGGTTTCTGCGTTGCTTTCCATGGGGAGAATGAAGGGGAGAATGGTGGAAGTGCCGGCACGCCATTTTTGCGCAACAAAAGAGACTGACTTTCTAGCGATCAACAATGAGAGTATGGTGGCGACGACGTCGTTGGGTTTGTTGTCATGGACGTTGAGCCTGAGCAACGGTTGACGATGCGCCTTCCTATGGAGACTGAGACCACGCTTGGTTACTTGGTTTCGCTGGCGACGGAGGGGTTCCGTTCTTCCAGAAACGGTGGGTCCGATGGGATGAGGAGGTGAGCTGTTCAATGCTCGAAAAAGGTAAAGTGCCTACCGGGTTGGGTCCGTTGAAGATAGAGAAGAAGCGCTTGTTGAAGACCATATGAACTCGGATGATGAGGGGCTTAATGATGGTAATATTAAAACTGGAGTTGGCGTGGATATTGGGGTTGGAAAATAGGAAATCAGAAACGATAAGGCATGGGAACGGGAGGAGCAGATGCTTGAAAATTGAAGGACGTGGGAATTGGCTGTTGAGTTAGGAGAGGTGCAGTACAACAAAAAAAGATGATATCATGGCAATTCTTCAAGTATAGAATGAAGAATTTGCTGAAAAAAAAAGAGGCTGGTAAAGCAGAAAGAAAAAGCTTGAAGATGCAGACCTAAAAATAAAAAAAAAAAGTGTGTGATAAAATTTTAAAATAATTTTTAGTTCTTGGAATGTTAGGGGGTTACATGGTGTTAGAAAATTGAGTATGGTGAAGGACCTAAAAAAGAAGCAAAAATTGAATGTTAGGATTGATTGAATCTAAGATGCAAGTTGTAACTAACTTTGATGTAGTACGTATTTAGGGGAGTGATGCTGTAAGGTGGGAGTATGTAGGTTTGGAAGGTACATCCGAGGGTCTGTTGTTAATGTAGGATGATACGATGTTTAGAATGAATAATTGTTATAAAGGGAAAAGATGGTTATGTGTTGAAGGAGTTCTATTAAAAAATGAGTTCAATTGTACTTTTTGTCTGGTATATGGTGCTCATACTGGAGTGGAGAAATTTACTGTATAGGAGAAATTGAGCTATATAACTGGCTTATGTCAGGTTTTGATATGTTACATGGGTGACTTTAATAAGGTAACACAGATGAAAGAGAGGAAATGACAGATAGGATAACAGTGTCGGCAGAAAATTTTAAAACTTGGATCCAAGATATGCAGTTAATGGACTTGCCATTGAATGATAAAAAATTTACATGGTTCAGAAGTCGGTCTTGCAGTCATATTAATAGAGTTCTGTTGAGTGTGGAAAGGATTGGGGAGTTCCCGGCAATTCGACTAAAAGGTGGTTTGAGAGGTTTGTCAAATTATTACCCAGAAATAATTTTGGACTCTAAGTTCATAGGTAGTCCCCTACCTTTTCGGAGCTTAGATTCTTGAATTACACATGAGGCTTTTCTAAGAATGGTTAGGGAGGATAGGAGAAATCTTATTGAAGTGTAGTTCATAGATAAGTTGAAGGTTTTAACAGTTTCTTTGGAGAGATGACATAAGGATAATTTTGGTGACTTAGACAAGAAGATTCAGTGCTTTGAAGATGAGATTAAAAAGATAGATTATATGGCTAGCATTGGGGTTCATGATAGTACAATGGAGGATAGAAGAAAGGTGCTAGTAAGTTTGTGTAAGAAATGGTATATGAGAAAAGAAATGTACTGGAAACAAATGTTGCGATTCAGGCATGCGAAGGAAATGGATAAGAATACTAAGTATTTCCATAACTTGGCAAGAAGGAGAAACAATAGAATTGATACGTTGGTAATTAATAGAAGGTTGATAAGAAATCAAGCTCGGATCAAGATTGCTATCAGAGAGTTTTATAAGGATCTGTATCATCAGGAGAGATCGCCGATTGTGGGATTTAGGGATGGGTTGGTAAATCAAATAGATGAAGAAGAGTCTATAGCATTAGAGAGAATGTCGATGATGGAGGAGGTTAGAAAGGCGCTTTTGGATTGTGAATCATCTAAGGCTCCATGTAGTGATGGGTATAACATGAATTTCATTAAAAAGTGTTAGGATGAGATTGGTTCAGAGTTCACGGTAGTTGTGTTGGATTTCTTTGGGTCATCAAGGTTACCTTCTAATTCAAATATTATGTGGGTGGCCCTAACACCTAAATTCGTTGGAGCCAAGGAGATTAAGGACTTTTGGCCGATTAGCATGGTAGGTTGCATCTACAAAGTAATCTCTAAAGTGATGGTCAGAAGGATGAGATAAGTGATGTCATGTCTAGTAGGAGAGACTCAGAGTGCATTTGTGAAAGGTCGGAAAAATACATGATGGAGCTCTTATTGCGTGCGAAACAGTGCAATGGCTTAAGCTGAGAAAGAAGAAAGTACCGATCATTAAATTACTTTCAGAAGGCTTATGATAGAGTAAAGTGAAGTTGTGTGGATATTGTGTTATAAAAGATGTGCTTTGATTGAAGGTGGAGGGAGTGGGTGAAGGAGTGTGTTGGTACAACTTCTATGTCAATTCTGATAAATAACTCACCATCAAAACTTTTTAAGATGGAGAGGGAGTTGAGACAAGGTGATTCACTGTCTCCATTTTTGTTCGTCTTTGTTGTTGATGTTTTGCATAGGATAGTGGGTGAGGCTATCAAAAACAGATGTATTTCGCCCTTATTGATTAGCAAGAATAATATAGAGTTGTCACATCTCTAATTTGTAGATGATACTATATTGTTTTGCCTACGGAGGAGGAGACCATCAGAAATTATGCAAGGTTGCTAAGGTGTTTTGAGATGATGTCGAGATTAAGTATCAACTTTGATAAATCTAGTTTTATCCCAATCAATTGTGAACAACAGTGGATTTTTAACATATGCAAATTACTGGGATGTAAGGAGGCTAACCTTCCAGTGAAATATCTTGGCATATCCCTATGAACGAACCCAAGGTTGGTAAGGACTTGGAAGCCGATAATTGATAAATTGGAGGAGAAGCTTAGCTTGTAGAAAGCAAAAGTGCTCAATAAATCTAGTAAGTTGGTCTTTATTAATCTATGTTAAATAGTTTGCCGATGTACTATTTGAGCCTATATAAGATGCCAAAGACAGTGGCAGAAAAGTTGATTTCATTGCAGAAAAAGTTCCTACGGAGGAAGGCAGGAATGGTATGGCACTGGTTAAATGGGATGTGGTTCAGGCTCCAAAAAATTTGGGTGGGCTGGGGGTGGGTGATGTCATAGTTAGGAACACAACACTCATATTCAAGTGGTGGTGGCATTTTTCAAAAGAGGAGTGTCCATTATGAAAAATATTGTATGCTCTTATTATAGTTTGAACTCTAATGTGATGTTATCAAATAAGACATTGCCTAATAGAGAGGGTCCAAGGAAGGATATTTGTCTGCTGCAGTTCGAGGATAATAATGTGAGAGACAAGATAATTGTTAGGTTGTCTATGGAGGTGGATGATAGAAGAAGGACTCGCTTCTAGGAAGATGTGTGGTTACAAAATGGGTTGTTAAAAAACGTTTTTCAAGGCTCTTCTCTGTTTCAAACCAAAGAGGATCGGTCATAGGGAATTGTGGGTTTTGGGTTGGGTTAGAGTAGACTTAGAACTTCTAGTGGAGGCGACATTTATACCAATGAGAGTTGGAATTAGTGGACTAGTTGTATGAGACTTTAAGGCCTGTAAAGTTAGCTAATGAAAGGCAAGATAGACTTGTGTGGAAGTTTGACAAAGAAGGCATTTTCTCTACTAACTCTTTTGTGTAGGTGGTACAATCAGAAACACTTCTAGAGAATGTCACCAACTATAACTTCACTAGAACCATATGAAAAGGTTTGGTTCCACCACGAGTGGAGTTATTTATTTGGTTTATTTTTATAGGAAGAGTGAATACTAAAGAACGATTGTATCGGTTGAGAATCATTACTTAGGGTGATAACATATGTGCATTGTGTAAAAAAGATATCGAACATATTCATCACTTGTTTCTTGACTGTGGATTTACTTGGCAGGTGTGATGTGCATGGCTCTCTGATTTTGGGAGGCTGTAGTCGATTTCGGGATCGCTGAAAGAACATTTTGAGAGTCGGACATGTGTCGTTAATAGAAAAGAGGAGCGTAAAAAGTGGCTCATATGTTTCTTTGTAGTTATTTGGAATGTCTGGCTAGAAAAGAATGGGCGAATCTTTCATAACAAGGAAGCAGGTGTTGAAGAAGTTTTTCACTTATCATTGACCAGTTATAGAGTGTGGAGTAGTATGGTTCCCTTCTGTTGTTGATGGTAATGCTGGAGATAACATTGGGGATAGTTATTAATATATTTTACATTGGATGTTGGTTTTTGTGACTTTGTTCTACTGTCGCTCCCCTCTACCATGTTGAGCTCGCTTGTTCAAAAATAACTATTATATAGATGTATCAAGAGGTTTTGCATATATTTTGGATAATTTAAATTTTTTAAATTGTTAATTTTTTAGCATTCAAGGAAATATGTGATAGATTGAAGTTATTTTATGATGTTACTCAACTGTTTTCTGGTTCTAAATTTTCAACTACCAATCTTATTTTAATCTGGTTTGTAAAATAAAAATTTCATTGGATGAATGGCAACTTTCTAGTAATTCTTTAATTGCTAATATGGAATCTAGCATGAAGAAGAAATTTGAGAAGTATTGGGATGAGATTCATGACATTATGGGTGTTGCTGTTGTTTTAGATCCTAGGTACAAGATGGTTGGGGTTGAGTTTTAATTTGAAAAAATGTATCCAGATCCAACAAAATATTCCAAGCAAGTTGACAAAATTCATCAATTATGTAATGAGTTGGTTAATGAATATAATCAAAAAATGAGTTCTGATGTGTCACATGTTGATATAAAAAAAATTGATAAGAGTGGAAATATAAGCCTATTTGGGGGTGATGATTATAAGGAGTATCTTAAAAGAAGAAAAATGACAAAGGGCTCATGTGTGAATGTTGAGTTTGATCATTATCTTGAGGAAAAAATTCATCCTCCAAATAATCATAACTTTAATATTTTGAAATGGTGGAAGAACAACTAAATAAAATTTAAAGTTCTTGCAAAAATATCCAAGGATATATATGTCATTCCGGTGTTCACTGTTGCTTTTGAATATGCTTTTAGTACAAGTAGTTGTGTAATTTCTTCTCATCGCGAAAAGCTCAAAGAAAGCATAATTGAAGGTTTGATGTGTGGCCAAAGTTAGTTATGGGCAGCCTTAAGGAGTAAAGGACGATTTCAAAACTACGTTGAACCTTAGGGACGATTTTGTATACAAAAAAATGTTGGAGACGAAAGAAATTTTCAGCCTATACCTTAAGGACCAAAATCGTACTTAACCCTAAAAATTAAGATAGAACCCTATAAATTAAAATTAACTAATTTTGTGAGAATTTATTCTCAAAGTTTTAAACCAACCAATCAAGGATGTAAATTATTAAGAAATGATAATTCAATATATAAATTTGGGCTAATTAATCATCATTCAATCAAAAATATACATGACCTATTTTTTATCCTTTTACACTCACAAAATTCCATACAAAGAAAGTGAGGTTCATGTCAAAACACACAAGAACAAGAACCAGCAGAATAACTAAAAGAAACCAAATTTAAACTACTTCCTTTAAACCAAATTTTACACTCATTATTTCTTCTTTCATCTTATCCAAATTTAATCTACTTCTTTTAAATATAATTCTATTTTTAGCATTCTACAATACCAAATTATAGCATAAAGACAAAGCATCATACCTCTTTTACTTTGTTTGGCATTTTTAGTTCTAGCCATATTTCAAAACATGACAACGTATTTTCTAACTATATCCACACCAAATTTTGCTCCCCAAATACCCCATGACATTTTGCATCTAAAGAAAGGAAAACTACCAAAAGTACCCACAAAGTTTACAAACACTAACAAATATACCCATAAACTAAGAAAATTAACGATGTACCCATGAAAGAGGGGTTCCGTACGATAAAAATATCTAAACCCTAATTTTTTGTTAATTTTTTAATAAAATTCCCAAACTACCCCACCCTCAAACTCAACTAACTTTTTCAACCTTCCATAACCCAACCTGCACCTTTAAAGTCATTGCCATAGAGTCTGAAACTACTCCTATAACAAACCAGGCCGAAATCAATAGTAGTGGTGGTAGTGGTGGAGGATCGAACCTCAACCAGTTCAGTCATAACTTTACAACTCATACCCAAACTAAATCAATCAAACACCAAAAAATACCAAAACATAAAAATTTTGAAATCTATTCATCCAATTTCAATTCACTTTAGAAAAATCAGAAGCAGAAACAACCATCAACCATCAAAAACCAACAAATTCATTCATCCAATTTGAAATTTACATTAGCAAAAATCAGAAGTAGAAGTAGCCATCAACCGGATCTTCTGTAAATTAATCTCAGCCTTCATAAAAAATAGAAGCAGATATAAAAAAATCAGAAAAAGTATCTTTTTAGTAGTAACTAAATCAATTTTGGTAAAGAAGAAAAATAAAATAAAATAAAATAAAAAATATTTTTAAAAAAAAAGAAATACTTTTTTTCACCGGTTGTAACATCGTCGAAGGCAGAACCACTATCAGCAGTGCCACCTCCCTTTCTTCTCCAGTTTTTTTTTTACTGAACACTCTTTCTGCATGCAGCAGCACCACGATCCTTCTCTCTTTTTAGGCACGCGACGACATCATTCTCCTCGACTGGGTCAGGCCGCCACGACGATGTTCTCCTTGGTTGGTTTTTTTTTTACTGAACACTATTTTTTTTTACTGAACACTCTTTCTGCATGCAGCAGCACCATGACCCTTCTCTCTTTTTAGGCACGCGACGACAGCATTCTCCTCGACTGGGTCAGGCCGCCACGACGATGTTCTCCTTGGTTGGTTCACAGACGCACAACAAAGGTGTTGTAGACACGTTTAAAGTGAGATGGGGAAACAATAAGAGGGGAGAAAATTGGCGGTGACGGGGTAGGTGGGTGGCGGACGACAGTAAGGAGGTACGAGAAGAGTTTTGTGACTCTATGAGGGTTTTTGAGAGAAAGAGAAGTGAAGAAAGAGGAAAAAGTGAGAAGAGAGGGAGTGACAGTAGAATGAGATTAGGGTGGGATAGTTTGGAAATTTTATTAAAAAATCAACAAAAAATTAGGGTTTGGATACTTTTATCGTACTTAACCCATCTTTTATGGGTACATCGTTAATTTCCTTTGTTTATGGATACTTTTGTCAGCATTCGTAAATTTCATGGATACTTTTAATAATTTTTCCTAAAACAAAAAGACAGTGGACAATTTTGTGACTTCTTCACACAGAATATAATTTAAAAACTCTTCCAAAATAATGCCAAGTCTAGCAAACTTCTTCCTCATACTGAGTTTTTCATGCAAAATAATATATATATACTAGACCTTATTCAATGTTAAAAATATGTAGATAAGTTAGTTTAATTTCTATTAGAACTTAATTTAATTACGTACTTTGTTCATCAAACATATTTGAGAATCATTCTCAACTTCTAATACCATCCAATATCAATAGTCATCATAAATATATAATACCAATAACTCATTATAATCAAATATAAATCAACAGCATTTTTATAATCTAATTTAACCACAAATAATCTCTAGTTTTCTACTATAACAACATTTCAAATACTATATTTGAAGGTGAAAAAAAAGATTGTTCAATCAAGAATGATGGCATCAACAACAGTAGTTCCTCTAATCGGCACCAACGACAACACTCACAGTATGGTATTTAAAATATCCAAATATTGAAATATCAAAGACAACTATTAAAATTTCACAACTTCTACCACAAAATCAAATATCCAAATATCAAAGTCAAATATTAAAATTTGTTATTAATTATCAAATTCAAAAGAAAAGAGCAACATTCAAGAACTTTGAACTACTTTGTTGAATCACATACTCTCAAATGGTGATTCATTTATTACTCTTAAATATCTCTTTTAATTTTGTTAGCAGCAATTTTTTAATTAAATAATTAAAGCACAACACACAGAATACAAAAAATTAAGCTGCACAAAGCATAAGAATACAAAAACAGTATGAAAAATAGCAATACAGCAAACAAACACTATAAAAAAATAACGGCAATCAAGAACAATAACAAAAACAACAGTGAACAAATATCAACAATCAGAATCATCAAGAACAAACAGCAACAATTAGCAAAAATATTAAACACGACACTGAATAATTAAATAAAAAAATACAACATTTGAACAAAAAAAATTAAAAAAAATCCCACTTACCAAACTACAAAAATATGCCCAAAAAAAATTGAAACCAAATATTTAGAACCAAAATCATAACTAAAAACAAATTCAGAAAGAAAATCCTAAGGACAAAAACAGCATGAAAAATAGCAATACAGCAAACAAACACTATAAAAAAATAACAACAATCAAGAATAATAAAAAAAACAACAATGAACAAACATCAACAATCAGAATCATTGGTGCACGAAATTGTGATCATCAATGGCGCCATCAACATGGTACGCTCAATTGCAATCTCAACTCTTTATCACAACTTCGCACAACTAACCAGCAAGTGCACTGGGTCGTCCAAGTAATAAACCTTACGCGAGTAAGGGTCGATCCCACGGAGATTGTTGGTATGAAGCAAGCTATGGTCATCTTGTAAATCTTAGTCAGGCAGATTCAAATGGTTATGAATGATATATGAATAAAGCATAAAGATAGAGATACTTATGTAATTCATTGGTGAGAATTTCAGATAAGCGAATGGAGATGCTTTGTCCCTTCCGTCTCTCTGCTTTCCTACTGTCTTCATCCAATCCTTCTTACTCCTTTCCATGGCGAGCTGTATGTTGGGCATCACCGTTGTCAGTGGCTACAGTCCCGTCCTCTCAGTGAAAATGTTCAACGCACCCTGTCACGGCACGGCTAATCATCTGTCGGTTCTCAATCAGGTTGGAATAGAATCCATTGATTCTTTTGCATCTGTCACTAACGCCCAGCCTTCAGGAGTTTGAAGCTCGTCACAGTCATTCAATCATTGAATCCTACTCAGAATACCACAGACAAGGTTTAGACCTTCCGGATTCTCTTGAATGCCGCCATCAATTCTAGCTTATACCACGAAGATTCCGATTAAGGAGTCCAAGAGATAAACATTCAAGCCTTGTTTGCTTATAGAACCGGAGTGGTTGTCAGGCACACGTTCATAAGTGAGAATGATGATGAGCGTCACATAATCATCACATTCATCAAGTTCTTGAGTGCGAATGAATATCTTGGAATAAGAACAAGCTGAATTGAATAGAAGAACAATAGTAATTGCATTAATACTCGAGGTACAGCAGAGCTCCACACCTTAATCTATGGTGTGTAGAAACTCCACCGTTGAAAATACATAAGAACAAGGTCTAGGCATGGCCGTGAGGCCAGCCTCCCGTGATCTAAGATAGCATAAAACTACTCAAAGATAGCTACCAAGATGATCCTAAGATCGAAAATGATCAAAAGATTCAAAGATCTAAAGATGATCTAAGATCCCCCGATGAAAATACAATAGTAAAAGGTCCTATATGTAAAGAACTAGTAGCCTAGGGTTTACAGTGATGAGTAAATGACATAAAAATCCACTTCCGGGCCCACTTGGTATGTGCTTGGGCTGAGCATTGAAGCTTTTATGTGTAGAGACTTTTCTTGGAGTTAAACGCCAGCTTTTGTGCCAGTTTGGGCGTTTAACTCCCATTCTTGTGCCAGTTCCGGCGTTTAACGCCGGGCATTCTTGAGCTGATTTGGAACGCCAGTTTGGGCCATTAAATCTCGGGCAAAGTATAGATTATTATACATTGCTGGAAAGCCCAGGATGTCTACTTTCCAACGCCGTTGATAGCGTGCCAATTGGGCTTCTGTAGCTCCAGAAAATCCACTTTGAGTGTAGGGAGGTCAGAATCCAATAGCATCTGCAGTCCTTTTCAGTCTCTGAATCAGATTTTTGCTCAGGTCCCTCAATTTCAGCCAGAAAATACCTGAAATCACAGAAAAACACACAAACTCATAGTAAAGTCCAGAAAAGTGAATTTTAACTAAAAACTAATAAAAATATAATAAAAACTAACTAAAACATGCTAAAAACAATGCCAAAAAGCGTATAAATTATCCGCTCATCACAACACCAAACTTAAATTGTTGCTTGTCCCCATGCAACTGAAAACCAAATAAGATAAAAAGAAGAGAATATGCAATGAATTCCAAAAACATCTATGAAGATCAGTATTAATTAGATGAGCGGGGCTTTTAGCTTTTTGCCTCTGAACAGTTTTGGCATCTCACTCTATCCTTTGAAATTCAGAATGATTGGCTTCTATAAGAACTCAGAATCCAGATAGTGTTATTGATTCTCCTAGTTAAGTATGATGATTCTTGAACACAGCTACTTTATGAGTCTTGGCCGTGGCCCAAAGCACTCTGTCTTCCAGTATTACCACCGGATACATACATGCCACAGATACATAATTGGGTGAACCTTTTCAGATTGTGACTCAGCTTTGCTAGAGTCCCCAATTAGAGGTGTCCAGGGTTCTTAAGCACACTCTTTTTGCCTTGGATCACAACTTTATTTATTTCTCTTTTTTTCGTTTTTCTCTCTTTTTTTTCTTTTTTTCTCTTTTTTTTTGAATATTCACTGCTTTTTCTTGCTTCAAGAATCATTTCTATGATTTTTTAAGATCCTCAGTAATATGTCTCCTTTTTCATCATTCTTTCAAGAGCCAACCATTCATGAACAACAAATTCAAAAGACATATGCACTGTTTAAGCATACATTCAGAAAACAAAAGTATTGCCACCACATCAAAATAATTAATCTGTTATAAAATTCAAAATTCATGCAATTCTTCTCTTTTTCAATTAAGAACATTTTTCATTTAAGAAAGGTGATGGATTCATAGGACATTCATAACTTTAAGGCATAGACACTAAGACACTAATGATCATGAGACACAAAATAGATAAACATAAGCATGAAATTCAAAAAACAAGAAAATAAAGAACAAGGAAATTAAAGAACGGGTCCACCTTAGTGATGGCGGCTTGTTCTTCCTCTTGAAGATCTTATGGAGTGCTTGAGCTCCTCAATGTCTCTTCCTTGCCTTTTGATGAGCGGATAATTTATACGCTTTTTGGCATTGTTTTTAGTGTGTTTTTAGTATGATCTAGTTAGTTTTTAGTATATTTTTATTAGTTTTTAATTAAAATTCACTTTTCTGGACTTTACTATGAGTTTGTGTGTTTTTCTGTGATTTCAGGTATTTTCTGGCTGAAATTGAGGGACCTGAGCAAAAATCTGATCCAGAGACTGAAAAGGACTGCAGATGCTGTTGGATTCTGACCTTCCTGCACTCGAAGTGGATTTTCTGGAGCTACAGAAGCCCAATTGGCGCGTTCTCAACGGCGTTGGAAATTAGACATCCTGGGCTTTCCAGCAATATATGATAGTCCATACTTTGCCCAAGATTTGATGGCCCAAACCGGCGTTCAAAGTCACCTTCAGATTTTCCAGCGTTAAACGCCGGAACTGGCACCAAAGTGGGAGTTAAATGCCCAAACTGGCATAAAAGCTGGCGTTTAACTCCAAGAAGAGTCTCTACACGAAAATGCTTCATTGCTCAGCCCAAGCACACACCAAGTGGGCCCGGAAGTGGATTTTTATGTCATTTACTCATCTTTGTAAACCTTAGGCTACTAGTTTCCTATAAAAGGGACCCTTTACTATTGTATTAGACATCTTGAGATCTTTGAATCTTTTGATCACTGGGAAGCTGGCCTCACGGCCATGCCTAGACCTTGTTCTTATGTATTTTCAATGGTGGAGTTTCTACACACCATTGACAAACCCCAATTTGACGGTTTGTTTTGTATTGAATTTAGAGCACCTTGATAGCCTTTTGTCACATTTAGCCTAGGAATTAGCATGATTTTGCTATCTCTCCCGTATTTGTGCTTAAGTGTAAAAACATGCTTTTTAAGCCTTATTTTGATGAATCCTATTTCCTCTTTGATTCCATAAGATGCCTTGATATGTTTGTTAGTAATCTCAGGATGAAATAGGCTAGGCATGGATCAAAGGAAGCAAGGAAGGAAGCATACAAGTGGAAAGAAGCATAAAAAGTCAAAGAAGCAAGTCAGCCATGCACGCGCACGCGCACAAGGCGCTCGCGCGCACATTGCGAAACAGGCCAAGGACGCGCACGCGTACCATGCGCGCACGCGCCGATGATGGCACATGACCTCACTAATGCAACACGTGCCTGGCGATTTGAGGGGGTTTCTGAACCCATTTTTGGCGCCAAATTGCTAAGAGAAAGGAATAAAAGGATGAAGGATTAAGGGAAAATGATGACTTTTAGATACTTTAGATACTTTTGATCATTAGCTTAGTTTTAGGAGTTAGAGTTAGTTTTAGAGAGAGAAGCTCTCACTTCTCTCTAGGATTAGGAATTAGGGTTAGATTAGGATCTCATAGTTCTAGGTTTAATTCAAGTCTCCTTCTACTTCTACCTTCAATTGATGATTGCTACACTTTGGTTCTTCTCTCTATCCCTATTCTCTTGTTGTAATTTCTCTTATTTTGTTTCTAGGTTTTGTAATTGAGATACTCTTGTTCTCTTTATTTTCTTTCAATAATGCAATTTGAGGTAATTCATGATAATTGAGATTTCCTTGATTGTTGTTGTTAATTCTTTACATTCAATTGTAGTTAGAATTCATTCTTGTTGTGATTTACTATACTTTTCTTTTGTGCCTTCCAAGTGTTTGATGAAATGCTTGGAAGAATGTTAGACTAGAATTTTATGTTCTTGGCTTGAGAAGGTAACTTAGGATTTCTTGAGTCACTAGTGTCCAATTGATTGCTAGTTGATAGCCATTAATTCTAGCCTTCATTAATCCAATTAGTGGAAAGCTAGGACTTATGGACTAGGATTGATATAACTCACTTGACTTTCCTTTGTTAGTTGATTTAAGGATGACTAAGTGGGATTAATCCTTGCAACTACCATACTTGTGGCTAGTGATAATGATGAAGACCCTTGACAAACAAATCTTGCCAAGACCATTTTGTTAATAAAGTTTCCTTACCATTTACTATTCATGTTTCTCATCTAAAACCCCAAAATAACTCACAACCAATAACAAGACACTTTATTGTAAATCCTAGGGAGAACGACCCGAGGTTTAAATACTTCGGTCTATAGATTTTAGGGGTTTGTACTTGTGACAAACAAATTTTTGTACGAAAGGATTGTTGTTTGGTTTAGAAACTATACTTTACAACGAGAATTCATTTATGAAATTCTAAACCGTCAAAAATCCATTCGTCAAAATGGCGCCGTTGCTGGGGATTTGCAATGGTGTTATGTTATTGGTTATTGTACATATGTGAATATTGTGAATAGGTTTATCTTTTGTTTGTTTCTTAATTTTTGTTAGTTTTATTTTATTCTCTCAATATGAATTCTCACTTTGGCTTTGAGTTTGGTTCTAATTATGTTGTAGGAAATGTGCACCTCAATGATGACACTCATTATGGATGGAACCAACAAAGATGGGAGGAGCCTCAAGGAATTGATCACTCCTATTGGCAACAACCTCCGGATACTTATAGGTATAATTCCCATCCTAATGCATGCCAATTTAACGGCTATGATGATTCTTTTTGTGACACTCAACAACCACCATCATATGCCTATGAATCCTATCCTCAACATGAACCTCAACCATTCTCACAAGCCTTTCATTACCAAACACCGCCCTATGATCCATATCCATCATATGACCAAACCCCCATACCATACTCTTATGACCATTATGAGCAAGAACCTTTAGAACCACCACAACCCTATCAAGATTACTACCAAGAGCCACCTCAATGCACACAATCTCCACAACCTTACCAAGAAGAACCACCTACCTATTATGAACCCTCTCTCCAAAATGATGAACCTTCCTACCCACCACAAGCCCCAATAGACGATCCTCTCACTTTGTTACTTCAAGGACAAGAAGCTATGAAGCGGGATACACTTGAGTTTATGACCAACTTGACTAAGGTAGTGTCTACCTTAGCCTACCAATGCTTGAATACTCAAGGTACTTTCGTGACCACATGTGAAAGGTCAAAAGAAGAGCAAAGCATGAAGGAGAAATTGGAAAATTCGGTGGAAAAGGAGGAGTCAAATTTTGTGTTGGAACAATTGGAGGAGCCTATGATCATTGAAGAAAAGGAAGAGGTGGTTGAAGATTTAGGAGATGTTGAAAGTCCATGGGAATGTAGCATCATGAAGAACTCTTCCAAGAAGCTTGATATTGATGTTGAGGAGGGTGCGCAACCTCCAAGGCATATCATCATTGGAGACTTGGAAGAAGCTTATCAAGAGATGGATTCAATCATGGATGAATTTCTCTCTACAATGGAATCCTCTCCCATTGGACATGAAGTTGAAGTTATAGAAGAGTGTGCACAACCTTCCATACCCTTGGGGAGCAATGAGAAAGAGAGCTACCAAGAGGAAAATGTTGGCACGGTGTATGTTGAGATTGAAGAATATGAAGAGGTTGATCAAAAGATGGATTTATTCATCAATGAATTTCTATCCAAAATTGAGTCACCTCCCATTAGGCAAGAAATCAAAGTTCTTGAAGACAACACCAAGCCATGTGATAAAAGGGGAAAGGTTGAAATCGAGGAAGCTCGCAAAGAGGTGGAAATACACAAAGAAGAGCACAAGGAAGTGGACCTTGCATTGTCTAAGTGTGGGGAAGCCTCCCTTCCCAAGTTACCATCCACACAACATTCAAGTGGGTAAAATTCTTATCCATAAGCTTTGTTTTCTCGCTTGAATATGGTTTGATTGAAACGGATGGACAACTTAGAGCTCTTTGTGGAATTAAAAGCAAGAATGAGTTGTGTAGTGGTTGGAAGTTTGGAATTAAGCTCATTGAGGTCAAAGCTTCAAAATGTGGGAACTATGATTGGATGCATGCTACCTTGTGTCGGTCTAGGAGGAAGACTTGGTATACTCAAGAGAATTCTATGTCTCAACCACCCGGATGGAAAAATCATGATAATCAACTAGAAGATGGGTGTGAGAATAAGATATAGGATCCCGGATCGAAGCATGTCAACCAACTATGGGAGCTCATTTCTTGGGTAGAACTTTGCCCAAGGATGGTGAATTTGGTTGGAATTTCTGTCAACCATTTGAAGAACAATGATCCTTGGAGATTCAAGGATGAGTACAAGCATAAGCCACCATGACAAAGAGCTTCTCAAAATGTCCAACTTAAGGACTTAAACTAAAAGTGCTAGGTGGGAGACACCCCACCATGGTAAACTCTTTCCACTCTTCTAAATTTACTTAATAAGTGATTTGAGTTACCATTGTAGGTAGATGTTTCATACAAATTTGTTTGTACAACTTAATTGTTAGCTTAGTCACATGCATGTTATGTTTAGTAGTAGATGAATAATATCAAAAAAATTGTATTTTTGTGAATTGTATGATGGTTGAGTGAATAAGAGTTGTGAACACTAAGGGGAGCACCCAGCAATTTGTTTTCTGAAAAAAAAAAAGAAGGGGGTTGGACGCGCGCGCACCATGTACGCGCATGCGTCCCTATATGGACGCACCATGAGCCACTCAGCCGAGAGTTGGGCCTCCCTTGGGCAAACATTATGCCTTAAGCCCAACACAATACACGCGGACGCGCACAACGTGCGTGCGCGCCGTCTTCAAGCACATGGACGTTCACGCAGACGCGCACTTGCCGCGGCCGCGTCGATTTGCTGCTGCAACGATTGAGCCAATCCACAGAGAGTTGAGCCAGTTCTGGGCCAACCTCAAGCCCCTGGCCAGCTTGCTTCGCGCGGACGCGCACTTGCCGCGTGCGCGCCATCTTGTCATAAATCGTCAACTTACGCGGACGCGCACTTGCCGCGCGCGCGCTCTTGCGTGCTGCCGCCAGACTAAGCCACGGACCCGAGAGTTAGGCGTGCCTCAAGCCCACTCTAAGCCTCAGGCCCAATCTCATGTACGCGTGCGCGCACGGTACGCGCACGCGCCTTTACCTGTTCTGCCATCCTACGCTAGAGCGCACTGCACGCTCACACGTGGATCTCCATTCCTATCGATGCACGCGGACGCGTACATGCCGCGTGCGCGCAGATCTGGTGGCGCAACTCCCAGGCCATTCTCCAGAGAGTTAGGCCTGAGTTGGGCCAACTCTAAACCCCTAGCTCAACTCCGTGCACGCGTGCGCGCACTGTACGCGCACGCGTCCCTTCCCATTTTGCTCATCCACGCTTAAGCGCGTTGTACGCGCACGCGTAGATCCCAAGTTTCCTCAAAGGGCGCGGATGCGCAAGGTACGCGCGCTCGCCGATTTAAAAATAGGGATAACCCTAATGCGCGACGCACGCTGCGCAGTCGCGCACACCTCCCCCCAGCCCCCATTTCACCTTCTTCTTCCTCTTCTCTCCCCTAACTGCCGTCGCAGCGGCAGCGCCGGCCACCACCACCGCGGCCGCCATTGTTCACCATCAACTCTCTCTCTCTCCTTCATACACTTCTTTCTCTCTCTCAGCCACTCACTCTCTCTTCCTCCTCCCGGCCAAACCTCCACCGCGCCACCATCTCCGCCGCGGTCCCACCATCACCGACGGCAACTCCATTCCTCTACCCACTCGACGTCCTCCCCGTCTCATCTGCTCTCTGCCCCCGTCTCTCACCTTCACAGCGCCGGCAGCCACCACCGCCGCTCCTTTTCGGCCACTCCCCGCCACCGTCAACGGCGGCGCAGCTCCTGTCCCTACCCCCCCAGTTCCCTTTCCATTCTTAGTTCTTCTCTGCTCCCAGGTTCCTGCCCCATTTCTGTTATCTTTTTTCCGTTTTTCCTTTTATTATTCTGTTTTTCTGTTTTTTTGTAATTGCATGTTAGTTAGTTAGACTTCAAACTTTGCATGTTAGGTTAGATAGAAATAATTGCGGTTAGGTAGCTAGGGCTGGATAGAGGATTCTAGGCCTGATAAGTGCCCCGTTCGTGCATATTTTGCTGTCTGCTTATCTGGATGTTGTATGCTGATTTTGGACTGTTTTTGTGCATTTCTTGTTGCCTGAATAATATATCACTGCTGCTGCACCTAATTGATGTTGTTCTCTTTGATAATTGTGCTAATTTGCTATCCGGGAATGTCCAATTTTAAGCCGGAATGCTGCCCGATTTTCAAGGAAATTAGTTTCATTTTAGTCTTTAATTCAATTTTGGGCAAATTTTCGTTTCTTTTTGACTTCCCGGATTTGCATTATTCACTGTGAACATGAACCACAACTTTTCTTTTTATTGCGCATAAATATCATCATATCACTAATCTACTTTTCTAACTTACTAATTTCTTTAACCATCTAACTTCCACTCACCTTTAACCATCTTTAACAATTCTTTCACTTATATGATGATATTATTGCCTTTTGAATATGAGTTGTTGACCTTAATAAAGTTTGCATTTTTCTGGTTTACTTGTTCACTTTTACATATTCATTGCAACATCATGATTGTCCTTTGATAAGTGTATCCTGAACATGCCTTCTTTGTTACATGCTAAATGTTTTATATATTCTATCATATTTTTCAGGATGTCAGACAAAGGCAAAGCCATAGCCACTGCCTCTAAGAAGAGAAAACACTCTACCCCCTCCATTCCTTCCATCTACAAACATTATGCTAAGAATCCGTTAAGTGAGGAAGAAAAAGAAAATCAGCAGTTGCCTTCTACCAATCCAGACAAATTCCCCAATCTCTACTGTGAGCTTCGGTTTTCTAGATATCGGACAATTAAGCTGAATACTGAGAAGAAGTTGTCCCTACCTAATGATGTGAGACGGTCCATTACCGGTCGGATCCTTGACTTAGGTATTGACTTTGTTGACCGAGAGTTGGGTGATATCAATATATCGTGGGTGAAGGAATTCTACTGCAACTTCTTCCGTCCGACATTGGATTCGGTTCAGGTGCGGGGTAGGGAGATCATGATCACTGAGACCGCCATTGGAGAGGCATTACAGTGTCGGCATATTCCGGATGACATGTGTGCCCATCAGCAGGCTGAGATAGCCATCCATACCATGACTTTTGACTATGAGGCGCTTCGGCGCGTGATTGGAATACCGGACGCTACATGGGTTATGGATGCGGGCAACACCAAGCCCAAGGGGATGTTGTTTACCCATTTGACTAGGGTAGGGGCACCGGTAGCATTATTTGGGAACCGGTGAACTTTTCAGCCTAGTTATCTTATTTTGCACATTTTGTATATATTTTGATGCATTTCTAGTTTGCTTTGGATACTTTTATTGCTTATTTTGGATTTTAGATATTTTGATGTTTGGATATTTTTAGATGTTTTCGATGATAGATTTCGTACTTTTAGTTGGATTTTTCTTTATACATTTTGTTCATCTTTATTTTTAGTTGTGGTTGTGATTAGAAATCATACTTTGAATTGCAAATACTTAGTCACCCTTTTTGCATAAGAAATTGATTTCGAGTGAAAAAAAAAGAAAAGGGTGAACTAAGAAAATCTTTGAATTTTTTCAATCACAACAATGCTTAGTCAAACATTGAGATTTTTCAAGAAGCTTAAATATAGGGCATTGACCCAATTGATTGAAAGGAAAATTTTTGGTGAAACTTGCTTGAATTTCATACCTTGTGAAGCATGTATTGAATTGAGAACACAAGCTTGTGAGACTTGAGCCTATTGATGTGGTTACATTTTATAACCACTTATTTCCATTCTTGTGTGAAAATGTTCTCTTTCTATGATTGTGATCCTTGATTTGCTTGATTCGATATATCCATTTATTTCTTGTATTTATGCATTTATATGATTGAGGCCATCACTTCATTAGCCACTTACCCAAATAGCCAACCTTTTACTCTCCATTGTTAGCCAATTTTGAGCCTATGCTTAACCAACTCGTTCTTATTTTAGCACATTACAAGCCCAAGGCGGAAAAACCAATGAAAAGTCCTTGTTTGGATCTTTGATTGGCCTAGGCTAGTGAGAGTGTTTATTATTCAAGTTGGTGAGGCTTGGGAACATTGGATAGGATAAAAGGGGTAGTACATTTTCATGTTTAGGAATTGGGTACATATTCATGTATTGATTAAATGTAAAGACCTTATGCATTGATGTTCTTGTATATAGTTTGAAAGAAGAAAAAAAAAGTATATAAAGAAAAGAAAAAAAAATGAATGAAAAGAAAAAAAAAAGAGAAAAATATATATGATGATGAAAAAGAAAAAAAATATATAGTAAAGAGGGGACAAAATGTCCCAAAGTGAAGTCAATAAAAAAAAAAGGGGAATCAATGCATAGGTGTTATGAATCAAATAAGAATGCATGAGTATGTAAGAAAAAGTGAAGAATGGGTAGTTAGGATAGCTTGCATTTGTATAGGTCATTAAATAGGTTAGGTGGGAAAGTCTATGCTAATCAAAGATTCAAATCCTAGTCCACTTAACCATAAATGATCCTACCTTGACCCTAACCCCATTACAACCTAAATGAAAGACCTCATGATGAATGTATGTATGCATTGAATAAGTGTTGATTGTTAGAAGAAAATCAAATTTTGGAAAACATGATTAGAAGAGAATTGAGCAGATTGACCCTTAAACACTTGAGTGAATAGAGCGGATACACATCTGGTGAGGGTTCAAAAGTTCAATCACATGTATTCACCCATATTATCTATATTCTTGCAAGTTTGAACTCCTTTCGATAATTCAATACAATTGTGGTTTGGACTTAATTCCTATTGCCTAGCTCTTGTGCTTACACATGATCTCTTGGGAATTGATTTGTTTGAACTAAGCATTTCCATTTGCTTAGATAATTGCATTTAGATAGGATTCATATAGTTTAGTTGCATTCAATGTCATAACCCTTAGTACCTTCTTATTTTAGCATGAGGACATGCTAAGGCTTAAGTGTGGAGAGGTTGACAAACCCCAATTTGACGGTTTGTTTTGTATTGAATTTAGAGCACCTTGATAGCCTTTTGTCACATTTAGCCTAGGAATTAGCATGATTTTGCTATCTCTCCCGTATTTGTGCTTAAGTGTAAAAACATGCTTTTTAAGCCTTATTTTGATGAATCCTATTTCCTCTTTGATTCCATAAGATGCCTTGATATGTTTGTTAGTAATCTCAGGATGAAATAGGCTAGGCATGGATCAAAGGAAGCAAGGAAGGAAGCATACAAGTGGAAAGAAGCATAAAAAGTCAAAGAAGCAAGTCAGCCATGCACGCGCACGCGCACAAGGCGCTCGCGCGCACATTGCGAAACAGGCCAAGGACGCGCACGCGTACCATGCGCGCACGCGCCGATGATGGCACATGACCTCACTAATGCAACACGTGCCTGGCGATTTGAGGGGGTTTCTGAACCCATTTTTGGCGCCAAATTGCTAAGAGAAAGGAATAAAAGGATGAAGGATTAAGGGAAAATGATGACTTTTAGATACTTTAGATACTTTTGATCATTAGCTTAGTTTTAGGAGTTAGAGTTAGTTTTAGAGAGAGAAGCTCTCACTTCTCTCTAGGATTAGGAATTAGGGTTAGATTAGGATCTCATAGTTCTAGGTTTAATTCAAGTATCCTTCTACTTCTACCTTCAATTGATGATTGCTACACTTTGGTTCTTCTCTCTATCCCTATTCTCTTGTTGTAATTTCTCTTATTTTGTTTCTAGGTTTTGTAATTGAGATACTCTTGTTCTCTTTATTTTCTTTCAATAATGCAATTTGAGGTAATTCATGATAATTGAGATTTCCTTGATTGTTGTTGTTAATTCTTTACATTCAATTGTAGTTAGAATTCATTCTTGTTGTGATTTACTATACTTTTCTTTTGTGCCTTCCAAGTGTTTGATGAAATGCTTGGAAGAATGTTAGACTAGAATTTTATGTTCTTGGCTTGAGAAGGTAACTTAGGATTTCTTGAGTCACTAGTGTCCAATTGATTGCTAGTTGATAGCCATTAATTCTAGCCTTCATTAATCCAATTAGTGGAAAGCTAGGACTTATGGACTAGGATTGATATAACTCACTTGACTTTCCTTTGTTAGTTGATTTAAGGATGACTAAGTGGGATTAATCCTTGCAACTACCATACTTGTGGCTAGTGATAATGATGAAGACCCTTGACAACCAAATCTTGCCAAGACCATTTTGTTAATAAAGTTTCCTTACCATTTACTATTCATGTTTCTCATCTAAAACCCCAAAATAACTCACAACCAATAACAAGACACTTTATTGTAAATCCTAGGGAGAACGACCCGAGGTTTAAATACTTCGGTCTATAGATTTTAGGGGTTTGTACTTGTGACAAACAAATTTTTGTACGAAAGGATTGTTGTTTGGTTTAGAAACTATACTTTACAACGAGAATTCATTTATGAAATTCTAAACCGTCAAAAATCCATTCGTCAACCATAGATTAAGGTGTGGAGCTCTGCTGTACCTCGAGTATTAATGCAATTACTATTGTTCTTCTATTCAATTCCGCTTGTTCTTGTTCCAAGATATCACTTGTTTTTCAACTTGATGAATGTGATGATCCGTGACACTCATCATCATTCTCACCTATGAACGTGTGACTGACAACCACCTCCGTTCTACCTTAGATTGGGTGAATATCTCTTGGATTCCTGATACACGATGCATGGTTGATCGCCTGACAACCGAGCGCTCGCCTGACAAACGAGCCAGCCATTCCGTGAGATCAGAGTCTTCGTGGTATAGGCAAGAACTGATGGCGGCATTCAAGAGAATCCGGAAGGTCTAACCTTGTCTGTGGTATTCTGAGTAGGATTCAATGATTGAATGACTGTGACGTGCTTCAAACTCCTGAGGGCGGGGCGTTAGTGACAGACGCAAAAGAATCACTGGATTCTATTCCGGCCCGATCGAGAACCGACAGCTGGATAGCCGTGCCGTGACAGGGTGCGTTGAACATTTCCACTGAGAGGATGGGAGGTAGCCACTGACAACGGTGAAACCCTTGCATAAGCTTGCCATGGAAAGGAGTAAGAAGGATTGGATGAAGACAGTAGGAAAGCAGAGAGACGGAAGGGACCAAGCATCTTCATACGCTTATTTGAAATTCCCACCACTGAATTACATAAGTATCTCTATCTTTATCTTTATGTTTTATTCATCATCCATTACCAATTGAGTCTGCCTGACTAAGATTTACAAGGTGACCATAGCTTGCTTCATACCAACAATCTCTGTGGGATCGACCCTTACTCGCGTAAGGTTTATTACTTGGACGACCCAATACACTTGCTGGTTAGTTGTGCGAAGTTGTAGTGATCACAATTTCATCCACCAAGTTTTTGGCGCCGTTGCCGGGGATTGTTTCGAGTATGGACAACTGACGGTTCATCTTGTTGCTTAGATTAGGTATTTTTCAGAATTCTTAAAAATGAGTTCTAGAGTTTCATGATGATCTGTTGAAGTCTGGCTGGCTGTGAAGCCATGTCTAATCTTATTGGACCGAGGTTTCAACTGATCATCATAAGAGCTTGTTGATTTCTATCAATCTTGCTATTGGAGCAATGATCTGCTAAGGCTTGGCTGGCCATTGGCCATGTCTAGTGTTTTGGACCGAAGCTTTCTTTGAAAGCTTGGCTGGCTGTGAAGCCATGTCTAATTCCTGGACCGAAGTCTTAGACTAGCATTGCAATGATTCCTGGAATTCTCATTAAGAATTTTGATACCTTTATTTTCTTTTCCACTTAATTTTCGAAAAAATCAAAAAAATTTATAAAAACCATAAAAACCAAAAATACTTTATGTTTCTTGTTGAGTCTAGAGTCTTATTTTAAGTTTGGTGTCTTGCATGCATTGTTTATATGATCTTGGTTCTATTTTCAAGTCAATAGTACAGGGAACTGAAGATTCAGTACATGCAGCAGAGGAATTACACAAAAAAAAGCTGGGCGTTCCAAACGCCCAGTGAAGAAGGACAGACTGGCGTTTAAACGCCAGCCAGGGTGCCTGGCTGGGCGTTTAACGCCCAAAAAGGTAGTGCATTGGGCGTTAAACGCCAGAATGTGCACCATTCTGGGCGTTTAACGCCAGGATGGCACAAGAGGGAGGATTTTGTTTTCGAATCAATTTTTTTTCAAGTTTTCAAAGTTTTCAAAATCAAATCTTTTTCAAAGCATATCTTTTCAATCAAATCTTTTCAAATCAATTTCTTTCCTTTTTCAAAGATACTTGCTATCAATTAATGAATTGATTCAACATTTCAAGTATGTTGCCTTTTCTGTTGAGAAAGGTTTAATGTTTGAATCATATCTTTTCTTGTTAGCCAAGTCATTAATTTTAAAATCAAATCCTTTTAAAATTGTTTTCAATCACATCTTTTTAAAAGCATAACTTTTCAATCATATCTTTTTAATCATATCTTTTTCAAAAATAGTTTTCAATCATATCTTTTTGATTTCTAATTTCAAAATCTCTTTCAAAAATTACTTGATTTCTTTCCCACTCTTGGTTTTCGAAAATCAATTAAAGTTTTTCAAAATGTTTTCAAAATCTTTCATTTAATTTTCGAAAAAATTTTCTTCCCCTCTTTCTCACATCCTTCTATTTACGGAGTATCACTCCTCCTCAATGCACAATTCGAACTCTATCTCACTAAGTTCGAATTCTTCTACCTCTTCCTTCTATTTTTCTTTTCCTCTGACACCTCAAGGAATCTCTATACTGTGACATAGAGGATTCCATATTTTCTTGTTCTCTTCTCTTTCATATGAGCAGGAGCAAAGACAAAGGCATTCTTGTTGAAGCTGACCCTGAACCTGAAAGGACCTTGAAGCGAAAGCTAAGAGAAGCTAAGGCACAACTTTCTGTAGAGGACCTAACAGAAATCTTCAAAGAAGAAGAACCCATGGCAGCCGAAAATAACAACAATGCCAACAATGCAAGGAAGGTGCTTGGTGACTTTACTACACCTACTCCCGACTTCTATGGGAGAAGCATCTCTATCCCTGCCATTGGAGCAAACAACTTTGAGCTTAAGCCTCAATTGGTTTCTCTAATGCAACAGAATTGCAAGTTCCATGGACTTCCATTGGAAGATCCTCATCAGTTCTTAGCTGAGTTCTTGCAAATCTGTGACACTGTCAAGACTAATGGGGTTGACCCTGAGGTCTACAGACTTATGCTATTCCCTTTTGCTGTAAGAGACAGAGCTAGAATATGGTTGGACTTACAACCTAAAGACAGCCTGAACTCTTGGGAAAAGCTAGTCAATGCCTTTTTGGCAAAGTTCTTTCCACCTCAAAAATTGAGTAAGCTTAGAGTGGAACTCCAAACCTTCAGACAGAAGGAAGGTGAATCCCTCTATGAAGCTTGGGAAAGATACAAATAATTAATCAGAAAATGTCCTTCTGACATGCTTTCTGAATGGAGCATCATAGGTATTTTCTATGATGGTCTCTCTGAACTGTCCAAGATGTCTTTGGATGGCTCTGCTGGAGGATCTCTTCATCTGAAGAAGACGCCTACAGAAGCTCAAGAACTAATTGAAATGGTTGCAAATAACCAATTCATGTATACTTCTGAAAGGAATCCTGTGAACAATGGGACAAATCAGAAGAAAGGAGTTCTTGAGATTGATACTCTGAATGCCATATTGGCTCAGAATAAGATATTGACTCAGCAAGTCAATTTGATTTCTCAAAGTCTGTCTGGAATGCAAAATGCACTAAACAGTACTACGGATGCTTCATCTGAAGAAGAAGCCTATGATCCTGAGAACCTTTCAATGGAAGAGGTGAATTACCTAGGAGAACCCTATGGAAACACCTATAATTCTTCATGGAGAAATCACCCAAATTTCTCATGGAAAGATCAACAGAGACCTCAACAAGGTTTCAACAACAACAATGGTGGAAGAAACAGGTTTAGCAATGGCAAGCCTTTTCCATCATCTTCTCAGCAACAGACAGAGAATTCTAAGCAGAACCACTCTGACTTAGCAACCATGGTCTCTGATCTAATCAAAACCACTCAAAGTTTCATGACTGAAACAAGGTCCTCCATTAGGAATTTAGAGGCACAAGTGGGACAGCTGAGCAAGAAAATTACTGAACTCCCTCCTAGTACTCTTCCAAGCAATACAGAAGAAATCCAAAAGGAGAGTAGAGCAATCATGAAGCTAAATGACAAGTTATTTGGAAATGAGACTTGGGAGAACAAACCTCCTTTGCTCACCAAAGAACTGGATGACTTGTCTAGGCAGAAATTACCTCAAAAGAGACAAGATCCTGGGAAGTTTTCAATACCTTGTACCATAGGCACCATGACCTTCAAGAAGGCTCTGTGTGACTTAGGGTCAAGTGTAAACCTCATGCCTCTCTCTGTAATGGAGAAGCTAGGGATCTTTGAGGTGCAAGCTGCAAGAATCTCACTAGAGATGGCAGACAATTCAAGAAAACAAGCTTATGGACTTGTAGAGGATGTTCTGGTGAAAATTGAAGACTATTACATCCCTGTTGATTTCATAGTCCTAGAGACTGGGAAGTGCATGGATGAATCCATCATCCTTGGCAGACCATTCCTAGCCACAGCAAAGGCTATGATTGATGTTGATAGAGGTGAACTGATCATTCAAGTGAATGAGGAATCCTTTGTGTTTAAGGCTCAAGGATATCCCTCTGTCACCATGGAGAGGAAGCATGAAGAGCTTCTCTCAAAACAGAGCCCCCACAGTCAAACTCTAAGTTTAGTGTTGGGAGGCCACAACCAAACTCTAAGTTTGGTGTTGAACCCCCACAGTCAAACTCTAAGTTTAGTGTTGGGAGGTTCCAACATTGCTCTGAGCATCTGTGAGGCTCCATGAGAGCCCACTGTCAAGCTACTGACATTAAAGAAGCGCTTATTGGGAGGCAACCCAATCTTACTATATTTTATCTATTTCCCTTTGTTATTTTATGTTTTCTGTAGGTTAATGATCATGAGAAGTCACAAAATCAATTGAAAAGGCAAAAACAGAATGAAAAATAGAAAGAAAAATAGCACACCCTGGAGGAAGATGTTGCTGGCGTTTAAACGCCAGTAAGGCTAGCAGTTGGGCGTTTAACGCCCAGTCTGGCACCATTCTGGGCGTTTAACGCCAGAAAGGGGCACCAGACTGGCGTTAAACGCCAGAAAAGGGCAATCACTCGGCGTTAAACGCCAGAAATGGGCACCAGCCCGGCGTTTAACGCCAGAATTGGCTAAAAACGCAAATTTGCATGCCATTTGGTGCAGGGATGACTTTTCCTTGACACCTCAGGATCTGTGGACCCCACATGATCCCCACCTACCCCACCATCCTCTTTCTTCTTCACCCATTCACCAATCACCTCAACACCTCTTCCCCAAAAACCCTTCACTTATCAAATCCCATCTTTCTCTTCACCACTCACATCCATCCTTCATAAAACCCCACCTACCTCACCCTTCAAATTCAAACCACTTTCCCTCCCAAACCCCCATACATGACCGAACCATGAGCCCCCCTCTCTATATAAACCCTTCTTCACTCCTTCATTTTCACACAACCTAAACACCACTTCTCCCCCTCTTTGGCCGAACACAAAGCCATTCCCTTCTTCCTCATTTTCTTCTTCTACTCTCTTCTTTCTTCTTTTGCTCGAGGACGAGCAAACCTTTAAGTTTGGTGTGGTAAAAGCATTGCTTTTTGTTTTTCCATAACCATTTATGGCATCCAAGGCCGGAGAAACCTCTAGAAAGAGGAAAGGGAAGGCAAAAGCTTCCACCTCCGAGTCATGGGAGATGGAGAGATTCATCTCAAGGGTGCATCAAGACCACTTCTATGAAGTTGTGGCCTTGAAGAAGGTGATCCCCGAGGTCCCTTTTTCACTCAAAAAGAGTGAATATCCGGAGATCCAACATGAGATCCGAAGAAGAGGTTGGGAAGTTCTTACCAACCCCATTCAACAAGTCGGAATCTTAATGGTTCAAGAGTTATATGCCAATGCATGGATCACCAAGAGCCATGATCAAAGTGTGAACCCAAACCCAAAGAATTGGCTTACAATGGTTCGGGGGAAATACTTAGATTTTAGTCCGGAAAATGTGAGGTTGGCATTCAACTTGCCCATGATGCAAGGAGATGAACATCCTTACACAAGAAGGGTCAACTTTGATCAAAGGTTGGACCAAGTCCTCACTGACATTTGTGAAGAGGGCGCCCAATGGAAGAGAGATTCAAGAGGGAAGCCGGTTCAATTGAGAAGGCATGACCTCAAACCCATAGCTAGAGGATGGTTGGAGTTTATCCAACGCTCAATCATTCCCACTAGCAACCGGTCTGAAGTTACTATAGACCGGGCCATCATGATTCATAGTATCATGATTGGAGAAGAAGTAGAAGTTCATGAGGTTATAGCACAAGAACTCTATAAGGTGGCGGACAAGTCCTCTACCTTAGCAAGGTTAGCCTTTCCTCATCTCATTTGTCACCTCTGTTATTCAGTTGGAGTTGACATAGAGGGAGACATCTTCATTGATGAGGACAAGCCCATCACTAAGAAAAGGATGGAGCAAACAAGAGACCCCTCTCATCATGAGATCCCTGAGATGCCCCAAGGGATGCACTTTCCTCCACAAGACTATTGGGAGCAAATTAACACCTCCCTAGGAGAATTGAGTTCCAACATGGGACAACTAAGGGTGGAGCACCAAGAACATTCCATCCTCCTCCATGAAATTAGAGAAGATCAAAGAATCATGAGAAAGGAGCAACAAAGACAAGGAAGAGACATTGAGGAGCTCAAGCACTCCATAGGATCTTCAAGAGGAAGAACAAGCCGCCATCACTAAGGTGGACCCGTTCTTTAATTTCCTTGTTCTTTGTTTTTCTGTTTTTCGAATTTTAGTGCTTATGTTTATCTATGTTTGTGTCTTGTGATCATTAGTGTCTTAGTGTCTATGCCTTAAAGTTATGAATGTCCTATGAATCCATCACCTTTCTTAAAAGAAAACTGTTTTTATCACAAAAGAACAAGAAGTTTAGGATTTCAAATTCATCTTTAAAACTAGCTTAATTAGTTTGATGTGGTGACAATACTTTTTGTTTTCTGAATGTATGCTTGAACAGTGCATATGTCTTTTGAATTTGTTGTTCATGAATGTTAAAATTGTTGGCTCTTGAAAGAATGATGAAAAAGGAGACATGTTACTGAGGATCTGAAAAATCATAAAAATGATTCTTGAAGTAAGAAAAAGCAGTGAATACAAAAAAAAATGAAAAAAAAGGGAAAAGAGAAAAAGAGAGAAAAAGAAAGAAAAAGAAAGAAATAAAGTGTGATCCAAGGAAAAAAGAGTGTGCTTAAGAACCCTGGACACCTCTAATTGGGGACTCTAGCAAAGCTGAGTCACAATCTGAAAAGTAGCTGTGTTCAAGAATCATCATACTTAACTAGGAGAATCAATAACACTATCTGGATTCTGAGTTCCTAAAGAAGCCAATCATTCTGAATTTCAAAGGATAAAGTGAGATGCCAAAACTGTCCGGAGGCAAAAAGCTACTAGTCCCGCTCATCTAATTTGGAGCTAAGTTTCATTGATAATTTGGAGTCTATAGTATATTCTCTTCTTTTTTATCTTATTTGATTTTCAGTTGCTTGGGGACAAGCAACAATTTAAGTTTGGTGTTGTGATGAGCGGATAATTTATACGCTTTTTGGCATTGTTTTTAGTGTATTTTTAGTATGATCTAGTTAGTTTTTAGTATATTTTTATTAGTTTTTAATTAAAATTCACTTTTCTGGACTTTACTATGAGTTTGTGTGTTTTTCTGTGATTTCAGGTATTTTCTGGCTGAAATTAAGGAACCTGAGCAAAAATCTGATCCAGAGACTGAAAAGGACTGCAGATGCTGTTGGATTCTGACCTCCCTGCACTCGAAGTAGATTTTCTGGAGCTACAGAAGCCCAATTGGCGCGTTCTCAACGGCGTTGGAAAGTAGACATCCTGGGCTTTCCAGCAATATATGATAGTCTATACTTTGCCCAAGATTTGATGGCCCAAACCGGCGTTCAAAGTCACCTTCAGATTTCCCAGCGTTAAACGCCGGAACTGGCACCAAAGTGGGAGTTAAACGCCCAAACTGGCATAAAAGCTGGCGTTTAACTCCAAGAAGAGTCTCTACACGAAAATGCTTCATTGCTCAGCCCAAGCACACACCAAGTGGGCCCGGAAGTGGATTTTTATGTCATTTACTCATCTTTGTAAACCTTAGGCTACTAGTTTCCTATAAAAGGGACCCTTTACTATTGTATTAGACATCTTGAGATCTTTGAATCTTTTGATCACTGGGAGGATGGCCTCACGGCCATGCCTAGACCTTGTTCTTATGTATTTTCAATGGTGGAGTTTCTACACACCATAGATTAAGGTGTGGAGCTCTGCTGTACCTCGAGTATTAATGCAATTACTATTGTTCTTCTATTCAATTCCGCTTGTTCTTGTTCCAAGATATCACTTGTTCTTCAACTTGATGAATGTGATGATCCGTGACACTCATCATCATTCTCACCTATGAACGTGTGACTGACAACCACCTCCGTTCTACCTTAGATTGGGTGAATATCTCTTGGATTCCTGATACACGATGCATGGTTGATCGCCTGACAACCGAGCGCTCGCCTGACAAACGAGCCAGCCATTCCGTGAGATCAGAGTCTTCGTGGTATAGGCAAGAACTGATGGCGGCATTCAAGAGAATCCGGAAGGTCTAACCTTGTCTGTGGTATTCTGAGTAGGATTCAATGATTGAATGACTGTGACGTGCTTCAAACTCCTGAGGGCGGGGCGTTAGTGACAGACGCAAAAGAATCACTGGATTCTATTCCGGCCCGATCGAGAACCGACAGCTGGATAGCCGTGCCGTGACAGGGTGCGTTGAACATTTCCACTGAGAGGATGGGAGGTAGCCACTGACAACGGTGAAACCCTTGCATAAGCTTGCCATGGAAAGGAGTAAGAAGGATTGGATGAAGACAGTAGGAAAGCAGAGAGACGGAAGGGACCAAGCATCTTCATACGCTTATCTGAAATACCCACCACTGAATTACATAAGTATCTCTATCTTTATCTTTATGTTTTATTCATCATCCATTACCAATTGAGTCTGCCTGACTAAGATTTACAAGGTGACCATAGCTTGCTTCATACCAACAATCTCTGTGGGATCGACCCTTACTCGCGTAAGGTTTATTACTTGGACGACCCAGTACACTTGCTGGTTAGGTGTGCGAAGTTGTAGTGATCACAATTTCGTCCACCACCTTTATTGCTCCTCTCTCATGATTCTTTGATCTTCTCTAATTTCATGGAGGAGGATGGAATGTTCTTGGTGCTCCACCCTTAGTTGTCCCATGTTGGAACTCAATTCTCCTAGGGAGGTGTTGATTTGCTCCCAATAGTTTTGTGGAGGAAAGTGCATCCCTTGAGGTATCTCAGAGATTTCATGATGAGTGGGATCTCTTGTTTGCTCCATCCTTTTCTTAGTGATGGGCTTGTCCTCATCAATGGGGATGTCTCCCTCTATGTCAATTCCAACTGAATAACAGAGGTGACAAATGAGATGAGGAAAGGCTAACCTTGCCAAGGTAGAGGACTTGTCTGCCACCTTATAAAGTTCTTGGGCTATAACCTCATGAACTTCTACTTCTTCTCCAATCATGATGCTATGAATCATGATGGCCCGGTCTATAGTAACTTCGGATCGGTTGCTAGTTGGAATGATTGAGCGTTGGATAAACTCCAACCATCCCCTAGCCACGGGCTTGAGGTCATGCCTTCTCAGTTGAACAGGCTTCCCTCTTGAATCTCTCTTCCATTGGGCGCCCTCTTCACAGATGTCTATGAGGACTTGGTCCAACCTTTGATCAAAGTTGACCCTTCTAGTGTAAGGGTGTTCATCTCCTTGCATCATGGGCAAGTTGAATGCCAACCTTACATTTTCCAGACTAAAATCTAAGCATTTCCCCCAAACCATTGTAAGCCAATTCTTTGGGTTCGGGTTCACACTTTGATCATGGCTCTTGGTGATCCATGCATTGGCATAAAACTCTTGAACCATTAAGATTCTGACTTGTTGAATGGGGTTGGTAAGAACTTCCCAACCTCTTCTTCGAATCTCATGTCGGATCTCCGGATATTCACTCTTTTTGAGTTTGAAAGGGACCTCAGGGATCACCTTCTTCAAGGCCACAACTTCATAGAAGCGGTCTTGATGCATCCTTGAGATGAATCTCTCCATCTCCCATGACTCGGAGGTGGAAGCTTTTGCCTTCCCTTTCCTCTTTCTAGAGGTTTCTCCGGCCTTGGATGCCATAAATGGTTATGGAAAAACAAAAAGCAATGCTTTTACCACACCAAACTTAAAAGGTTTGCTCGTCCTCGAGCAAAAGAAGAAAGAAGAGAGTAGAAGAAGAAGAAATAGAGGAGATGGAGATGGCTTTGTGGTTCGGCCAAAGGGGGAGAAGTAGTGTTTAGGTTGTGGGAAAATGAAGGGGTGAAGATGGGTTTATATAGGGGTGGAGAGAGGGGTAGGGTTCGGCTATGGGAGGGTGGGTTTGGGAGGAAAAGTGGTTTGAATTTGAATGGTGAGGTAGGTGGGGTTTTATGAAGGATGGATGTGAGTGGTGAAGAGAAATATGGGATTTGATAGGTGAAGGGTTTTTGGGGAAGAGGTGTTGAGGTGATTGGTGAATGGGTGAAGAAAAGAGAGAGTGGTGGGGTAGGTGGGGATCCTGTGGGGTCCACAGATCCTGAGGTGTCAAGGAAAAGTCATCCCTGCACCAAGTGGCGAGCAAAAAATGCTCTCTATGCCAATTCTGGCGTTAAACGCCGGGCTGGTGCCCATTTCTGGCATTTAACGCCAACTTCTTGCCCTTTCCTGGCGTTTAACACCAGTCTGGTGCCCCTTTCTGGCGTTAAACGCCCAGAATGGTGCCAGACTGGGCGTTAAACGCCCATTTGCTACCCTTACTGGCGTCTTCCTCCAGGGTGTGCTATTTTTCTTTCTGTTTTTCATTCTGTTTTTACTTTTTCAATTGATTTTGTGACTTCTCATGATCATCAACCTACAGAAAACATAAAATAACAAAGGAAAATAGATTAAATATAACATTGGGTTGCCTCCCAACAAGCACTTCTTTAATGTCAGTAGCTTGACAGTGGGCTCTCATGGAGCCTCACAGATACTCAGAGCAATGTTGGAACCTCCCAACACCAAACTTAGAGTTTGAATGTGGGGGTTCAACACCAAACTTAGAATTTGGTTGTGTCCTCCCAACACCAAACTTAGAGTTTGACTGTGGCGGCTCTGTTTGACTCTGTTTTGAGAGAAGCTCTTCATGCTTCCTCTCCATGGTGACAGAGGGATATCCTTGAGCCTTAAACACAAAGGATCCTTCATTCACTTGAATGATTAATTCTCCTCTGTCCACATTAATCACAGCCTTTGCTGTGGATAGGAAGGGTCTGCCAAGTATGATGGATTCATCCATGCACTTCCCAGTCTCTAGGACTATGAAATCAGCAGGGATGTAATGGTCTTCAATCTTTACCAGAACATCCTCTACAAGTCCATAAGCTTGTTTTCTTGAATTGTCTGCCATTTCTAGTGAGATTCTTGCAGCTTGCACCTCAAAGATTCCTAGCTTCTCCATTACAGAGAGAGGCATGAGGTTTATACTTGACCCTAGGTCACACAGAGCCTTCTTAAAGGTCATGGTGCCTATGGTACAAGGTATTGAAAACTTCCCAGGATCTTGTCTCTTTTGAGGTAATTTCTGCCTAGACAAGTCATCCAGTTCTTTGGTGAGCAAAGGGGGTTCATCCTCCCAAGTCTCATTACCAAATAACTTATCATTTAGCTTCATGATTGCTCCAAGGTATTTAGCAACTTGCTCTTCAGTGACATACTCATCCTCTTCAGAGGAAGAATACTCATCAGAGCTCATGAATGGCAGAAGTAAATCCAATGGAATCTCTATGATCTCAGTGTGAGCCTCAGATTCCCATGGTTCCTCATTAGGGAACTCATTGGAGGCTAGTGGACGTCCATTGAGGTCTTCCTCAGTGGCGTTCACTGCCTCTTCCTCCTCTCCAAATTCGGCCATGTTGATGACCTTGCACTCTCATTTTGGATTTTCTTCTGTATTGCTTGGAAGAGTACTAGGAGGGAGTTCAGTAATTTTCTTGCTCAGCTGACCCACTTGTGCCTCCAAATTCCTAATGGAAGACCTTGTTTCAGTCATGAAACTTTGAGTGGTTTTGATTAGATCAGAGACCATGGTTGCTAAGTCAGAGTGGCTCTGCTTAGAATTCTCTGTCTGTTGCTGAGAAGATGATGGAAAAGGCTTGCCATTGCTAAACCTGTTTCTTCCACCATTATTGTTGTTGAAACCTTGTTGAGGTCTCTGTTGATCCTTCCATGAGAGATTTGGATGATTTCTCCATGAAGAATTATAGGTATTTTCATAGGGTTTTCCCATGTAATTCACCTCTTCCATTGAAGGGTTCTCAGGATCATAAGCTTCTTCTTCAGATGAAGCGTCATTAGTACTGCCTGGTGCAGCTTGCATTCCAAACAGACTTTGAGAAATCAAATTGATTTGCTGAGTCAATATTTTGTTCTGAGCCAGTATGGCATTCAGAGTATCAATCTCAAGAATTCCTTTCTTCTGATTTGTCCCATTGTTCACAGGATTCCTTTCAGAAGTGTACATGAATTGGTTATTTGCAACCATTTCAATTAGTTCTTGAGCTTCTGTAGGCGTCTTCTTCAGATGAAGAGATCCTCTAGCAGAGCTATCCAAAGACATCTTGGACAGTTCAGACAGACCATCATAGAAGATACCTATGATGCTCCATTCAGAAAGCATGTCAGAGGGACACTTTCTAATTAATTGTTTGTATCTTTCCCAAGCTTCATAGAGGGATTCTCCTTCCTTCTGTCTGAAGGTTTGGACTTCCACTCTAAGCTTACTCAATTTTTTGAGGTGGAAAGAACTTTGCCAAGAAGGCATTGACTAGCTTTTCCCAAGAGTTCAGGCTTTCTTTAGGTTGTGAGTCCAACCATATCCTAGCTCTGTCTCTTACAGCAAAAGGGAATAGCATAAGTCTGTAGACCTCAGGGTCAACCCCATTAGTCTTGACAGTGTCACAGATTTGCAAGAACTCAGCTAAAAACTGATGAGGATCTTCCAATGGAAGTCCATGGAACTTGCAATTCTGTTGCATCAGAGAAACTAATTGAGGCTTAAGCTCAAAGTTGTTTGCTTCAATGGCAGGGATAGAGATGCTTCTCCCATAGAAGTCAGGAGTAGGTGCAGTAAAGTCACCCAACACCTTCCTTGCATTGTTAGCATTGTTGTTGTTTTTGGCTGCCATGGGTTCTTCTTCTTTGAAGATTTCTGTTAGGTCCTCTACAGAGAGTTGTGCCTTAGCTTCTCTTAGCTTTCGCTTCAAGGTCCTTTCAGGTTCAGGATCAGGCTCAACAAGAATGCTTTTGTCTTTGCTCCTGCTCATATGAAAGAGAAGAAAACAAGAAAATATGAAATCCTCTATGTCACAGTATAGAGATTCCTTGAGGTGTTAGAGGAAAAGAAAAATAGAAGGAAGAGGTAGAAAATTCGAACTTATCAAGGAAAGATGGAGTTCGAATTGTGTATTGAGGAGTAGTGTTAGTCCATAAATAGAAGGATGTGAGAAGAGGGGAAGAGATTTTTGAAAATAAATTAAAAAGATTTTAAAAACATTTTGAAAAACTCTAATTGATTTTCGAAAACTAAGAGTGGAAAAGAAATCAAGTGATTTTTGAAAAAGATTTTGAATTTAGAAAGTAAAAAGATATGATTGAAAACTATTTTGATAAAGATGTGATTAAAAAGATATGATTGAAAAGTTATGGTTTTAAAAAGATTTGATTGAGAAGATATGATTTGAAAAATAATTTAAAAAATTTGATTTTAAAAAATTAATGACTTGGCTAACAAGAAAAGATATGATTCAAACATTAAACCTTTCTCAACAGAAAAGGCAACATATTTGAAATGTTGAATCAAATCATTAATTGATAGCAAGTATTTTTGAAAATGGAAAGAAATTGATTTTGAAAACATATGATTGAAAAGATATGATTTGAAAAAGATTTGATTTTGAAAAATTTTGAAAACCTGAAAAAAATTTGATTTAAAAACAGAATCTTCCCTCTTGTGCCATCCTGGCGTTAAACGCCCAGAATGGTGCACATTCTGGCGTTTAACGCCCAAAGCTCTACCCTTTTGGGCGTTAAACGCCCAGCCAGGCACCCTGGCTGGCATTTAAACGCCAGTTTGCCCTTCTTCACTGGGCGTTTTGAACGCCCAGCTTTTTCTGTGTAATTCCTCTGCTGTATGTTCTGAATCTTCAATTCTCTGTATTATTGACTTGAAAAGACACAAATAAAAAAAATTTTGGATTTTTAATAATGAGGAATAATCAAAATGCAACTAAAATCAAATAACAATGCATGCAAGACACCAAACTTAGAAGTTTGTATACTATTGACACTAACAAATTGAGAATGCACATGAGAAACAACAAAAATACTCAAGACAAGAGAATTTAAAGATTAGAGCAAGGAAATCATCAAGAACATCTTGAAGATCACTTAAGACACATGAATGAATGCAAGAAGAACAGAAACATGCAATTGACACCAAACTTAACATGAGACACTAGACTTAACAAGAAACATACAATATTTTTGGTTTTTATGATTTTGTAAATTTTTTTTTTTGGATTTTTCAAAAATTAAGTGGAACAGAAAATAAAGATATCAAAATTCTTAATGAGAATTCCAGGAATCATGCAATGTTAGTCTAAAGCTTTAGTCTAAAGTAATTAGACATGGCTAGCCAAGCTTCAGTAGGACATTACATTCAAGAGCTAAATTGATGAGAATCAATCAGCTTTGGTGATGATAATAACATCACCTTGAAACACTAGAATTCATTCTTAAGAACTCTGAAGCAAAATACCTAATCTAAGCAACAAGATGAACCGTCAGTTGTCCATACTCGAAACAATCCCCGGCAACGGCGCCAAAAACTTGGTGCACGAAATTGTGATCATCAATGGCGCCATCAACATGGTACGCTCAATTGCAATCTCAACTCTTTATCACAACTTCGCACAACTAACCAGCAAGTGCACTGGGTCGTCCAAGTAATAAACCTTACGCGAGTAAGGGTCGATCCCACAGAGATTGTTGGTATGAAGCAAGCTATGGTCATCTTGTAAATCTTAGTCAGGCAGATTCAAATGGTTATGAATGATATATGAATAAAGCATAAAGATAGAGATACTTATGTAATTCATTGGTGAGAATTTCAGATAAGCGAATGGAGATGCTTTGTCCCTTCCGTCTCTCTGCTTTCCTACTGTCTTCATTCAATCCTTCTTACTCCTTTCCATGGCAAGCTGTATGTTGGGCATCACCGTTGTCAGTGGCTACAGTCCCGTCCTCTCAGTGAAAATGTTCAACGCACCATGTCACGGCACGGCTAATCATCTGTCGGTTCTCAATCAGGTTGGAATAGAATCCATTGATTCTTTTGCATCTGTCACTAACGCCCAGCCTTCAGGAGTTTGAAGCTCGTCACAGTCATTCAATCATTGAATCCTACTCAGAATACCACAGACAAGGTTTAGACCTTCCGGATTCTCTTGAATGCCGCCATCAATTCTAGCTTATACCACGAAGATTCCGATTAAGGAGTCCAAGAGATAAACATTCAAGCCTTGTTTGCTTGTAGAATGGGAGTGGTTGTCAGGCACACGTTCATAAGTGAGAATGATGATGAGCGTCACATAATCATCACATTCATCAAGTTCTTGAGTGCGAATGAATATCTTGGAATAAGAACAAGCTGAATTGAATAGAAGAACAATAGTAATTGCATTAATACTCGAGGTACAGCAGAGCTCCACACCTTAATCTATGGTGTGTAGAAACTCCACCGTTGAAAATACATAAGAACAAGGTCTAGGCATGGCCGTGAGGCCAGCCTCCCGTGATCTAAGATAGCATAAAACTACTCAAAGATAGCTACCAAGATGATCCTAAGATCGAAAATGATCAAAAGATTCAAAGATCTAAAGATGATCTAAGATCCCTCGATGAAAATACAATAGTAAAAGGTCCTATATGTAGAGAACTAGTAGCCTAGGGTTTACAGAGATGAGTAAATGACATAAAAATCCACTTCCGGGCCCACTTGGTGTGTGCTTGGGCTGAGCATTGAAGCTTTCATGTGTAGAGACTTTTCTTGGAGTTAAACGCCAGCTTTTGTGCCAGTTTGGGCGTTTAACTCCCATTCTTGTGCCAGTTCCGGCGTTTAACGCCGGGCATTCTTGAGCTGATTTGGAACGCCAGTTTGGGCCATCAAATCTCGGGCAAAGTATGAACTATTATACATTGCTGAAAAGCCCAGGATGTCTACTTTTCAACGCCGTTGAGAGCGCGCCAATTGGGCTTCTGTAGCTCCAGAAAATCCACTTCGAGTGCAGGGAGGTCAGAATCCAACAGCATCTGCAGTCCTTTTCAGTCTCTGAATCAGATTTTTGCTCAGGTCCCTCAATTTCAGCCAAAAAATACCTGAAATCACAGAAAAACACACAAACTCATAGTAAAGTCCAGAAAAGTGAATTTTAACTAAAAACTAATAAAAATATAATAAAAACTAACTAAAACATGCTAAAAACATACTAAAAACAATGCCAAAAAGCGTATAAATTATCCGCTCATCAATCATCAAGAACAAACAGCAACAATTAGCAAAAATATTAAACACGACACTGAATAATTAAATAAAAAATACATCTGAACAAAAAAATTTAAAAAAAATCCCACTTTACCAAACTACAAAAATATGCCCAAAAAAATTGAAACCAAATATTTAGAACCAAAATTATGACAAAAAACAAATTCAGAAAGAAAATCCTAAGGAAGTAACAACCAGAAACACCAAAAATTTAGAAAACTTAAAATAACCAGAGGCTTTCATATGTTCTGAAATTCAACAAAAGAGGGAGAAGGTGAAACTTCAAAATGCGATGGAGATGGCTGAACAACGGTTGAAGTGCAGCTGAACAACGGTTGAAGCGCAGCTGAACATCGGCAAAACAGAGACTGAACAGAGACTCGAACATGTGATAGAATAGAGGCTGAGCACAACGAAACGGTAGTGGAAGCACGATGAAACAGCAATGGAAGCATAGCAAAACAAAGGCAGAAGAACAATGAACAGGGGCCAAATTTAGGGAGAGACATGCTCTGAGAGTTTGAGAGTGACATGAGTTAGAAGACTTTGGGTATTGGTTTGAAGCTGGCACAGAGAGTAGGGACAGAGAGGAGAAGCTGTTGCCATGCTAATGAACTGTCAGCAATGGCAATGCGAGGAGTAGAGTCACGACGGCGCGTTGAGGCGAGAAGCAACGACGAGAAGAGGGAGGAAGCTTCATCTGCTGCACAGTGAGAAAAGGAAATGAGTGTGTGTGTGTGTGTGTCGGAGAGAGAGAGAGAGAGAGAGATAGAGAGAGAGAGAGAGTGTGGTGGCGGTTCCTTCCTTGTTCGACGTCGTTCTCTCCTCCTTCTTTTCTTCTTCTCCTTGATCCCTCTCTGATCTCTTTTGTACTATGTTCTTTCTTTTCTTTCTCTTTATGCTTGATGCTTGAGTGGGTAAGTGAGGATAAGGTATATATATTTAATTTGAAAATTAGGATTAGGATTAAAAAAAATAAGAAGTATAGCATAAAAGATTTTAATAAAATTATAGAGTAAAGTAGTAATTTAAAATTAAACGTATTATAATCAAATTATTTTAAAAATATATAAAATATTTATTTATTATTTTATAAATTAGTATTAATTAATTATTTTAATTTAAATAAAAAATAATTTAATAATATGTTTTTAGTTTATAAAATTAACTACAAATTTTTAATTATTCAAATTAAAATATTTAATTTTTATTATTTTTCAAATTAAAATTTTACATATGTAAAATGTCTAATTATAAAAATTATATAAAAGTTCTAATTGATTTAAATTTAAATTATAAAAAATTAATTTAATTACCTATAATAATTTATAAAAAATAAAATGATGAATAAATAAAATAAATCTTGAATAATTTAGATGAATCTCTCTCTCTCTTTCTCTCTCTTTTCCCTTAAACTGCTCTTATTTTTTTCTTATTCACTTCTTCGGTCTTTGCCTTTTTTCTCTTGTTTATTTGTCTTTGTTCTTTTTATTTCGTGTGTGTTAATAAAATTAAGAGATTAGGACTAAGCTTTAGAAGAAGGGAATAGTTTAAAAAATTTAGCAAAAAATACGAAATTCAAAGTTCAGTTCATCTTATTTTTTAATCACTTAATTTTTAAATTTCAAATTATGCACAATATTTTATTATTAGAAGAATTATTCATGAACTCTTACCAATGTAAAACATGTTGAACTTTTGCAACAAGACACATTTTTATTATAAAATATATTGAACTTTTATGACAAAATTTTTCGTTATAAAACATATTAAACTTTGCGATGAAACAATTTTTTGTTACAAAATATTTGAGCATTTACAACAAAACATTTTTTTGTTACAAAAATATTTTAAACTTTTGTAACAAAACGACTTTTTCTTACAAAACATTTTAAATTTTTACAGCAAAAAGATTTTTTTTTTACAAAAATAATATATTTTATAATAAAAAAATATTTTTGTTACAAAAAATAAAAAACTTTTGTAACTAATTGTCTTATTGTTACAAAAATAAATTTATTTTGTAATAATAATTATTTTTTGTTATAAATGTTTTATTAATAAATTAAAAATTATTTTGTAATGAAAAATATAACTAATCAACTTTTTATAGACAATCAACTTGAATAACTTTTTAAAAAAATTTTTAAAAATTTATTTTAAAATTTTCAAAAATTAAAATTAGTTTCAAAAACACGCATCATCCAACCTCAATTTTTAACACGGCCTCCCCCTAATTTCTCTTTCTCGTGATGTCGCGTCCTCCATTTGCAATTCCTCTCAATCGCCCTCAAGGTCTGCCCCTCGTGCGCCGTCACGTCCTCCCCTCAACTCTTCTCTCCATGGCGCCGCGCCCCTCCTCCTCCAACCCTGGTTGCCACAACGCCGTGCCACTTCATGCAACATCTCATCCCACGATGCGCATGCCTTCCCTTGCAATTTTTTGTGCCATGACGTCTCTTTTTGTAACTTGTCGTCCTCCTATTCATTAATCAATATTCATTAAAAAAAAAAAAACACTATCACTAATAATATCTCCGATTTCATAGGCAACAACACTTCAAATTTCATTTGCATATGTGGACTCCAGAAAAGTTTAAACTTAACTTCTTTAACATAATAGTTACATAAAAATAATCATAAATCATAAATATAAATATAGGTCCTCCATGGACAACCACAACCTGATCTGTTCCCGCACAGTCGTCGCACTTAACTAAAATGATTTCATCATGTGATATATTATATTGAATTAAAGGAACGAAGATTCTTATTCCAAATTGATTAATGAAATAATCAAGTTAATGAAGCACAATGATAACAAATTATCAAACCAAAACAAACTTTTTGAATAACAACATGGATAGGTCGAGTGTTAATTTAATCGTCTGTTTAACCAAGTGATTGAAAATTAAATTTTATTTTATATATATAATAATTTATTAGCTAATACTAAATTTTTAAATGAAGTTTGGAGCCAACATATTAGTCTTTAATTTGTCAAATTATAAAATATGATTAAAAAAACCAAACAACCTTTTTGGGAAAAAAATTAGGCATCCAGCCAAATAATTAACATGGCTTTGATTGGTAATTGATTACAACATGGCACTAGGAAATCAATAATTGATTGGGTAACTGATTAGTGGGATGCTGGCATTAATTATAAATGGTATACTATGTTTTGTTTTGATCAAACTTTGGTATTTTAAAATAATTTATTAAAATTAATTTTTAAAAGTTATAATAGTTATATTTACTATTTAGTAATTTAAAATAGAAGTTATTTAAGAATTATAGTTTGTAAAATTATTTTTAATATCTAAAATATATTTAATAAACATAAATATGATAAAAAAATATTTATTTATCAATATTAAAAACATATATAGAATAAAAAATAAACTAATTTGAATTTTACTTTTTAAAATTAAAAACATATCAATACGAAATGAAGTGAGTACTTCTCCGTGAAAGACTAGTCGCTTTACCGAATGAGACCTAGCTAACACTAGCATGCAATATCACATATTCTAAAATGATTTGTTAATCACATCAAGACTAAATTTATTAAAAAAAAAATCAGGTTGATGCGTTTAAAAACTCGAAATTAGAATTGATTGAGAAGTTCATAAAATAAATTGATTGGTATGATGATATCTTACCACTTTCAGCGATATAAAAGCTCACGGGTCGGGAAAGACGATGAGGATACGTTCAACTTAACACTACATACACTCCTGGGAAGAATATAATAATATTGCAGTTCAAGAAAATTACATAAGTGGCAGACAGTTGATGTGGAAAAGGATCATAGCGTCAACAGGATACTGAACGAAATCATTACGTCATAAATCATAATATTTCAATTCATGGTGGAGAAATTTTCAAAATAGGTGTAATGTGTGCTGCATTTATTTTTTACTATAGTATAGTCCATTAATTTCCATATATATCAAACTGTGGGCTGATTATCCTCTTCATCGTTAATTAGTTGCACACTACTTGCCATCATAGGTGAAGATTCGTGGAATATATTTATAAGTATTTGTACCACATAAATATAAACAAATAAAAATAAGATTTATTTATCTGGTATCATATATAAGAGTTCATGTTAATTTTATAAATTAAAAAATTATTAAAAATTTAAATTTTAATGTATTTGTTAGAAATAAGAGACTAAACTGAAAAAGAAATTTGTGTATTATTAAGTGCATTCGAAAATTGTTTAAAATGATACAATATAAAAAGATATTTATATGTGGTAAAAAAATTATAATAACAAAAATGTAATATTTTATAATAAATATTTAAATATATTAAATAATTCTAATAAATACTAATTAATCTTAATATATTCTCACAGTATTTATTTTATATTTGTTAAATAAAAAATTATCTAAAAGTTTTTATTAATTATAAATTTATTATATGCTCTTAAAAGACTATATTATAAATTAAAAATATAATATGTGGATTATATTATTTGCGTAAGTATTTAATTCTTTTTTTAAAAAATATATCATATTATTGTATTTATTAAAATATTTTATAATTTATTAAAGAATAAAAATATTTTTTTATAAAATTAAAGAAAAAATATTTTTATCTTTTTTTAATAAATTGTAAAGATATTTTAATAAATACAATGATATAATAAATAAAAAAACTAAATATTTATATAAATAATATAATCTACTTATCTTATTTTTATTTGTCTATATTTTTATCGTACTGATATGTATAAATTTATCATTATATTAAAGTAAATATTTTTAAATTTTTATGAAAATATAAAATTAAATTATTATTTTATTTTTATATATTTATTAAAATAAAAATTTAGAAGTTTTGACTAGTAAGAATTTTAACCTATAAACTGTGTGTGATTTATTAGATGCTCCACTGTAGTGTTGGTGTAAAAAAAGAGTAGTAGCGGTTTGCAGCATTATTCTTTAGCTTTTATCCTTCAAGAAAGAAAATTCCAAATGAATACAAAGGAAGTCACTATTTAAGGCCAAACCTTCTCTCAGCACACAAAACAACACATACAAGCAAAGCCTTCAATTTCAAAGGGCAAGAACCATTCCTTCACCGGTCACCGGAGCAACCGGTAACACACATACAACTAACTCAACATGATAGCTTGCGCGGAGCACTTCCTGCCGGGAAATGACGCCGAACCGAAGCCCGACGACGACGTCGTTTCCAGCCTCTCCAAAACGCTTGGCGTTCAAGCCATCACCACCGATGACTTGGGAATAGCAAGCAAGGACTTCGGCGGCTTGAAATTCGTGAAGCCTTTGGCACTCGTAAGGCCCTACACCACAGACGACGTTGCTCGGGTGGTGAGAGCGGCGGGGAGGTCTCCGACTCTGACGGTGGCGGCACGAGGGAACGGCCACTCCATCAATGGTCAGGCCATGGCGGAGCATGGTCTCGTCCTCGACATGCGCTCCATGAACGAACTTGTCCAGCTCGTGAGGATTAACGGCGCACCATACGTCGACGTTTCGGGAGGGGCATTATGGGAAGACGTCCTGAAACGCTGCGTTTCGGAGTTCGGTTTGGCCCCGCGCTCCTGGACGGATTACCTCAGCTTAACGGTTGGCGGAACGCTGTCATATGCAGGCGTGAGCGGCCAAGCGTTCCGTTACGGCCCGCAGACTTCGAACGTAACGGAATTGGAGGTGGTTACGGGGAAAGGAGAAACCATAGTATGCTCAAAAACGCAAAGTCCAGAGCTTTTCTTTGCAGTTCTTGGGGGTCTAGGTCAGTTCGGTATCATCACTAGGGCCAGGATTGTACTTCAGGAAGCTCCACATACGGTATGTGAATAATATTGTATTTTTTTTATGTTTATTTATTGACATATTTTTAATTAGCTCCCGAATTTTCGGTGGTGGGACGCATGAGCGTGCGACACGTAGATAGAAGGTGATTATGTTTTGGTTTGTTTTGTTAGGTGAGATGGATAAGGGTAGTTTACAGTGAATTTGAGGAGTTCAGTAGCGATGCAGAGTGGCTGGTGAGAAGAGAAGAAGGTGAATCGTGTTTCGACTACGTGGAAGGGTTCGTTTTTGTGAACAGTGACGACCCCTCTAACGGGTGGCCCAATTTGCCATTGGACCCTCAACAAGTGTTCGACCCCATTCATATTCCTCCCTCTGCCGGTCCTGTTCTCTATTGCTTGGAGCTCGCTCTTCACTATCGTCACTCAGACAACCCTTCCCGTGTTGATGCGGTATGTATGTATCTAACCTTACTCCCATTATATCCTAAGGGGCCAATCATGACTCTGTTTTGACCTCGGTGGTTGCTAACTGGGTCCCTCTTAATTAAAACTCTTAACCGTAGACGGGTGGGTCCCTGGTAAAACAGGTGAATATACGACGGATATAGTAGAGTTGGAACTACTAGAGTGATGAATGGAGGACGGCTTATTATTATTCTCGTCCAAACTTAATGGCGCACATATAGCCCACCGTGTCATGTGTGCTTATTCTATAAAATACAAAAATTGTTAAGAAATGCTATCTAGTCTAGTGTAATAATAAGAAATTATTTGAGAATTTTGTGTCTCCATTTGAAATGGGTGCTGAAAACTGACAATACAGTAATGATGTATCTTCCGTTGGATTTTCTGACGCTTTCGTGAAATAAAAAGGCCCATGCCTTAGCAAAAATGACCCAAACGGGACTGTACTTTGCACTTATCGTGATGGCACTGTGGTAATTTCGGTGCTGATCATTGAGATCTCGCTGACGTTACGGTCCCCACAGTTGCCAGAAATGGCCAAAACGCCATCATTTTCTGGAATCTGTAAAGCATGAAGCCATGAACCGTGTGTGTGATGGCGTAAATGCCCTCCTATTATCATATAGGTTGTTGATGGATTGCTTGGACGGCTACGATTCATCAAGGGTCTCAAGTTCCAGGTGGACATGGGATACACGGAGTTCTTGCTACGTGTAAAGCGTGACGAGGAGCATGCGAAAATCAACGGCGTTTGGGATGCGCCACACCCTTGGCTCAACCTGTTCGTTTCAAAGTCCAATATCTCCGAGTTCGATAGCGAGGTGTTCAAGAAGATCCTCAAGGACGGTGTCCATGGCCCCATCTTAGTTTACCCTCTCTTGAGAAACAAGTAAGTATATACATATATGGTCAAACTCGTAATAAAGAACTTTATGTGTATATGGTGTGGACTGGTTCACTTGTATAATTATTTTTATCTGAAATTTAAAATTAAAAATTATTAAATAATAATTTAATTAAATATATTAAATTATTTAATTATTTTAATTAATAACGGTGATCACAAATATTAATAAACCACATGATGGTAGTTAAAATTTAGAGCGTGAGTCGAATACATGAGACTGTTTGAGGGAGTTAAACATAATAATAGTATAAAAATATTATTTGTATATTAAAATTAATTAATAATATATTTATATATAAATATATGTGTAATTTAATTTATTTTTTATGTATAATCATAAGATGTTTTATTCTTTTATTAATAAGGTGTTTTAATTTGGTCATATATTCTGGAAATGGATCCTCTACATTTTTTTTGTCACTGGAGAGAATAAAGTGTAATCTCCCACCTTTAATTCTATAAGTGGGACTAGAAATAAATGAGAGAGAGAATGCAATGAAGGGTGAGATCTTCCACTGAATACCATCCAGTTTTTTTTCCACTGGAGAGGATCCACTCCCATATATTCTCAAGTGGTAAAAGCTAAGGGACATTTGTTTTTGTTTTGTTTGTATAATGTATGTGGGCCGTAGAAAAAAGATTTAATTCCTGAGCTATACGCTGGGTCTTGTATTGGAATTCAATTTCGTTCTTATTATAACAACAAAGGTCCCCACCCACCTCGTGCCCAATGTTTCTGCATGCCAGCCAGCCAGCCAGGGTGTGCTACTTGCATACAGTCACGCGCATTCAATTTTGACCCATATAGATGTTAATTAATGACATGGTTAATTATTAATTAGTGATTAATTTTTTATGATGATCAGGTGGGATAGTAGACAATCGGTGGTGGTGCCAGAGAGTGACATATTCTACATAGTAGCATTGCTGAGGTTTAGTCCAGCACCACCAAAGGGACCATCGCCTCAACTCTTGGTGGAACAGAACCGTCAGATTCTTCAGCTTTGCTTAGCCAAAGCCTTTGATTTCAAGCTATACTTCCCTCACTACCACTCACGACAAGATTGGATCAACCACTTTGGTAATCATCAATGGTCCAGATTCGTTGAAAGAAAGACCGCTTTTGATCCCATGGCTATCCTTGCTCCTGGACAGAAAATTTTCTCCAGAGTTCCTCAACCTTATTCTCTCACACAATAACAATAATAATAATAATAATATTTTCTTCTTCTTCTTCTTCTTATCACTACTATTTCTTACCCTTATCCTTGCTTTTGTTTTGATGTCCCTGTCAATTGCAAATTTGCAATGCCCCCTAGGCCTTACCGATCCAAAAAATAAAAAATTATATAATGATGCAGCCATACATTTTCTAGGTCGAAATTTTTGTTAACTTTTTCTTTTCTTTTTGACGCAGTCTATTAATGATTTGATGGTCAGATTTATGTGTTATCTACTATGACCAAAATCATATATACAGCAGTAGTAGTTCAATGTACTATAATGTTGATGATCGATGCAATGTGGGTGACACGTAAATATTTCATCAGATTAATTTGTTGGCGTCATTTTCATCCTATCAAGAAAACTGGTGCCGCTATAATAATGCGTTGTCAAGGCAGTCATTTTCACTTTGTGTATTTGGAATTCAATCCTTCAGAAGTTACATGCTATATATAATCATCTTCAAATTTGGACCACCCACTACCATATATATGTGTCTTATTTGAGACACTCTTAACTGGCGTTGATGTTTCAGTTTAAGTAGTGCCTTTCTCCAAACACCATGCTCCATCAAATTATATATTTTTCAAAATCGAAGAACTAATATTCGAACACGAATGATGAAATAATTATGTGATTGCATTGTTAAAAGTTAATGGAAAGAAATTAAAGAAGTAAAGTAGATACCCTCTTTGATTGTATGATTTCTTATACTTTCTTTTGTATAACTTCTTTTTCTTCCCTGCCCCATATATAATCTTTTTACCATTTACATACTCTGGCTAATGCAGAAAAAGTTGTGCAAATAAATACTTGCAAGAGGACCATCTAACGTAGCTTTAGGATGCCATAATAAGGGTGTGTTTGGAACCTTGGAAGGGAAGAAGCACCTTTAGATTTTTTGAAGGCTTTAACTTTTGGTTTAGCAAATTTTTTTTGGATGGACGTAGAAGTGATTTTGCTACCAAAACTACGTTTACAAGAAGCAAGTATTTTTAACTTTTGTGTTTTCTTAACGGACTTTTAGCCATAAATATTAACCATTTATTTATCTTTTACCAACTTTATCCTTTACGTATGTTATTATATTATTTATAAAATTCTTATTATTTCTATTTATATGAGCTCTTTTTTTTATTATTTATTATTTGTATTTTTTTTCAACTGTTTGTTTAATATTATACATTAAATTTTTATAATTGTGATTTTTGTGTATTATATTTGTTATTATCTTTTTATAATATGATTTATTGATTCTATTAGGTAAAGAAAATTAAACAAAAAATTAACTGTAAATAATAATAGTAAAAAATTATAGCATACTAAAAAAATACTAAAAATATACTATAAAAAAATTATCAAGAACTTTTAGATTTGTTTCAATCACTACAAAGTAAATATTTAACTCTTTTTTATTATTTTTAGAACTCTCTTTTATAATTGTAATTCTCGTGTACTATGTTTTAGTATAATTTTTTATAATATAGATTATAATTCATTAAAAAAATAAATTAAATAAAAAATTAATTATAGATAATAATAAAATCATAAACGTTAGATTCCAAATTAATATTAAGAACTAGAATAAGAGTACGATGTAAAAAAAAAAATACTAAAATAACATTCTTACGTAAATACTTAAAAAATATAACATATTTGATTAAATATTCTTGATGGTTTCAGTGGCAAAGAGAAGGGGGTTGAATCTTAGCTCCCTTTTTTTGATTGCACTTTTTGGTCTTTGAGGAGACTTTTCTGTTTTTGTCTCGTCCCTAGCTACGAGACTTTTTGTTTTTGTCTCGTCACTTGGCACGAGATATTTTTTATTTTAGGTCCTATATAGTAGAGACAGAAATGGAGTAGTAAAGAGAAAAGATTACACCCAGATATATCCTAGTTCAGCTGCTAAGTGCAATGCAGCCTACATCCAGTCTCCATCACAACAATGATGTAATTTCACTATAATCATCCATATTACAAACTGTAAAGTGCTAACCCAACTTACAAGGAGATTCCCATAGAATCATGAAACACAACATAGATGAACAAAGGAACTCTAAGGACATCTATGGCTTTTTCTTTTAATTTTGCACTCTCTGCCTTTTTCCGGTCTATGGCTTTTTCATACAAACTTCACTGTTTGCCTTTTTTTCCATGAGACTCAAGACATGACAAAATTAAACAGAAAAATACAAAACAGAATACATTGAAGGAGAAGAAAATCTGTAAGTTTAGGTAGCTATGAGACTTCTGTGCCTTGCACTCTCACTTTCTTCCCTTGAATCAAACCGTGACTGTTCACCCATTTTATAGAGAAGAGAAGCCTTCACAGTTTGAAACAAAACCAAGCTTAACTTCTTTTCCTTCAAAACAGATCCGGTTTGGCCACACAGAGGGAAGAGGTAACTCATGCAAAATCCAACATGCAAATACCTCTAGTTCTTCCTTGGTCATCACTCTTCATCAATCCAAGCGCTCCATCCTTGGCTTGTTCTCCAAGATGGATTTCTGGCCCTTGATGCTTCATGATGATGATGGCTTCATCTGCTCCAATCTCTGCCTCTTCCATCACTTCACCACTCTAGCTACTTCCTGTGGTGGTTGAGTAGAATCAGAGACAAGCCATGCCTCCAAAGATCTCCTACTTGCTGGCCGAATCTCCTTCTTTCTTTTTGGGTATGAAGGACTCGAGATTACCTCACCAAATCTTACCACTTTTGGTGATAATCTCAGCCACAGCATACTTTTATTTTGTTATGCTTTCTTGCCATCATTAGTTCGATGGTCTTGATGCATGCAGCTTCTTCTTTCTTTTGGTAGCTGAACATAGCTTCCATTGTTTCCTGGGTAATAACCGAAGAAGAGAAGCAAATAGAGAGAGAAGAGAGAAATTTGAAAAGCATTGAATTAGGAAAGAGAATGAGATTACATGAAATGATTCTTTCCTTGCTGAGTAGCGTGTAGCCATAAGTGCTACAATCAAATCAAGTGTCTTGTTTTCTCTCTCATAGTTCCCATGCAATAAATGACAATGTAATGAATTTTTGAATCCATCACATGGTGAAATACTTGGATCCGTTGGAAGCAATTTTGCTTTTCTTCTTCCATTTGTTTCGGATCATGCATGAGGAATTAAAATTGGGCTTAGTTGTTACAATCATTTAATTATGGCCCAATAGTAACATTTGCTTTCCTGATGAAATTTTGGATCATGCATAGAGCAAATAGGAAAGCATTTTCAACTTGGACTTGTAACCATAATGGATTAAATTGGCCCAAGTAACATAAAAATCAATTCAGCCATATTCATCATATATTATCAAAACCAAAGGCTGAATGTAATTGGGCTTGCACCAGAAATTTGTTTTTCGGCCCAATATTAAAACCTGCAACAAAATTATTAATCAATATGTTAAGTGAGAATCAAATTAATAAATTTGTATTTAATTATTTTAATAATGTTTAGTCATCATAAATATTAATTTAGAGTTTTCCAAACTCATCACCAAAAAGGTACTCCGGGCGGGATTCTATTGGCCAACTCTACAAAAGGAGGCTACAGAATTTGTGAGGACATGCCCACCATGCCAGAAGCATGCCAACTTTCACATTGCCCCACCAGAAAAGCTCATTAGCGTGATCTCACCCTGGCCATTTGCGAAATAGGGACTCGACATTCTCGGACCCTTCCCACAGGGATCGGGACAAGTAAAACTCCTCATAGTATGAGTAGACTATTTCACAAAATGGATCGAGGCAAAACCCCTAGCCAACGCCACTGCTCAAAGAAGTCGAAAATTCCTATATAGGAACATTATTACGAGGTTCGGAGTACCATACTCCATCACCACGGACAACGGTACCCAATTTGCAGATGCAGGCTTCAGAAAACTGGTGGCCGACTTGAACATAAAACACCAGTTCACCTCCGTTGAACACCCCCAAGCCAACGGACAAGCCGAAGCAGCCAACAAAGTCATATTGGCCGGACTAAAACGGAGGCTACAAGAAGCAAAGGGAGCTTGGGCCGAGGAACTCCCACAAGTCCTATGGGCATATCGAACAACCCCCCATTCTACTACAAACGAATCACCATTCCGACTAACATACGGAGCGGAGGCAATGATTCCAATAGAAATTGAGGAAGGATCTCCCCGAGTAGTCCACTACAATGAATGAGCAAACTCCCAACTTCAGAGAGAAGAGCTCGTCTTGTTACCCGAAATCCAAGAAAGAACTCGGATCAGGGAAGAAGCTCTAAAGCGCCGAATGGCTTCCAGATATAATCAAAAGGTAGTGCCGAGAAGTTTCACAGAGAATGATCTCATCCTAATCCGAAATGATATTGGAACAACTCGACCCGGAGAAGGGAAGCTGGCAGCAAACTGGAAAGGACCCTATCGAGTCATAGAAGTACTTGGGAAGGGCTACTACAGACTGTACGAGCTTGATGGACGAGAGTTTCCCCGATCGTAGCACGCCTGCAACCTACGAAGGTACTACAGTTAGAAAAGGTAAAGGGTCTCACTAAATGGATGCGCTCTTTTTCCTGAAAAAGGTTTTTTAATGAGGCATCAGGTCGAGACCCAGACCAGAAAATTCCCACATGTATATATTTTCATTTTCCTTTAAATAAAATATATTTTAAATATTCTACAAAGATTTCAAGACGCATTAATCTGAAGCATTCATCATCCGATTATAAAGCAACAGATCGGCAGAAAGTGAAAAACAAATTCACTGCACGATCACGATAAAGACAAACGTCCGATAAAGGTGAAAACGCGATTCACCCAAAGGACGATTTAGAGGTGACAGCCACTTTCTACAAATCGGCAAAGATGAATACAGAATAATGTAAGAAGTTATCGGAAGTGATCTAAAAAAGAACCTGACGAGGTCTTACGGATCGCTAAAATAATAACTTTAAGGACTAGTCGAACGTTAAGAAATCGAACCAAGTCAACCCAAGTTATAAGTAAACCCCGGAAAGAGGTCTGGTCAACCCTATTAAAGAGGATTACTTTAACTTAGAAGGGCCTGACATAATAAAGTCTGCCCAAAACGAAAAGTTATACAAGTAGTCCCTGAAAGAGATCTGACAAAGATCCAAGAAAGAGGACTACGAAAAATAACTTAAAGGAGACCGACATAACCAAGTCAGACTCCTATCACTAAAAAAGTTATACAAGTAGTCCCTGAAAGAGATCTGACAAAGATCCAAGAAAGAGGACTACGAAAAATAACTTAAAGGAGACCGACATAACCAAATCAGACTCCTGCCACTAAAAAGTTATCAAAGTAATCCCTGGAAGAGACCTGACAAAGGTCCAAAAATGAGGATTACAGAAATAACTTAAAGGGGACCAGCGTAAAAGAACCACCAAGAAATAAGTTGGACCCATAAGTCACAAACCTCAAAGGATCCAAGCTACAAACAATAAAACAAAGCAATCCGAAGAGGACGAGATACAAGATTTCAAACATCAGTAGAAAACTGAAAAGATACCATGTCAAAAAACTACCTCTGTTACTCCGCAAAAGTTATAAGGCCCGGAAGGCCACCAAAACCTACCGTGAAGGGAAAGCGAGCTACCTTTTATTTTTCAAAATAAAAAGTTGCTAAACAAGCAACTAGGAAATGTCAATAAAAAGTTTTAAAAAGCCCACATGCCGGGCCAACTATACATCCAGAAAGAGATCAGCAAACATCAGGAGCCTTCTTGGCAGCGTCAGGACAAGGGGAAGGAGGACGAGTCTGAAGGGGCACGGCATCTACGGTTCCGTCATCCCGGTTCAGAATCTGGCAATCCGGATCAGATGTAACGGGAGGAACAGAGGAGGTCGACACCTTAAGAGAAGGCACTGGGGGAGGATCAGCCTCATCATCATCCTTGTCATCAGGGACAATCTTACCATCCCTCACGACATTGTCCAGATTGATGAGGGTCAAGTCGGCATCAGGAGCAACAACCCGGAACTGCTCCATCAGGTTCTCGGAGGCAGCAGTTACGCTACCCACAAGGTGACCCTGAAGCTCACCATAATTAACCCGAGCAGTTTCCAAATCCTCCCGAAGATGCATCAATTCCCTATAAGCCGAGATATAACTATCCTTATGTTTCAATGCCATGTCCTCGGCCAGCTTCAAAGATGCAGCCAAGGCAATAGAACTGGCCTTCTCACCCTCCAACTCCTTCTCCACCTTTGCCAACTTCACCTCCAACTCCTCCTTCAGACCCTTGATCCGATCAAATTCTGACTTGGCCTCTTCCATGAAGGACTTTGTGGCATGAATCGGAATCCCCTAAATTGTCTGGAATATAGCCGCACCCATATGAGCCATCTTCACACTACTTTTGGTGATAAAATCCAGATGCTGAAGAAGAGAAACGTCGTCCATGGAAAGCCCACCATAGGGGGCAATTTGCTGGTCAACAAATTCGATAGCATCAAAATCTGGGGCATCTAGGTTGAAGGGCTCGGATATTTTTTGTTTCTTATTAGGAGGGGCACCAGGAGCTGCAGTAGAAGATTGTGGAGGATCGACTAGACGAACCCGAGGAATAGGAATTGCTTTCCTCGGCCCGGGAGAGCTAGGTACAGGAGGTTTAACTGGAGCCTGGGAAGATCCCTCTCCGGCCGCTTTGGTCGAAATGTTTAAAGCAGCAGTCGCCTTCTTCGCCTTCTTGAAGGCCTTCATAGAGTCATTATTCCTCGACATCTCTACAAACACAAAAATAGCCACGACAAAGAGTTACAAAAGAAAGAGGAAATAAGTATAGAAATAAGTCAGACAAATAGATAAACGAATACCCAAAGCAGTCCGAACCAAGGACGGATTAGTCAGAAATCTTTTTGTATCAAGATGAGGTGGTTTCCCCCAGAGATCCTCAAGAACAACTTCAAAAGCACGTTCGACATCATCAAGCATCTCCCAAGTATAGCGAGATACTCTTACATCCTTCTGCCACTCTAGAGGGAAAGAGGGCTCGTCATTTTCATCAAGAAAAAAGGGGCGGGCCCCCTCAACAGCTCGAACTTTAAAGAAATAATTCTTGAAGTCTTTAAAGGACTCATCATACATCGCAAACACTTTATGGCCCTGGGCGGACCGGAAAGAAACCCAAGAAGCTTTCTTTTTTGAAGAACCGCCAGGCTTGGCAGAAACAAACAAGTAAAGAAACAGAGTATGGGAAGGTGTTACATCTAGTTCATGGTAGAGAAGTTGAAAAATTTTAATAAAACCCCAAGAATTGTGGTGAAGCTGGGATGGAGCAATATTACACGACCACAACAGGTCGGTTTCAAAAGCAGTAAAAGGAAAAGTAACATTCAATTGACTGAAAAAGTATTCATAGGCATAGAAGAAAGGACGCTCCCTCTCGATAGAAGTCGGAAAGCAAACCCTCTCATCAGAATCAGGAGCAACAAGCTCGTAATCCCCCTCGCGAGCATTGTTCCCACAAATCCTATGACGCTTCCTCATCTCTGTGCAAAATTCAGCATCCACAATGGAAACACACAACAAAACAAGGGAGTCCAGCCAATCGGACATCCCCTCGGGAACTCTGGAAGACATCTCTACAATGTTATTGCGAGAAGACATGAGGCCAACTAAATCCTACAAGTAAGAAAAAAAGATAGGGGTTACTACAAACATCTCGGATAGGGAGAAAACAACTCGGTCAATACTTCTCAGACGATGAAACCACGAAAAGGAAAATCCCAAGACTCAAACCAAAGTCCTGGGGCATCCTTTGGAGGCAGCAATAAAGCAAGGTTTCCAGAAATACTCTACAGATCACATCCCAAGCATTTCTCAAAAAAGAAATCAAAACAACAAAGCGTTTTTCATCAAAGAAAAACACAGCAAATCATTTCAAAGCCTACCAAACAAAAACATTCCCAAAGCAACAAAGCACGGGACCATTAAAGATGCATCCTTTTTTCAAAAGATCAGCAATCTCCAAAAAAGGTAAGAAACGGATGCAGATTTTCTAACCAGTATCAAAAGCAACCAGAAAGCAACAGTAAAACCCCAGAAAACCTCAACAGAAAATTCCAAGAAAAACCGCAAAGAAGAAAGCCAAGGAAAACACATTTACAGCGACAAACAAACGCAAGATCACGAAAAGGTTCAAACTTTCAAACATGCAAGATCAAAGCTTCAACAAAAAACTAAAAGTGAAGCCGTGAAAGAAGCAAAGAAAGTTAGTACCAACCTGAAAAAAGCAGCGGGCTTCAAGAAAGTTGAAGAAGGAAGGCAAATTCTGGAATCACTCTCTCAAAAGCAAAAGAGAAGACACGAGCAAAAGCAGCATCGCTGGACTGAAACGCGGAACTTGTTTAACTCTAGGCAGAGGCTTCAGAAAAATTAAACAAACAACGAAAAGTTGAAAGCGAGAGAATGAAGGAAGAAATGCGAAGAAGTTACGAAAAGGGAGAAGGAGAGAAACCGTTTCTAGGTTTTCAAAATCAAAATAAAAGAGCCAAAGGAAAACGGGGCAATTAATGTTAAAAATTAATGAAGGCATTAAACCCTCGCACGTTTCCAAGACGCCGATATAAAAGCGCGCGCTTAGAGGAAAAACGTTCTACATTCAAAAGTTTCTACAAAGGAATCGACAAAATGCTTGAGTTCGGCTTCACTAAAGAAGGACCGAAGTCAAAGAATGCGGCCTCAAAAAGAAGACGAAGCTCAAGCAGGGGCACTGTTCATACCCAGGGTCGAGGTGTCCGACCCGGAATGTTCGACAGACAAAGCGACCGACCTCTTCAGGTCAGGACAACCCGACTTCTTCCTAAAGAGCTCGGTCAGGTCCCCAGGAAAGCCCAGAGAAGGACCCAAATAGAGGAATACGCCCCAAATCCTAAGGTGGCCCAAGCCTACAAAGAGAAGGGCGGTTCCCTTGAAGATAAGATGACGTCACTTAAAGATAAGATAAGATAACTAACTTATCTTATCCACAGAAGGCCACATCTCACCGTTATAAATACACTGGAGCACCCAGGTATAACTCATACTCTGATTCTACTCAATACCTGCTTAATACCCTTACTAACTTAAGTATCAGAGTCCCTTGCAGGTACCCCCCACCCTCCGGGGACGAAGGATCAAGCACCATCACCAAGTCCAACAAGTCGGACACACCAGCTCCGGCCGCCGAACACTTGCCGGACACGTCGGTTTCGACCAACATAGAAGATCTCGACCGAGATTGACCTACAGTTTCAGGTAACCTTCGGAACAGTTCCTTTCACTGCTCCGCCTCCTTTGACCATTGACACTTTGTTCTCTACTTTCTCATTCAAAAGATCAACTTTAAAGAATTCAAAGATACTGGTTAAGAACATACCATAGGGCAAATTTGCCTTTTTGGTGCTCTTGACCGAGTCCCATATATGGCGGATCATAATATAACCAAAAGAGATGGGAATAGATCTAATAAGTGCAAATAAGATGAGGGAGTCAGAATATGTTACTCTATTGTAAGACCCGCTTTGAGGAGTTAAGATGTGAGTGATGATCCTGTGAAGCAATGAGTTGGTGGAGCCTAAAGCTTTGTGAGTAGGAATATTTCCATCCAAGCTTGAGAAACGCTCACATATGTGTTGAAGAACAACTGTATGGGTGATGCCAACCTGTGAGTCCCACCTTTCGGCCATGTATGCTCTCGGTCCTTCATCTTTATATCCCAAGGCAGTTCCAATGGTGGCAGTGTCAAGAGTGATATGAACTCTTTTCACATATGAATGGATGGTACCATCAATAAGTCGCATGTTGGCGTAGA